>NW_006408884.1:1629158-1663294 GCF_000296735.1 Chrysochloris asiatica | reverse complement strand
GGTCCAGTGGTGAGGATTTTTGTTTTCTTGACATTGAGATGCAATCCATATCGAAGGCTGTGCTCTTTAATCTTCATAAGTAAATATACATATAAAATGTATCTGAAAGTTTCATAGTCCCGTGATAGATACATGGAGTGAATAATATCCAATCCTCCTAACATAATCTAGCATTAATTACTTTGTTGGTCAGTTGGCGTTGACCCTTGAAATTCAATGACAGAATCTTCACATGACAACTAAGTTCTTTGAACTTCATGTGGACTTTTGCAATATTTGCAAATGCTAGCTGCTTCCTCTGTTTCATGAATCTACCTATTCCCTTTGTGAAATTATAGTACTCATTGTTTAAGATGCAAAACACATATATTTTCCACTTCTCATACCTCTTGAGGAGGAGCTCTGGTAGCGTAGTGGTTACGAGTCGGGCTGCGAACCTTAAGGTCAGCGGTTCGAAACTACCAGCTGCACCGCGGGAGAAAGATGAGGCTTTCTACTCCCATAAAGATTTACACCCTTGGAAACCCTATACAGGGTCGCTATGGGTTGGAACCGACTCGATGGCACATAACAACAATACCTCTTGAAGTCCCTAAAGTCTAGAAATTTATTAGTGCTCAATTACAAGGTGAAATAACAAATTTCTTCCATCACTTAGGTATTTTGAACTTGTTTCTGATGCTGTTGTTTAACTCTGACGATTTTATTTTTAACTTGTTTCTAATGCTCTTGTTTAATTCTGTATCCCTGATGATTTTATTCCTGTGGGAATAGTAACAAATTGAAAAAAAACAAAAACAATTCTAATTAAAGCTTTTACAGCAAACAGGAGCTTTGTACCATAAACTATCCAATTTGTTTTTTTTCTTAATTAAACTTTCAGCAGAGTAACAATCTTCTGAAGTTAATTTATTGCATTTTAAAAAACTCAAATTTGAGATTTGTGTTAAAATAATTAACTTCTGAAACATTTAATTTAGAATTCCTGCAACTTTAAGATAAAGAGCAAAATATCATAGATTTTATTCAATTTCAATTAAATACTTTTAAGTCATTCGTAAAAGTGTTAAGTATTTCCTATTTTTAGTACATAATTGTTTTTTTCCTGGATAATTACAATTAACCTGCCTTCAAAGAATATTCTATTACGTTGCATAAACCCATATTTGATAACACAAATAAGCACATGAAAATCACCTTTCTTCTATTATCTTTGGCGAAGTACAAAACAAATAAATATAAACCAATTAGAAAGTGATGTCCAAGCCGGGAGAGGTGCATTCACTGAGTAAGATCAAATTCTTCTAGTTTGTATCAATAGATCTGATGTGCTACATTCATCATCACCACCCCTATTGCTGCCATTTATTGACTCATCACTTTAAGTCAGGACATTTTCTAAATCCTCGTTGGGACTTGATGAAAGCTACCCATTGGTGATTAGATGCCGTCATACCCATATGCACTTGTTCAAGTGCTTATACTCAGTGTGATAATTAACTTTCTGTGTCAAATTGCTTAGATTGTTATACCCAGACATTTAATCAAAAAGTAGTCTAGATGTTGCTGGGAAAGAACATTGAGAGCCAGTGTACTTTAAGTGAAAGCGATTATTCTCAATGACATAGATGGGCCTCATCCTATCAATTAACAAACCTTAAGAACAAAAACGAAGAATTGCAGGAGAGATTCTACCTTAAGACCAAAGCATCAACTTCTGCTTAAGTATGCAGTCTGCATCTTTGCCTATGGATTGTGGAAATGAAATAAGCCAATTTCTTAAAATCATCTTATAATGATTTATATATGTGTGTGTGTATTGTTGTTATTGTTAAGTGCCATCTAGTTGGTTCTGACTCATAGTGAACCCTATAGGGTGGTTTTCAAACCTGGTGGACTTGAAACACTAACCTTGTGATTAGTAGTCCAGTTCTTACTCTATAGCACCATACAATGACTTACTCTCTTTCTCTCCTTCCAAATCTCTTGCCATAGACAAGTGAGCACCTCCAGCTTTGCATGAATTTGTTGAAAAATTTCAATTTGTATTCCATCAATTCCTGGAGCCTTGTTTTTTGCCAATACCTTGTGCTGCCCAGATTTCTTTTAATATTGTAGGTTCTTGATCATGTGATGCTTCTTGAAATGAGAGAACATCAAACATTTTTGTTTTGTTTTTTGGTACAATGACTGTGTATTCACTCAACCTTGTTTTGATGTTTCATGCATGGTTAAATATTTTGCCCATGGTATACTCCATTATTGCAAGTTAAATCTTGATTTTTTTTTTTTTTTCTACAGTTGTTTTTCAGCTTAAGTAATTCTGAGCATGTTCTTTCCTTTTGGTTTTCCAACAGTAGGTCTTTGTACATTTGAATATAATCTTATCATACTGCCTTCCAAATTTTCTGTAGTGTAATGGTTATGAGTCAGGCTGCTAACCTCAAGGACAGCAGTTTGAAACTTTCAGTAATTCCATGGAATAAAGATGAGATTTTAAGCTCCTGTAAAGATTTACAGCCTCAGGAATCATATACTGGGTCGCTATGTGTCATAACTGACTCCACAGCGTATAACCAACCAAACAACCAACCATCTTTTACTTCATTATTTGTTCTAGTCACTTTTACTTCTCTATGTTCAAGAAGCAGTTTCAGAGTCTCTTCTGATATCCACTCTGGTCTTTTATTTCTTCTGTCTTTTAAATGACCTTTTTCTTTTTTCATATGTAATGTTATTGATGTCATTCCACAACTCTTCTGTCAGTAGTATCTAAAACATCAAATCTCCCCTTGAGATGATTTCTAAATTCAGGTGGAATGCACTCAAGTTCCTATTTTGGTCATATGGACTTGGTTTACTTTTCTTTCACTGCAGCCTGTACATGCTTATGAGCAATTGATAGTATGTTCCAGTTTGCCTCTGGCCTGAGTTTAGCTGATGATATCAAGTTTTTTCATCATCTATTCCCACAGATGTAGTCAACTTGATTCCTGTGTATTCAGTATGTTGAGGTCTATATGTTTAATTCCTGTTCATGTTGTTGGAAAAAGTAGTTGTTTTGAATAAGTCATTGGCTTACCAAATTCTATCATGCAGTCTACAGCATTGTTCTTATCATCAAGGTCATAATTTCCAACTATAAATCCTTCCTTTTTTTCCCCAACTATTCATTCCAACCACCAGACATTATCAGTGGGTCTTGATTCCATATTTGATCAATTTTAGACTGAAGAATTTGGTTGTTGTTGCTATTAGGTATCATCTAGTCAGTTCTGACTCATCACAAACATATTTAAAACAGAATGAAACACAACTAAGTCCAGCAACATCCCCACAATAATGATTAAGTTGAGTCCATTGCTGCAATAACTACGATAATCCATCATGTTGGGGATATTCTTTTTTTTTTTTCAATAACCATCCACATTATTAAGCAATATGTCCTTCTCCAAGAAATGGTCCCTCCTGATAATATGTTTGAAGTATGAGGGATGAAGTCTTGCCATTCTGACTTCTAAGGAGTATTCTTCCAACCCAGAGTTGTTTGTTTTTCTAGCATTCCATGGTGATTTTTATATTCTTCTCCAACACCATAACTCAAATGTATCAGTGCTTGTAAGGCCTTCCTTATTTATTGTTCAACATTCACATGCATATGATGCTATTGAAAATACAGATGGCTTGGGTAAGACCCACATTAGTCCCAAACTGACATCTTTGATCTTGAAAACTTTAAATAAATCTTAGGTAACAGATTGGCCTAATGAAAAATGTTGTTTGATTTTCTGACTGCTGCTTCCATTAATGTTGCTAGTGTATCCAAACAAAATGAAGTTTTTGGAAACACTGATCTTTTTCTTCATTTATCATAAAGTTATTTATTGGTCCAGGGGTGAGGATTTTTGGTTTCTTTACATTGAAGTGAAACCTATATTAAAGGCTGTGGCTTTGATTTTCATCAGTAAGTATTTTAAGTCCTCTTCACTTTCAGCAAGCAAGAGTGTAACATTTGCATATCCTTGATTGTTTATGAGTCTTCCTCCAATCCTGATGCCACAGTCTCCTTCGCATAATCCAGCTTCTAAATTATTTTCTCAGTGTGAAGACTAAATCCATTTAGTAAAAGAATACAACCCTGGTGCACACCTCTCCTGTTTTAGTCCTTTCAGTGTCTCCTTGTCATGAGCCACACAGTCAAAAGCTATTGCACAATCGATAAAGTACAAGTAAACATCTTTCTGAATTTTCTGATTTTAGCCAAGATCCATTTGATGTCAACAATGATATCACCCATTCTAAATTCTTATCTAAATCCAGCTTGAACTTCTGGCAGTTTCCTGTCAATATACTGATGCAGCTGTTTTTGAATTACATTTAGTAATATTTTACTTGAATGTGGTAGTAATGATATTTTATGATGATTTTTTGCATTCCATTGGTACATGTCTTTGGAATGGCAACAAATAAGGATCTCTTCCAATCAGTTGGCCAGGTACTTGTCATCCAAATTTCTTGGCATTGACAAGTAAGTACCACTAGTGCTCCATCAGTTTGTTGAACAATATCAGTTTGTATTCCATCAATTCCCAGATCCCTATTTTTTGTCAATGCCTTTAGTGCACCTTGGACTTCTTCCTTCAGTAATATTGGCTTGCGATCATACGTTATCTCTTGCAATGGTTGAATATCAATCCTTTGTGTTTGGTACAGTGACTCTATGTATTCCTTTTATCTTCTCTTGATGCTTTCTGCATCATACTCTAATTTGTCCAAAGAATCCTTTACTACTACAAATTCTTTTCTTCATTTATTTCAGCTTGAGAAATGCAGAATGTGCTTTTTGCTGCTTTTGGCTTTCTAACTCAATGTGTTGAACATTTCATTATAACATTGGACTTTGTGTTCTCAAGCTGCCCTTGGAAATGTTCTGTTAAGCACTTTTATTTCCTCATTTCTTCCATTTGCTTTAACATATTTACACTTGAGAGAAAGTTTGAGTCTCTTCTGACATCAGTTTTGGTCTTTTCCTTCTTTCTTGTCTATTTAATGACCTTTTTGCTTTCTTCCTGTCTGATGTTGTTGATGACATCCAACAACTCTTCTAGTCTTCCATCATTAGTGTATAATACATCAAATCTGTTCTTGCAATGATCTCTAAATAATGGTGAAATATGTTCAAGGTCAAATTTTGGCTTTATGTACTTGTTTTTTTTTTTAATTTTTTTCAGTTTTAGCCTGAACTTGCATACAAGCAATTGATTGTCTGTTCCACTGTCTGCCCCTGGCCTAGTTTTGGCTGAAGATATTGAGTTTTTCCACCATCTCCTTCCACCCACAGACATAGTCATGTTGATTTTTGTGTATTCTATCTCATGAGGTCTATGTGTTTCGGCATCTTTTATTTTGCTTTAAAAATGTATTTGTATGAAAATGTCATTTGTCTTTCAAAACTATATTGTGTGCTTTCCAGCATATTTTCTGTCGCCAGGGCCATATTTTCCAACTACTGATTCTTCTTTTTTCCCCCTAACATTTGCATTCCAATGCAATATATATCTTCCTTACATGTTTTATCAATGTCAGACTGACATAGTAGTAAGAATTCTTCTAATTTATCATCACTGGCTTTAATGGTTGTTGTGTAAATTTGAATAAACATGTTATTACTTGGTCTTTCTTGAAGGCATATGGATATTATCCCATTATGGACATGGTTATACTTCAAGAAAAATCTTGAAATGATCTTTTTGATGATGACTATGACGCCATTCCTCTTCAATTTGTCACTTCTGGTATAGTGAACCATTCAAAATTGCCAATAACAGTCCATTTCATCTCACTAATACCTCAGATATTGATCCTCATATGTGTCATTTCATTTGTGATGATTTCCAATTTTCCTAGGTTCTTACTTTGTACATTCCATGTTCTAATTATTAATTGATTTTTATAGCTGTTTCTCCTCATTTTGAGTTGTGCCCCATCTGCAAATGAATGTCCTGAAAGCTTTACTACATTTTCGTCATCACTGTCAACTCTACTTTGAGAAGGGAGCACTTCCCCAGTCATAGTTTTAGTGCCTTCCGACAACAGGGGCTCATCTTCTAAAATTATATTTGATGATATTCTGGTGCTATTCATAATCTTTCAATATTTAATATTCTACCTGAAAGTGTTCCATTGCTACTCATAAGGTTTCAGTAGGTAGACATATCCTCTTCTCCTTCCTCTTAGTTTGTCTTAGTCTGCAAGCCAAGCTGAAACTTTTCCACCATAGGTGTACCCTGCTGATATTTCAGATACTGTTTACATCACTTTCAGCATCATAGCAACAAACATTCCACCACAAACTTATAGAAGAAGTTGGTAGAACTCTTCAGCTCTATCACCACTGGCTTTAGTGTTTGGTGCATACATTTGAATAATAGTGGTAGTAATTGAACTTTCTTGTTGTTGTTAGTGTTAGTGCCCTGGAGCTGCTGGTGAGTTGGAACTACCAGTCTTGCAATTAGCAGCCCAGAGTTTATGTTAAGGTACCACACAAGGATCTTCCTTATAGGTGTATGGATTTTATTGTATCATAGACAGCACTGTATTTCAAGATAGATCTTGAAATGCTCTTTTTGACAATAAATATGATGTCATTCTTCTTCAGTTTGTTATATCTGGCATAGTAAACCACATGATTATCTGATTCAAAATGACCTATACCTGTCTTTTTTGGTTCACTAATGGAGTCCTGGTGTGGCACTGTGGGCTAATGTGTCAGACTGAAGTCATTTGAACTGCAAGTTTGGTAGTTCAGGCTCACCAGCTGCTTCTTGGAAACCCTATAGAGGGTTGCTATGGGTTGGAATAGACTTGACAGCACTTACCACCAACAACAAATGCCTAGAAAGCCATCTAAAGTAACATTTATTCGACCGTAATTTGAATGTTGAGCAGAAGTCAGCCAGAAAATTGGAAGGTGTTACGCTTCTGCTATTCAGACAGACATGGACAGTTAAAACTTCAGAGTTGATAGAAATCCATGCATGTTCAGGGTATGGTAAACAGTTTGATATTTTTGGAGAACCATACACAATAACCTCATATGGATGTGAAAGCTGGACAGTGAATAAGGAAGATCGTAGAAGAATGGATGCCTTTGAGTTGTGGTGTTGGAGGAGAATACTGAACGTGCCATGGGCTGCTGATAGAACCAATAGATGTATTTTGGAAGAAGTGCAACCAGAGTGCTTCTTGGAGGCCAAGATAGCTAGGCTTTGTCTCTCCTACTTTGGACACATTGTTCGGAGAGAAAAGTCGCTGGAGAAGGATGTCATGCTGGGTAAGGTGGAGGGTCAGAGAAAAAGAGGAAGACCCCCAACGAGATGGATCAGCCAGGTGACATCATTGATGGCGTCAAGTGTGGCAGTGGTAGTGAGGTTGGGCCAGGATCGGACATTGTTTCGTTCTGCTGTGCATGGGGACGCTATGAGTCGATTCGGACTCGATGGCACCTGTAAACAACAACAACATAATGATAAGACCTTTAAAAATGTACAAAAGTTCAGTCATCTTGTCATTTTCTCTCTTTATCCATCACTAGTGATGCATCATGGCTCTACAGGATAAGCACTGAACTACGAACCACAAGGTCATTGGTTCAAACCTGTCTGCTGTTCCATAAGAGAAAGGTTAGGTTTTGTACTCTTGCAATGATTTTTGACCTCAGAAACCCAAAACAGTCAGCACTTAACAAAAACTAGTGATGCTTGTAGTATCTAGATCTGTTTTTTATGAGTCCTGATGTGACACTATAGGATAAGAACTGTACTGTTAACTGAAAGTTTCACAGTTCAAATTCACCAGCTGCTTCTCAGAAACCCTATACAACTTTGCTATCAGTTGGAATTGACTCTATGGCACTTAACAACAACAATTTTTAAAATATAATTGGAGAGTAATATTTATTTTTGGCATAAGAGTAGACAAAGCTAAGTTTCCTATTGCTCACTACTATTTTGCTCTACCACATGCTGGTCAGTTTGCCATACTGTGGTGGTGTTGCTGTTGTCAAAGGACTTCCTTTTTCTGGGATCAATCATCAACACATATGGAAGTAGCAGTCAAGAAATTAAATGATGCATTTTATTAGGCAAATCTGCTGCACAAGGCCTCTTTTGTGTTCAAGACCAAAGATGTCAGTTTGAGGACTAAGACATTTTTGACCCATGGTATTTTCAATCACCTCATATGCATATGACATTTGGACAATGAATAAAGAAGACCATAGAAGAATGGGTGCATTTGAGTTATGGTGTTGGAGGTGAATATTTACAGTACCCATAGACCACTAAGAGAACAAATAAATCTGTTCTGGACAAAGTTCAGCCAGAATGCTCCTTAGAAGCCAAGATGGTCAAATTTTGTCTCTCATACTTCAGACAGTGTATCAGAAGGGACCAGTACCTGGAGAAGGATATCATGCTTGATAAAGTAGAGGGTCAGCAAAAAAGAGGAAACCCTAAACATGATAGATTGGCATAGTAGCGGCAGCAATGGGCTCAAATGTAGCGATGATTGTAAGGTTGGCACAGGACTGGGAATTGTTTTGTCCTGTTATACATACGTTCACTAGGAGTCAGTACCATCTTGAGAGCACCCAACAACAAGGATGGTGGAAATGATGCCACCAGTATTTCAGGTCCCAGCAGGGTCACCTGTAGTTTTCAGTTTCCAGTGGAGCTTCTGGACTAAAACAGATGAGGAAATAAGGCCTGGTGATCTGCTTCTAAAAGTGAGCCATTGAAATCCCTATAGATATCAATAGACAGTTGTCTGAGAAAATGCTGGAAGATAAACTTCTGAGGTCAGTATGCATTCAAAACACAGAAGATCTAACAGCAATCTTGAGAATACCAATATCCTAAAGATTATGCATGACTAAGGAATGTTTTGCTCTGTGGTCTATGCAATTATCACGAATCATAACCATTTTAACAGCAACTGATAACAAAAACAATTGTATTTTCTGCCTAATAATCTATCATGCTTTAAAAAGTGATAAGAGTTCTTAAGCTAAGAGACACAATCTTAGTTACAGTTTCCAGAGATAAGAGCATCTAAAGCAGCCCTCTATAGTTTGCGTGTCTCAGTAAATGCCTGTGTGATAGGTTGTTAGTACTAGACACTTTCTCATATTCTCATGAAGCAAAGGTGCTCTAGGAGGCCAGTCAGGATGGCTATGGTATAGTTGCTTATGTGGTTAATTTCCAAATTCAGATATAAAAACCAACTTTACATACTTTAAAGCTACCTACAGATCCAATATTAAAGTAACTCCAAATTAAAAGTAGTGGATTTTCTTTGACTAGTTGAAGGGTCAAAGAATTCATAGAATGTTCTCAGCTGATTCTGCATCCACTCATCATAGTACATAATTTAAGCATATAATTTGTACTGCCTTCCCCCAAGAAACATGCTTTTGAGGCATCATATTTTGCTTGTTGATAAATTTGGGAAATTCTCTATTTTTGTTTTTCCAGTATATTTTTATTGACAAAAGCTGTAATATTGACTGCTATGTTGACCAGTGCTTCTTGCTTTAAAGGTGACAGTCTTGGAAATTCTATGGAAGCTTTATTATGAACTATAGGGTCACTATTGTTTGCAATCGACTTGATTCCAACACCAACATATTGATCAGTAAAAATTTACCTTGGCAGAGTTTATAAAAATAAAAAGTGAAAAATTACATAAGAAATTCATGTAAAGGGGCTTCAAATAGTTCATGGGGAGAAATCCATGATCTCTTTGTTGATTTTTTTTTTTTTTCTTTCTACAAACTTTAAAAAAGCAAAACAAACCCAAAATTTTTATTGTGAATTTAGTGAAGATTTATAGGCAAGATAATCAGTTTTCCATTCAACAAATCACACACTTTGTTTCATCTCAGTGGTTGCAGTGCCTTCCCTGCAACAGCAGTGATCCTGCTTCTTCTGTATAATTTCTAGTCATAGTGACCCTACAGTTCATAATAAAACGGATCCATTCTACTTTCCCATCTCTTTCCAATGTGTGCCTTAGGTAAATGTTGCCTTTTTCATTTTGAATTATTGATTGTTCATGGTGAGCGTACGTTACGACTATTGTCACCCCTACGTACCTACCTACTGTTTGGCTGAAAGTTGGTCCACGGGGGTGAATTCCTTTCTATGCCTGAAGGGTTGTAGAAGTGCCCAGTCTCAGGTTCCTTGAGTCTCTTTCTGACCAGTAAGTA
Source organism: Chrysochloris asiatica (assembly GCF_000296735.1). Classification (NCBI taxonomy): domain Eukaryota; kingdom Metazoa; phylum Chordata; class Mammalia; order Afrosoricida; family Chrysochloridae; genus Chrysochloris; species Chrysochloris asiatica. The sequence continues at coordinate 1,653,027 of NW_006408884.1, read as the reverse complement.
ATTCTGGTCTTTTTTCTTTCTTCATAATTTTGAGTTTTGTTCCACGTTTTCTGTCACTCTATCCAGAACCTTCTTATGTTATCCCTTTTAGAGTAGTTGGTAGTGGTAGTCATGCATAGTCTAGTTCGTCTGGTTTCAGAGTCATGGAGAATGATGTTTACACATTCCATTAGTCCATTGGGCTAATTGATTTTAAACCTCCTCAGTTCTCATTAGTCTTTCCATGAACTTTTAAAGCCTCCTTGTATAAGTCTGATGCTTTCATTTAATGTGAGAAGTCAAGACTTTCTGCTACATTTATATAAAAGAGTATCAGTATCATCATCATCATATGGACCAGCAATAGAGGTTCAGAGACAAGCACAATATAGAATCCACACTGTTATTGTTAAGTGTCATCGAGTAGGTTCTGACTCATTACAACTTCAGATAAGGTTTTTGAGACTTTAAATCTTTGTGGGAGTAGAGACCCTCATCTCTTCCTGCAGAGTGCCTTGTAGGCTCAAACAGTTGATCTTGTAGCTTGCATTCCACTACTTATTGTAAAATAGAGTTTATTTGAGGAAAACGTATAAACTGAAAAGTAGCCGGGCTCATGTGGTCACTTTGTCTCTCAATAATACACAGATACTTGCTAAAATCAGGTACCATGGACAAGGATCACCACAGAATGAGCTCCAATATAAGAATCTCACTCCTGTAATGTTCTACAGATGTTTAAGGGTAGGGCAACTGTTACAAACTGTGATTGCTATTAGATTCTTGGCTGAGGAAGGAGCCGTATGTCTTAGTTCTCTAGTACTGCTATAACAGAAATACAGGTGGATGGTTTTAACAAACACAAGTTTATTTTCTCACAGTTTAGAAAGCTACAGTGTCAGCTCTAAGGGAAGCCTCCCTCTCTCTGTTGACTTTGAGGAATGTCTTTGTCTCTTTGAGTATCTGCTCCTAGGTGAAGTTCCTGTGGCTTGACATCTTTCTTCCCCCATCTCTGCCTGCTAGCTTGTCCCAATCCCTTTTATATCTCCAAAGAGGTTGACTCAAGATATAGCCTACATACATCCTGCATCTGTAACATAACAAAGACACCTGATTTCTGAATGGGATTATAACCACAGACATACATGTTAGGATTTGCAACGTTAATGAGGAGGCTTCAAAAGATTTGTGGAAAAAATGCCATTAAAGATACTGAAATTGTTCCATACAATTTTGGAAGCTCCTTGGTATTTTGGGGAGACATAATTCAGTCTCTAACACCATGTTAAAGGAGAAAATTTCTAAGCTGAGCCTCGGGCATCATGTTGTTCTTTCTTGATCAGGTTCAGGGGAGCGGAGCTAGTTTCTTGTTAAATCACTGATAGAGGGGAGGACATGGGCCTCTTGGGGCCTGGGTCTCTCCTCAGCCTGATTAGGCTCCTCTATGCCACCTTCATTTTCCCTTCCCATTGCAAATTAACCTACATAGATGTCACTCTTCCGGAGTGCCCCATCCACCCTAAAAATCATTAGCAACTATTGTCTCCCGTGAAACTTCCAATTCTCTCATTTTACTAATGTCATCTTTTTAATTCTAGTATTTAGGAAAATCCAAACCTAAGAAATAAGTAAATGACTGTATTCCTATTTGGTATTAAGTTATTCCAAATAGGTTAATAACACCTTCCCTTCGATCCCAAACTTCTGTGTACCTCCAGCATTTCAGAGATGAACTAAATAAAAATATGAAAAGTTCTCATGTTTTCCTATGGATTTTAAGCATATGGTTTCTGTACTTCTGACAATGGATAAGCTGTCCATTACTTTTCAAGAAGGAAAATTGGACTATATCTTTTCCAAATTAAGGTTTCTGCAGGTGATATGTAACAAAACCTTTACATCTGTTAAACCAGTTTTGGAGTCCTGGTGTGGCACTGTAGGATAAGCACTGGACCATTGGTGGTTGACACCTATAAGCCACTCCTCTGAAATCCTGTTACAGGGTTACTGTGAGTCAGAATCAACTCAAAGGCACTTAACAATAATAACAACAAACCAGTTTTGATCAGTCTTTTCTGCCTAAAAGGAAGAGTTGTTTTCTAGATAATTCACAAAACCAAGGCATTATTTCTTTATCTTAAAATAACTTAATGATTAAGAAACATGTGTTTTATACTAAATGATTAGGCATTTAATACATATTTTAACAATTATTTGGTTGAAAATTTCCATTTAACTTTAGGTAAGTAAATATAGAACATTAATAATAAGATTTACAGAGACAGACTAAGAATAATAAAGAGACTAGATCATTAAAGTGTTGAGATGTATCCCAGTCTCTTATTTCTAAAAAGAGCAAAATTACAATCATTACTAAAACAATTCTATAGATATTTAATTAAAAGCATCCTGCTTTGCAGAATTAATTATAATATGTATGAATGTTGGTAAGTGCCATCAGACCGGTTTCGACTCATAGCGATCTTATATTGGATTTCCGAAAAGCTGCTGGTGAGCCTGAACCGATGACCATGTGGTTCAAAATGACCTTGAAATCCAGCTCATTAACCCGTAGCACCACACCAGGACTCCATGCTATGTATATACATGGTTATTAGTCATTGGCACTTTACACAACATTGTAGCATAGTTGTTATGTGTGGGCTGCTAACCTTGAAACTACCAGCAGTTCTGTGGGAGAAAGCTGAGGCTTTCTGCTCCAATAAAACTTTACAGCCTCAGAAACTCTATACAGGGTGACTATGAGTTGGAACCAACTCACAGCACACCACCACCATTACCATCACCGTATATACATAGGAGTCCTGATTTAGCACTGTGGGCTAATGTGATGGACTGCAAAGTCAGTTCGAACCACAAGGTCGTCGGTTCAGGCTCACCAGCTGCACTTTGGAAAGCCTAAACAGGGTTGCTATGGGTTGGAACTGACTCAATAGCCCTTAGCAACAATGTATATGCATATATATAGATGTAGAGATAGAGAGAGCTTTGTATAAAGTATCAATGCCAAGTGGGAAGAATTCTGATTAATTACAAATTCACATTAATATAGATTCTTTTTATGTTTTTTTTTTTTTTTTAAGTGTACTTTGACTCAATCTTTACTTGTCCTCTAGACAAATGGTATTGACTAATTCCTGTGGTTCACTTAATAGAACAGGTAGAACTCCATGTATATTCATTATAGTCTGGATTAATGATCCCATTTTTTTTTTTTTTTTTTGCCTAGAGGTATGTCAGAACAGGTTTTCTAATTCATGAGTTACACTTGATTTTTCACTAAATTCTAGGCTTGATATTTTGATGAAAAATGAGACAGAACTTACTTACAGATTTGAAATGCTTTTGAGCCATGAGAGATCTTGAATCAATTATAGGAAAATAATTAGGCTATAACAATGTGTGCACAATATTTTAGACATACGATTCTGTTTCTTGCTTTGATGTGGATTCCCTATTAAATAAGATGCAATTTTAAACAACTTGAGTATTTACAAGGTATATGGTATTATCTCAGATACTGAAGGAAATGCAAAGAAAATAAAGGTAAAAATATTTACTTAGAATAATGGAAAAAGTGCAAAGCTTAAATTAAAATGGGCCCATTAATTTAGAATTTGTGATAGAAGTCATGTGTCATAGCTTTACTTTCATTGTGTTCATTTATAAAATGAGGATAATGTTACTGATCTCTCACATGTTCTGAAAAAATAATAAACATTGATATATGGTAGCGTAGTGGTTACAAATCGGGCTGCGAACCTTAAGGTCAGCAGTTCGAAACTACCAGCCGCTCCGTGGGAGAAAGATGAGGCTTTCTACTCCCGTAAAGACTGCATTGGTCAAATCTGCTGCACAGAAACTTTTTAAAGTATTGAAGAGCAGAGATGTCAGCTTGAGGACTAAGGTGCACATGACCCAAGCCATGGTATTTTCAATAACCTCATATGGATGCAAAAGCTGGACAGCGAATAAGGCAGATCGTAGAAGAACTGATGCCTTTGGATTGTGGTGTTGGAGGAGAATACTGAAAGTGTCATGAGCTGCCAAAAGAACCAATAGATCTGTTTTGGAAGAAGTGCAACCAGAGTGCTCCTTGGAGGCCAAGATGGCTAGGCTTCGTCTCTCCTACTTTGAATACCCTGTCCAGAGAGAACAGTCGCTGGAGAACGATGTCATGCTGGGTAAGGTGGAGGGTCAGAGAAAAAGAGGAAGACCCCCAACGAGATGGATCAGCCAGGTGACATCATTGATGGTAGTGAGGTTGGCCCAGGATTGGACATTGTTTCGTTCTGCTGTGCATGGGGTCGCTATGAGTCGGTTCTGACTCGATGGCACCTGATAACAACAACAAAAAAGATTTACACCCTCGGAAACCCTGTACAGGGTCGCTATGGGTTGGAACCCACGCGATGGCGCTCAACAACAACAACAACATATATTTTAAACAAGCTTTGGTCAGTTTTATTAAAGAAAAAAATGCATGATTTATTTTTGACCAGTTTGTTCTGTCATGCTTCTAATGATATCGGAATCACCTGGATCAATGGCAGCCAGTGTGCAGACTCTGTAGTATTTCCCGTACGCTGTGCCCAGTTCAATTTTATTGCCACGGTAGCGATGATGGACACCAGTTTGGCCAACATGGCGTAGTACTCAACTTCCGATTTCCTAAAGTATGGGCAGATTTTGGCGAGTATGACCAGCTTCGCTTTGCCTTGCAGGATCATCTTCAGAGTCTGCTTGTAACCCAGCACGTATTTCCCGCTTTTCAAAACAAGTTGGAGCTCCGAGTTGATCAACTACAGCCACTTTTTCGTCTTCTTTGCAGCCACCATCTTCCCGCCTTAGGTGTGGGACAGCCCCCCAACCAAGGCCAGCCACCAAGATGGCCGGGAAGGGAGAAAGGCTGAAATATATTTTTAAGCATTTTTTTGAATTATAAATAATGCTACCAGGATTTCAGTAAGGTAATTCAAAGAACTCTAGTTGGATTATTAGACATGTTTGTTACCATCCATTTTACGGTGCTGCCATTGTTTCAGAATTGAGTTGTGGTCATCAGGCTTTTGAATGGATGGTATTTAGAATTCAGTCACAAGGCCTTTCTTGTGAAGGACCCATGGGTGGTTATTAATCACCAGTCTTTATGTTAGCAGCTGAGTGCTTAACCATTTACTCAACATGTGGACTGCTGATTGGAGTATTAGCCCAGCAAAAAAGTGATTTTATGCTGGGTAAACGCAGCATAATATATGCATTTTACTTAAATGGAATGTTGCTTATTTATTTTACACACTCAACACTTTTATTTAATAGGAATCCTCCAAATTTATTTGAATGACATTTTTTTCTATAAAACACATATTAGTACTACATAAATGACTGTATCATGGAACATATTAAGGAAATGATACACTATATACATGCTACTTTTGTATATCTTGTGAAAATATAGAAAAAATAATAAAATTATATAAATATAGCATACAACAGACTCTCAGAATAATTAGTGATACAAATGATAGTGTGCTATTTGTCTAAAGAAATATTAAATAGTATTGAAAATATCAAATTATGCTTCAAAAGATTTGAGATGACAATTTTATACAAAGATTAGTACACTTTGAGGTCTCTAGGTTTCATTAATACATATTTATATGGGATACACACCCAAAGCTCATACACAACACACATAGCACCCAAATTTTGTAAGTAAATCTTAATAAACAAAAATGTTGGTTGGTTGGTTATGTGCCGTGGAGTCGGAACCGACTCATAGCAACCCTATACGGGGTGTCCGAGGCTGTCAATCTTTACGGGAGCGGAACGCCTCATCTTTCTCCCGCGGAACAGCTGATAGTTTCGAACTGCTGACTTCAAGGTTCGGAGCCCGATTTGTAACCACTACGAAACCAGAAATGCAAAAAAGCACAGCCTAGAGATAGATAAACCAGTTAGGTGGAGTTTGTTTGGGGGACGTATTGAATTCTATAGACTGAGTGTTCATACACAACACATAGAAATAATTTCATCTGATATTGATTCTTGGGTAATTCCTCATTTGAATTTGAAGAAAAATGGGTTATGAGTAATTCTCAGTGTCATAGAATTAGGAAAAAAAATAACAAAACTGTTCAATGAATGAATCTATTGGACTAGAAATTTATCTCACTTTGCTATGCATAACTTGTTAAGATATGATTAAAATTAATAGCACCTAAACATGTTCGTTCTCACCTTAGGAATACTGAAGAGAAGGATCCTTCTCTTCAGTGTGTGTCGGGTAAACACTGGATTGCTAACCACAAGGTCATCTGTTCAAACTCACCAGCTGCTCCTTGGAAACCTTATATAGGGTCACTGTGAGTCACAATTGACTCAGTGACACTTGATAACAACATTAAAGATGAGAGAAAAAAAGAGGACACACATTAAAATAAAAGAATAAGCACAGAATTTATATATTGTCTCCTTAATAAACATCCTCCTTCCTTGGTAAATGATAGTTTATTATATTCCGGAAAACACATTTGTTTGTGAATCCTTTGATTTCAAGGAAGGGTAGCCTAATCAAAAGAGTACAATGTTGATTAATCTAGCTAATTATGAAAATTCAGTTCTTACTTGCAGAGGACCAGGCAGTATTCTGTACTGTTGTGCATAAGGTTGCTGTGAGTCAGTAAATAGTGAAGATTCAGTTCCTGTTTTACTTGTAGATAACAGTGTGTGTTGTTTATCTGGAGTCAGTAGCACCATCTAGCCAAAAGAAGAGGGTCTAGGTGACATGTTTAAGAGCATAGAGAAGAAATATGGAATGAATCAATGTAATTTGATAATAATGTTGAATTAATTATCATAGAATCACCTTACCTCTGGGTGTCTTGTCTGAACAGTTGATAGCTCATTTTTTTTTTTTTTTTTTTTGGTTTAAAACACCCTGTGTGAGAATTTTATGTATTTGCAACCTCAGTATTCACAACTGATACAAAATTAAGAAAGACCTGTTTCTTTCCTAGATGCTACAAAATATTTGTTTATTTTTTACTCTGGATCTTTAAATTTGGGACTTTATAATCCAAGATTACACTTACCTTAAAATATCTTACCGAAAGAATAGGAAGTGAAGGCAGACTGACTGTACATAGAAAAGGAAATTCTTGCTGAAATTCATTCTATCATTCTAATTTCTTGATACCTAAGTTCTTAAGAGTTTTCCCATCGTGATTTTTTCAGAACTGGTTGCTTGTCAATGTGCTAGATGGTATATAACCAATTATCTCCACTTTGTTAGGCAAAAATGTTGCTATAATGTAAAACATGAAGTGTAACAGAGTGGATAGTATGGGCGGTTTTGCAAGGTGCCTGAGCTGACTTTAGCACTTACTGTGTGGCTTTGGATAAATTGTTTCAAGTTTCAGTATCTCAGGTTCTTCATGTTAAACATGAAAGGAAAAGCATTTCTCTTACAGTAAAAATGTGAAGATAAATTGTTTATAAAGATGCCGGACAGATAAAGAACATTACTAAATATGCAACTAAAATAGTCAGTGTAGAATGTGCTCCTTTGTTTAGTTCACTCAGAAGATTAAACTGTATTCCTAAAAATATGTTTTCAAATCAATACATATCACACTCATGGAAGAGTTATTGATACTGCTTTGAAGCAATAGCTTCTAAAAACAAAACTTAAAAGTTTTATAGGTTAGTCATTCTAAGTAGCTAGAAGTATTTACCAGATATTACCCAATTAAATAATGTTGTTGTTGTTGTTAAGTGCCATCAAGTCAGTTCCGACCCATAGCGACCGTGTATAGGGTTTCTGAGGAGCAGCTGGTGAACTTGAACCGTCTACTTTGCAGTTCAAACGGCTTCACAGTCTGGTGCATTAGCCCACAGTGCCACACCAGGACTAAATCTGTATTATTTTATTAATTATTTTACATATGTAGAATTAAATAATACAGATCCCTATATGGTAGGTCAGAATTATAATCTCGATGTTAGATTTAAATATGCTGATGTACAGAACCAGTGAGCTTCTAGTTAAAACCGAATGACTAGCTCTGCGTGGAGCCAAGATTAGGAGTCAAAGGCTGCCACCCGGTCAGGGACACACAGGTAGATTACATTGCTTATTGTAGTAAATATTATTAAATTGTTGCTTTCCAAATAACTTGTAAGAATCTAATTTTGGCTTTTAAAATTGGCACAAAAAAAAATGATTCTGGATCTCTGACAGTGTTTATTTTTCAGCATGGATCCATGGACATTCTACTCAGAGATTATCACGAGTTCTAACAATTTAATCTGCTATTTAATTAAAAATTTCATTAACAATGCTACTGACAAAATAAGTAAAATAAGATAAATGTTAATTTAATTGTTTAAATGAAAGTTATAGAAAATATCTTAATATTAAGATTACAAAGAAAGTGCAACAAGTTGGCAGATTTAGTGAATAAGGCATTCCACCATGAGTGGGCAAATTAGTTAACATGAACCTAGACAGTGTCCTTCAACACAGATAAGTCAGTCCACAATTGAACTGGAAAAAATGATGATTTGGTGGAAAAAAAAAATATATGAAAGTTTTGTGTGTATATATATATATGTATATACATCAGGACTCATATATATACATACACATATACACACACACACACAAATATGTGTGTGTGTGTGTGTGTGTGTGTGTATGTATATATATGAGTCCTGATGTGGTGTTGTAAGATAAGCACTAGACCACAATGTTGGTTTGAACCACAAGATTAGTGGTTCAAATCCACCAGCTGCTCCTCAAAAACCATATACAGGGTCACTATGATATATATTTTATGTGGTTGTTGTGAAGCAGTGCCAAGTTGGTTTCTACTCACAGAGACCCTGTATTGGGTTTCTGAGAAGCAACTGGTGAATTAGAACCTCTGACTTTGAGTTTCAAACAAACCTTGTGGTCTAGTGTTTATCCCACATTACCACAAGAGGACTCCATGTGGGTATGTGTATATATATCTAATATACATATAGTTATCAAATATATTTATGTTGTTGTTGTTGTTGTTGTTATGTGCCATGGTGTCGGTTCCAACTCATAGCGACCCTGTACAGGATTTCCGAGGCTGTAAATCTTTACAGAAGCAGAAAGCTCATCTTTCTCCCGCAGAACAGCTGGTAGTTTCGAACTGCTGACCCTGAGATTAGCAGCCCAATTCATAACCACTACGCTACCAGAGCTCCTATATATGGTTATAAAATATATAGAGCTCTGGTAGCATAGTGATTACAAATCTGTATGTGAACCACAAGGTCAGCAGTTTGAAACTACCAGCTGTTCCTCAGGAGAAAGATGAGGCTTTCTGCTCCCATAATGGGAAACCCTGTACAGGGTCGCTATGAGTCAGAACCGAATCCATGGCACATAACCACCACCAACCATATGTGTGTGTGTGTGTATATATATATTAGGAAATATACATGTAGGTATTTGTTATTCTTGTTAGGTGCCATCAAGTTGGTACTGACTCATAGCAACCCTGTGCACAACAGAATGAAACAGTGCTCAGACCTGAGCCAAGTGCACAATTGTTGCCACGCTTGAGCCCATTGATGCTGCTACATTGCCAATCCATCACGCTGGGGGTCTTCCTCTTTTTCTCTGACCCTCCACCTTAACAAACTTGATATGTCTGAAGTATGAGAGACAAAGTTTGGCCATCCTGGCCTCCAAGGAGCACTCTGGATGCACTTTTTCCAACACAAATCTGTTGGTTCTTTTGGCAGCCCATGGCACTTTCAATGTCTTCCTCCAACACCATACCTCCAAAGCATCAATACTATGATCTTCCTTATTCACTGTCCAGCTTTCACATGCATATGAGATTATTGAAAATACCATGGATTGGATTAGGCGCATCTTAGTCCTTAAACTGACATCTTTGCTCTTTAACACTTTAAAAAAAGGTCTTGTGCAACAGATTTGCCTAATGCAATATGTCATTTGATTTCTTAACTGATGCTTCTATGAGTGTTGAGAGTTGATCCAAGAAGAATGAAGTCCTTGACAACTTCAATCTTTCTCCATTGATACGATTGTTGTTTATTGGCCTGGTGGTTAGGATTTTTGTATTCTTTACTTTGAGATGCAACCCATACCAAAGGCTGTGGTCTTTCAGCTTCATCAGTAAATATTTGAAGTCCTCTTCACTTTCAGCAAGCAAGGTTGTATCATCTGCATATCACAGGTTGTTAATGAGTCTTCTTCCAATCCTTATGACATGGTTTTCTTCATATAACCTAGCAATTTGGATAATTTGCTCAGCATACACGTTGAATAAGTATGGTGAAAGAATACAACCCTGTCGCACACCTTTTTATTTTTTAAACCATTCAGTGTCCCCTTGCACTGTTCAAACAACTCTTGGTCCAGGTGCAGATTCCTCATGAGAAAAATTAAGTGTTCCGTAATACTCATATTTTGCAATGTTGTCCATTGCTTGTCATGATTCACACAGTTGAAAGCCTTTGCCTGGTCAATAAAGCACAGGTAAATATATTTCTGGTATTCTCTGCTTTCAACCAAGATCCAAGTTTCAATGTCTTTTCTGACATCCATTTTGATCTTTTCCTTCTTTCTTGTCTTTTTAATGACCTTTTGCTTTCTTCTTGTGTAACGTTCTTGATGTCATCCCACAGCTCTTCTGGTCTTCTGTCTGTAGTGTTTAATGCATCAAATGTGTTCTTCAGATGATCTCTAAATTCAAGTGGGATATATTCAAGGTCATATTTTGGCTCTTGAGGTCTTGTTTTCATTTTCTTCAGCTTCAGTTTGAATTTACATAAGAACAATTGATGGTCTGTTGCACAGTCTGCCTCTGGCCTTGTTTTTACATTTTCTGTTTCCGCAGATGTAGTCAATTTAATTTATGTGTATTCCATCTGGTGAGGTTCATGTGTATAATCATCTATTTTGCTGTCTAAAGAAGGTATTTGAAATGAACGAATCATTGATTTTGCAAAATTCTATCATACGGTCTCCAGCATCATGTCTATCACCAAGGCCATGTTTTCCAACTACTGATCCTTCCTCTTTGTCTCCAACCTTTGCATTCCAATCACCAGTAATGATCAATACATCTTGATTGAATGTTGATCAATTTCAAATTGAAGAAGTTTGAATTGAAAAAATAGAATTCTTCTATTTTTTCCTCACTGGCTTTTGTGGTTGACCCGTACATTTGAATAATAGTGGTATTACTGGGGCTTCCCTGTAGGTGCATGGATATTATCCTGTCACAGACAGTGTTGTACCTCATGACTGAACTGGATATGTTCTTTTTGTCAATGAATGCAACACCATTCCTCTTCAATTTGTCATTCCCTGCATACTAAACCATGTGGTCATCAGATTCAAAATGGCCAATACCAGTACACTTCAGCTCACTAATGCTTAAGATGTCAATGTTTATGCGTTCCATTTCATTTTCACAATATCCAATTTTCTTAGATTCATACTTCCTACTTTTCATGTTCTGATTATTAATGGGTATCTTTAGCTATTTCTCTTCATTTTGAGTTGTGCCCCATCAGCAAATGAAGGTCCCACCAGATTTTCTCCAACAGGCTTTACTCCTATGGGCTTTACTCCATTTGTGTTATCATGGTCAAATCTATTTTGAGGAGGCAGCTCTTCTCCGGGATCATTTTGAGTGCCTTCCAACCTGAGAGGCTCCTTTACCGGCACTATATCTGACAGTGTTTCTCTGCTATTCATAAGGTTTTCAGTGACTAAATATTCGGAAGTAGGTCGTCACTCGTCACTCCTTCTTCCTAGTCTGTCTTCATCTGGAAGCTCATCTCAAACCTGCCCACCCTGGGTGACCCTGCTGGTACTTAAAATACCTAATGCATAGCTTCCAGAATCACAGCAACTCACAAGCCACCACAGTATGACAAATTGAGAGGTGAGTGGTGGACATGGAGGTATAGTTTTCAAATATATATAGTTTTCCAATATATTTATAGTTTTCAAATCTAAATATATTGATAAGTCAAAAAGTATTGCTGTAATGTTATAGATAAATTTTTACACAAAAAATATGAAAATGTGAATTGATTGTTTCAATGTATCTTCAATCTAAGTCTCATATACGCCATCTAGGTCTATATACTTTTGAAGGTGGTGTGATCATCCCTCTAACACCTCCCTAAAGTATTCTGGCCTCTTCAGTTTACACCATATCAAAATAGCGGCTTCAGCATTCTTTTTATAAAGTGGTACAAAGTAAATTCCAACTCATATAAATATTACATAGGGTTTCTGAGGAGTGACTGGTGGCTTTGAACTGCCAATCTTGTGATCAGCAAGCCTGTGCATCTTTGAGGGACACAAATCAAGTTCATTTTAAAAATTCTTTGAGTTTTAAGAATAACAATAGAATGTTTGAATGGCAAGACCATGGGTGTAGACTGGATGGGCTAAGACTTCCTAATGAAATTCAGCTAGGAGAGTTCTTGCTACCCTCAAAGAAGTAGTCGGTAGTTTATTATGATGAAAGAAAATAATAATAATAATAGTCTTTCCTGGCCTGATCTTAGCCATGCAGTTATCTATTGCAAGTCTGGTTATTATCACTGTTGTTGGTTATGGTGCTGTTGAATCTTGCAGTTCTAACCAACGTTGCAGTCCAGTGCATTAGCCCACACTGTTACAACAGGACTATGATTATCTACAATTTTTTGATTGACACTCGGAGTTCTGCTCTTATACATACATTATTCAGTTCTGTGTTTCACCTTGTCAGAATCTCCTGTGTGCTAACTGTTCTTTGGGGGTGAAATAAATTCTAAGTAATCCAAAGAGATAGTGGTAGTTTATTGCCTTATTGAGTGTCTTACTTCCCTTTGACTGCTGTACCAAGGACTACCACAAATGGTTGGTTTTTCAGAATGAAATCTATTTTTTCCACAGTTCTGGAAGCTTGAAATCCAAATCATAGCGTTGCTTTTAGAGATGGCCCTTCCTTGTCAGAAACCTTGGGTGTTCCTTGGTATTGTGTGGTGCTCCTTATCCTTTCTTGGCACTCTTTTTCTGTAGATGAGTCCTCACATAGTGTCTGCCATTGTACCTGTGTGTGTGTGCTTCTGTGTCTGTTCTTTTTTTCAGCAAGACACCATTTAGAAGTGAGGAGTCCTCGTGTAGCACTGTGGGTTAAAGTTGGTTTCAAAGTTGGTTTGAACTGCAAGGTCAGCAGTTCAAGCTCACTAGCTGCTTCTTGGAAATGCTATGCAGGACTGCTATGGGTTGGAATTGACTCAACTGCACTAGTAATAGCAACAACAACAATCCAGCTATCAGTGCATCATACTGTGGTGGCTTGTGTTGTGCAATGATGCTGTAACTAGGGCAACAACATTGTAGATGCAAGCAGGATCACTCATGGTAGACATATTTTAGTGGAACTTCCAGACTAAGACAAACTGGAAAGAATGATCTTCTGGTCTACATTTGAAAATCAACCAATGAATGCTTTATTCATCACAACATAGTATTTTCCAGTTGACTTACTTTGGACATCTCACCATGAGTGCGGAGGAGATCATTTTTGGTGAAGTAGGGGACCGATGAAGGCACAGGATTCCCTCAGTGAGATGGATTGTCACGGTAGCTACAAGAATGGACTCAAACATGTTGTAGATTATGAGGATTATGGACAACCAGGTATTGTGTTTTTTTGTTGCACATAAGGTCACAATGACTCAGAGTGAACTCAAGGGCAGTTGACAATAATAACAACAAAAATTAGATGTATGACCTACTCTAAGAAACAGGATTTTATGAACATAACAAAAGAAAACCCCTGTTTTCAAACAGTGTCATATTTGTAGATTTAAGGGCTAGAATTTCTTTTTTAACTATTTTGGCGGAAGTAATCCAGTTCACATTAGTTGTTGTTGGCTCATGCTGTTGAGTCTGTCCTGACTCATAGAGACTCAAAAAGTGGCAGATAGATTGAACCACCAACTTTTGTGCCTAGCAGTTCAGTGCTCATCCTACAGTGACACACACATAGACATAGATACAAGGATTGGGGAACAGACAGGTATTGGAGGGTTAATTAGACAAGAAAAATAGACATTGGATGAACAGAGGGACAGATAGAAAGAGAGAAGATAAATGCATTCACAGTAGTACTCACATTAGTGATTTGCTCCAGTTAAGCATATTTTTTTTAATAAGCAGTTAAGTTAGACAACAAATAAATCTCTCACAAGTGTTTGTGACTTGTTGGAGACAGACTGATTGGAAAGACACATTAATGGAGAATAAAGGTGATAGTTTTCAGTACCATGTCTCTGAGTTTGAACCCTAAATGTGTCATTTCTTACATTTATGAACTTAAGTGGATTGATTTTCTTTCTTAGAACTCAGACTTCCTTATGTATAACCAGAGATAACTCAAAGGGCAAAACATGCAACAGTGATAATACAATTGGATATTATAAAGAAAAGAACTGTCATTGCACCTAGTTAATAATATGCATGGAACAACCATCTCTGTATCCTCCTTTCACCTTTTACCATATAATGGAGGCATAGAATCAATGGTGCAAACAAAAAATGTCTCTAGTGGATATAATTTCAATTTTGGAAGGCAAAATGCAAATTAATTTTCTCTCAGGTGTTATTTTTTTCAGAATTAGACTTTTCTGTGAAGCTTTTCAAGGGCATTGCATTAAACAATTCTGTCTGCATTCTTGAAGTCAGAGGTCTAACTGGGCTGCATAACAGTTTGACTGAAAAGGCACTATGCAAATCCAATGCGTGCTGTCATCATTATGGATAAGACTGTTCATTTTTAGACTCTTAGGAGGTTTCTTGACTGTAAGAAAGAACTTTGGCTCAGTAAGCAGGTTAGTGTGATCGATATTTTACTATGCATGAAAGCAGAGCAATAATGAGCTCAACCTATAAAGTGTGAATTATCTTATGCATCTATATCTCTCTAACATAAATGTGCGATGAGAGGATAAAATGAAAAATTGGAAAAAGCTGTGTGTTTGTATGTACGTGTGTGTGTGGAGAGAGAGAGAGAAAGACAGACAGACAGATAAAAGGGTAAAGAGGGAATCAAGCAGAGACAAAGATCTAGACAGTGACACAAAAGATAGAGACGGGGGGTGGGGGGAAGAGAGAGAAACATGCAACAGTGATAATACAATTGGACATAGATACAAGGATTGGGGAACAGGCAGATATTGGAGGGTTAATTAGACAAGAAAGATAGACATTGGATGGACAGAGGGAGAGATAGAAAGAGAGAAAATAAATGCATCCCCAGCAGTAGTACTTTGTTCTTGTCTGACAAAGAAAGGATTCTTTTTCTTCCTTAGTGAAGTGTAGTTATTGTCAATTGGAGGTCACCAGGGAAGATGTGTACCTCACGGCAAGGACTGCTGTCTCTTTTTGGTATTTATTTGTGCGCTGTATGCCCCATGTGCCCATTATTTACCTTGATTATTCTTTGAAGGAATGTATTAGACCCTTTATTTTTATATATGGCATTTATCAGACATTGTACCACATAACTCAAAACGGCACTTGAATCATGTTCAACACAAATAATATGTGTCCATATTGGAAAGCTGCAGGAGAGTAAGGGTAGAAAGAATAAAAAGGACACAAACAAAACCCAATTTTTAAAATTTGTGTTTAATTTTTTTTGTAATGGAAAAGAAATAGGAATGAAATATGCATTAATATTATTATAAATAACCTGTATTCATAAAAAAAAAAAAAAAAAAAACAAAAAAAAAAACAAAAAAAAAACTAAGCAAAACTCATTCCATCGAGTCAATTCTGAGTGATAACACCTGAAAAGGTTTCCAAGGCTGTGCTCTTTAGGGAAGCAGACAGCTACATCTTTCACCCACAGAGCAGCTAATGTGTTCAAACCTTCAAAGTCTGGGTCAGCAGCAAGGCATTTACCGTGCCGTCAGGAAGCCTACGTAACCCAAAATATATGCTAAATAAACGATTTTTCAAATGAGTAACATCTTTCCTGAATTAACAAAAAAAGCAATGTCTCTATAAGACATCTGATGACAGTAAAATATATGAGCAATTCACTATATAAACAAACTACCACATTAGGCAGAGAATTAAGCTTTAATTCTGGAATACAATTCAGAAAAAGGACAATGTGACTAGATTTCATGAGGACTGGTAGGATAAGAGAGAGAGCACAGAAATAGCAGAATCACCCAATTCATAATCCATTCAAAATCAATGTGATGGTTGTTGTTCAGTGCCGTCGAGTCTGTTCTGACTCCTAGTGACCCTGCGTACAGTAGACCAAAACACTGTCCAGTCCTGCACCAGCCTCACAATCACTGAGACCCTTCCTGCTGCCTCGGTGCCAATCCATCTCATTGGGGGGCTGGGTCTTCCTCTTTTTCACTGACCCTCCACTTTATGAAGCATGATGTCCTTCTCCAGGGACTGATCCCTCCTGATAATATGTCTGAAGTACATATTTATAAATATGCACTTTACCTCCATACATATAAAAATATAACACTGAACAATGTCTTTCCCAAAAAGTAGCAATCACACCTAACTAGAAAAAAGTTAATAATGATGTAGGACACTCAATGAATACTTAACAATGAATACTTACCCTAGCTGATGATCTTCTTCAGCTTCCCACTGTTGAAGACTTGAGAATTCTCTTCTCTTTCAGTTGGCATTCATGGTTGTTAGTGTTAAGAGCTACCAAGTCAGTTGTGACTCTTTGACTCTGTGTAGGTTTTCCAAGGGATGGCTGGTGGAAATGAACCACTAACCTTGTGGTTAACTGACATTACTTATCCTAGAGTGCCACACCAATACTCTGTTGCCATTCTTGGTGTTCATATATATTAAAGGGAAAATGACGATCTTATAGAAAAAAAATGGGAAAAAAAAATTCAGTCTAGTGATGATGTAGCGATAAGAATTTGTGGAAAATAAAAATGATTGGTGCATAAAGATGATGTCATCCTCTAGGTCAGTTGTTCCCATGTTCCAATGGAAAGATATTAGAAATGAAATGTGATTTTTTAAAGCTTATCTTTCTTGTTATTGATAAAACTAGACTTGGGGGGATTATATGTATATATAGAATACTTCACCAAAGAATGTACTCAAAACTATGTGACAATTTATTATTCTTTGTGATATTGTTTTTGCCTATTTACAGAGCTGTGTATTTATAGTATGTTATGGATTCTAAAGTATAAGTAAAGACTTAAATTATATCTTGAAAAAAAATATATATTGCATGTTTTCTTGTCTGTGGTTGACTATAGATCTATAGGAGAGAAATGGAGCATGACAGAGCCATTGAATCCACAGGGTTATATATTTAAAGAACTTGTTATGATAAACCAAAATCAAAGCTTTTAAAGTAATAACTCCCCAGAGTAGGAGCAAGCCAAGGACACTAATACCATTATGACTGTCAAAATCTGTCCATGGCATTACACTTTTCAATCCTCTTAAGCTTGGCAGTGTAAGGTCATTCCAATTCCCTGAGGTAGCTTTCTTTCAGCAAGACGTTGGCTCCCTGAGATTGATTTACTTGATTGACATTTATATATTCTCGTGTTTAAAATCATTCATGTGACCAACTGTTCTTAAAATACAAGGAGATTCTAACACATCATGTAACAAAACACATCCATTTCCTTATATACTTTCTACTACTAATTAAAATAGGTCTAATAAGGTACTGATTTTTTCATCTATGTATAAATACATGTTTCATTCCAATTAAAGTTATATGACTACAAGAAGAAAGTGATATATTTTTTTTTACTTTTTATTTAAATTATGCTTAGTTATATATCATTTATTTTCTGTTCAAATCCTCCCATAAATATTCTTATTTATTGTTTATTTGTTCCCCCACACTTTGATCTGACGAAACAAATATGTTTTCAAGTGTGGTGCTGTGGGATAAGGCACTAGACTATAAGGTCTGTTTGAACCACAAGGTCGGAGGTTCATACTCAAGAGCTGCTCCTTGGAAACATGGTCACTATGAGTCGGAATTGACTCGAACGCACTTAACAACATTTCCCTATCATTTAAAAGGTTTGAAAATGTGTTTTAAATTATCATTTTAAGTCATTTATTTAATTTTAAATTCTGTGACATATGAGT
This sequence comes from Chrysochloris asiatica, assembly GCF_000296735.1. Taxonomy (NCBI): domain Eukaryota; kingdom Metazoa; phylum Chordata; class Mammalia; order Afrosoricida; family Chrysochloridae; genus Chrysochloris; species Chrysochloris asiatica. The sequence goes on along the minus strand of NW_006408884.1, from coordinate 1,634,822 downwards.
ACTTGCCCTAGCTGATGCTCTCCCTTGGCTTCCTACATTTGAAAACTAGAGAATTGTCTTGATCTCCTTCATTCACCATTCATGGTTGTTATTGCTGTTAGTGATAAGAGCTAGCAAGTCATTTGTGACTCTTAGACTCTGTAAAGGTTTTCCAAGGGGTGACTGGTGGGTTTGAACCACTAACCTTGTGGCTTTCCAAGAAACAATCATTTGCAAAAGTAATAGATCATTCAAATATAAACATCAAATTAAAATGGCATCTGAAATATAGTAGAATAGCATAGTATCATTTCTATAAAATGAAGCTCTTCTTTAGAATCATCTTATAGCATTATATGGTGCCTTAAATTTACTTTACATGGCTTTTCAATCCAAAGTGTCTTTAATTCCTACCAAGTAGTTGGGTGGGGCCATGCAAATAAGGTATACAGGACTCTAAGGCTGGGATTGGTTAGTTTACCTTCCAGCTAGGTTTAAAAGGAGCCACCTGAGAAGCAGAGATGGAAGCTCTCAGGACCATCAGGAAGGATGAGAGGATGAGTGGAACATGAGACATTGTCAAGAGGTGATAGAGGTGGGAGGAATGGTTGCTGTCAGAATAAGGTAAAGAAGGTTGTAGGGTAGAAACATGTCTGACTTCCACTTCATAGGAATTTTAGGTTTGATTCTTTTCTCCCCTTGTGCGACCAGGGGGAGTTAGATATGGCTTCTGCATGTTTTTTGGTGCAGTATTTCACTGTGTAGTTTCTATCTGTCAAAATATTGACAAGTATGTATACATATATTTGCATAATTTAGAAAAAATTGTTTCTCCTAAAAATTTGACAAAGTGTGATTGATAAAATGTTGATTCATCTTTGGGTTTATTCTGATTGATCTACTTTTTTATCTTTTAATAGAATATTTGAAATGTTTTCGTTTGATTACTATTGACACTGCAAGATTTGCACTGGACCACAAGGTCAGTTTGGACTATACTCCTCAGGAACCCTATATAAGGTTGCTATGAGCTAAACTAACTTAGCACTAAACAATAACAATAATTTAGAAACACAACTCTTTTTAAAATGACAGGTATTCTAGGAAAACCAATACCCTCAACTCAGAATACGAGGCAGTATGATATGATTATGAGGAAGAACTCTAGCCTCTATTGAAAAGATGGGCAGATGCCCTAGAGAAAGAAACAGCTATAGCATCCTGAACAGGCGGTGTTTTGTTCTATTTTATAAAGGGTCACTGTGAGTTGAAACCAACTTGATGGCACCCATATCATATCATCTTTGTGTAGTAATAGATTCGTTAAAAAAAACTGAGAATCTACTATATACTAGGTCTTATTTTATTTTTATTTTTTTTGCAATATAACATTGAACAAAAGAGAGACTAATCCTAGCTCTTTGGAATTTAAATTCTAGAAGAGTAAGACATCAGACAATGAATGAATGATTGAATGAATACTGTGGTAGTAACAAACAAAATAAGGAAATATGGTGTGGTAGTTAAGGTTTTGTGTCAACTTGGCTGAGGCAGGTCTCTCAGTGGTTATGATGTAGTTATCATATTTATAATGAGATCTAATATGATGTAATCGACCTCATGATGTGATTTGATGTGATCAACCCAGAAAAGATGAGATTATTCTGTGGGGTAAATCTTCACTTCTTGATGTTAATGAGTCCAGATGTAATCTATAGGATTACCTTGTATTTTAAATCAATTTCATTTGAAGTATAAAAGGACAATAAATTGAAGTGAGGGAGAAGCCTACTGCCTCCAGGACAGAAGAGCCAGGGGCAAAATGTGTGAAATTCAAAGATCTATGAAATTCACAGATCCTGGAAAGATTGACACCAAAATACACAGAGATTGCCAACATATGATGGGTCTACAGATGCTGAAAGGAGATTCAGACATTTCCCCAGAGCCCGCACACACACTTAATTTGCACTTTTAGCCTCCCAAACCGTGAAAGAATAAATTTCTGTTTGTGGTACTATTCTTATAGCAACACTAGATAACCAAGACATGGAAAGGGTTATCAAGGTTCTTGGAGTGCATATGGAGGAAAGGAAGTGATTGTAATTTTTAACAGATTCATCAAGTTTACATCCATTTAGAAAATGAAAATTGAACCAAGATTTAGTAGAGAAAAAGGAAGATAATATAAATGATCAAATGCTCAGTTATTCACCCATAGGTTGCCTTATAAACTCACCAAGTGACACCCCCAGAAGAAACACCTGGAGGTCTGCTTTGGAAGGGTCACAGCCATGAAAGCCATGTGGAATACAGTTTAACTCTGCATACATGACTTGAAAGTCACTGTCTTTTTGTTTGGTTTTGTTCTGTTTTAGCTCTGAGAAAGGCAGAAAGAACTTGCCTAATAAATTGAACAATTCCAAGAGGCTAGTGTGACTGTCATGGAGAAATGAAGGGAATTAATAGATCAGGTTGGAGAAATAGCAGGATTGATCATGTGGGTTCTTGTGAGTTATTGTAAGGAGCTGGATTTTCACTCTAATTGAGCAGTCATCACCGACAATGAGTAAAGGAATGGAGTGAACTGATTGGCATTCCACAGCCATTTTGACTGTGGTCTTGAGAATGGAAGACAAGAGAACAAGAGTGAAGGTCGAAATAAAGTGAGACATAGATGTTTGCACGAGAATTCTGGGATGAATCCATTCCCTTTATACAGAAAATGTTCCATGTTTGTGGAACATTCAGTGAGAAGTTTACTCTAGTAACCATGGCATTGATAGATTTTATGGAAAATAAACTAAATGGCTTGAGAGACTAGTGGAGTCCTAGTCTTTCAGAAGGATGTTTCTGCTTCTTCTGGGATTGCTAGTGGTAAACAAAACCTGTATCCTATAAATTTATGGTATGTGTTGTGACTTCATCGGGTTGGTTCTGACTCATAGCAACCTTGTGTAAGTTTCCTGTTGCTGTAATTGTCTGTGCGAACAGAAAGCCTCATGTTTCTCCTGAGGAGTGGCTGTTGGCCTAGAACCGTGGCCCTGTGGTTTGCAATCTAGTGCTTATCCTAAAGACCCACCATGTTCCCCTATGGTATAAAAAATTGTGGGGATGTTGGTCTCCTCTCTGAATTAAGAGAGGAGGAGAAAAATCACCAACAGTATCAGCCCAAAGCTAAGTCCTCTGAAGCTGAGGTCAGACATGCCTCCACTCTCCAAACTTTTAAGTGACCTGTGCCTGGAGAAGGACATCATGTTTAGTAAAATAGAGGGTCAGAGAAAAAAGAAGAATCCCTCTTTGAGATGAATAGACACAGTAGTTTCAACAATGGGCTCAAAGGTTGCAACTATTGTGAGTATGGTAGAATTGTGAACCTGGGACAAGATGGGGCAGTGTTTCACTGTGTTGTACATAGGGTCACTATGAATTGTAACCAGTTTGTTATTGTTAAAATGTCGTCTAGTCTATTCTGACTCATAGAGACCCTTTATAGGGTTTCTGAGGATCAGCTGGTGAGCTAAAACCACCAATCTTCCAGTTCAAACAGTTTTGCAATCTGGCGCATTACCCACAGTGACACACCAGGACTTCTGTTTGGTGGTACCTAAAAACAATAGCCACAGTATTTAACAAAAAACTTGCAACTAAAGAAAAAGGGAATGTATAATCATGATAGACACAAACGAGAATTTTATAATATATGATGATGCAAAGAGTAGTTCAATGAAATGTAAATTCTCTTTTCTGTGAAATTCTCACAGATTTTCTTTAATCAGAGAAAACAAGTTTTATATATGATACCTATTTTGTTTCTTGTGCACCACTGAGTCAATTCTGACTCAAAGTGATCCTGTATAGGGTTTCTAAGCAGAGGCTGTGTGGTTTGAACTGTCAACTATTAGGTTAGCAGTACAATTATTATCTTACAGAGTCACATTGCAAATAAATATAAATACACACACACATAAACATGATAAAGCTTAAAACAATTCATGGAGAAATCAAATTGAAAAATCATAGAATTTTTCTGGGAATGTTTTCAGGTGCTTTATATATATAAATATATATTTATATATACTTAGCTTAGCTAAAACTAAGCTACTTAGTTTTCAGAAAGCACATGCATAAATTTAATTTTAGTTAGCCAATGCACTTGATGTGACTAGATTTTGTTTTATCAACTAGTGTTTTATTTTTCTGAGAAAGTGTGGGCTGTTTTAAGAATCTTTTAGAAATTTAGACTATCCAAAGTTACCTTGCTATTTTTATTTTTTTCTTAAAGATCTTTAAATCATCAAAATCCTGAAGAGAAAAGAAGATGTGGCATGAAAGTAAAAAGATTACTGAAACTTTTTTTCAGTATACAATGCTAACAAAGAACTCTTTAGGATTAAAGATAGCATTAGAAATAAAAGACACAAAGGGAAGCAGAGAACATTAATATTGTGAGTGTTCTATGACAACTCATCTCTCTGTGAACCATCTTCACTTTATTTCCTCCCTCTCAGTTTTGATATGGAACCCTAATGATGTGGGTAAAGTAATAAAAACAAATATGGTCCAAGGACTATATGTTGTCAGTGGGGACTCCACAAAGAACACTAGAAAAATTTCCCAAACTCAGGTCTTAAAGATTTTGTAGCATCAATCCTGATATGCTTTTGGCATTTGATATTTCATGTTCTTCTCCCTGGTCACTTTTCATATCTGAAGGAATCATTTCCTTGATTTACCTTCTAATGCTAATAATTCATTATTTTACTGATGCAATATAAGAATGTTGTTAAGTGCCATAGGGTAAGTCATAGGGTTTCCGGAGCTGTACGTCTTCACAGGAGGAGAAAGCCTTATTCTCCCACAGAGAGACTGGTGGGAATCCCAACACAGACCTTGTGGTTCATACTCCAAGGCTTATTGAATAGTGCTGTCATACACCAAATATCAGAATGTTGTTGTTATTAAGTATCGTTTGAGTTGATTGTGACATATAAAGACCCAGTACAGGGCTTCCACCCCTATATGGGATCACTATAAATTGCAACTGACTCATTGTTGTTGTTGTTAGGTGCCATTGAGTCGGCACCAACTCATAGCGAACTTAAGCACAGCAGAATGAAACAATGTCCGATCCTGCATGAACCTCACTACTGTTGCCAAACTTGAGTCCATCGATGCTGCCACCTGGTCAATCCATCTCCTTCCTCGTTTTCTCTGACCCTCCATCTTACCAAACATGATATCTTTCTCCAGAGACTGTTCCCTCCGGACAATATGTCCAAAGTATGAGAGATGAAGTTTGGCCTCTTGGCCTATAAGGAGCACTCTGGCTGCACTTCTTCCAAAACAGATCTATTGGTTCTTTTGTCAGCCCATGGCACTTTTAGTATTCTCCTCCAACACCATAACTCAAAGGCATCAATTTTTCTAGGATCTTCCTTATTCACTGTCCAGCTTTCACATCCATATGAGGTTATTGAAAATACCATGGCTTGACCAAGGCGCACCTTAGTCCTCAAGCTGACATCTTTGTTCTTCAACACTTTATAAAGGTTTTGTACAGCAGATTTGCCCAATGCAATACATCGTCTGATTTCTTGACTGCTGCTTCCGTGAGTGTTGATAGTTGATCCAAGAAAAATGAAGTCCTTGACAACTTCAATCTTTTCTCCATTGATAAGAATG
>NW_006408884.1:1627027-1628198 GCF_000296735.1 Chrysochloris asiatica | reverse complement strand
GTTGAACATTAACCATTTCCTTTTGGTACAGTGACTCTGTATATTCCTTCCATCTTCTCTTGATGCTTTCTGCATCATTCAATAATTTGCCCAGAGAATCTTTCAATAACGAAAGGCGAGGCTTCAATTTTTTCTTCAGTTCCCCCAGCTTGAGAAATCCTGAGCGTGTTCTTCCTTTTCAGTTTTCTGATTCCAGATCTTTGCACATTTTATTATACTATTTATCTTCTCGAACTGATCTTTGAAATTTTCTGTTCACCTCTTGTACCTCCTCATTTCTTCTATTTGCTTTAGCTTCTCTACACTGTAGAGCAAGTTTCAGAGTCTCTTCTGCATCTATTTTGACCTCTTCTTTCACATGGCTTCTTAATGACTTTTTTGCTTTCTTCACATATGATGTTCTTGATGTGATCCCACAACTCTTCTGGTCTTCGGTCTTTAGTGTTTAATGTATCAAATCTGTTCTTCAGATGATCTCTAAATTCAGGAGGAATATATTTAAGGTCATATTTTGGCTCTTTTGGACTTGTTTTCATTTTTTTTCAGCTTCAGTTTGAATTTGCATATGAGTAATTGATGGTCTGTTCCATAGTCTGCCCCTGGCCTTGTTTTCAATGATGATATGGAGTGTTTCTATCTTCTCTTTCCACAGATGTAGTTAATTTGATTTCTATGTTTTCCATCTTGTGAGGTCCATATGTATAGTCATCTGTTATGCTGTCTAAAGAATGTATTTGAAATGAACAAATCATTGATTTTGCAGAATTCTATCATGTGTTCTCCAGCATCATTTCTATCACCAACTAACTCATGGTACTTAACAAAAACAGCAGAGTTTCCAAGGAGCAACAGGTAAGTTTGATGTTGTGGTAAGCAGTCTAGTGCTTATCCCACAGCTCCACACCAACACTCCAAAAATATAAGAATAGTATTTGTATAGGGAGTCTTCATGCAGTACTATAAGATAAGTGTTGGACCACAAGGTCGATTGGAACTGCAAAGTCAGTGGTTAAAACCCACCAGCCCAGCCACAACTCCATGGAACTTAATAATAACAGGGTCACTAGGAGTCAGTTCTGACTCAACAGCACACCAGCATCACCATATATATATATGTGTGTGTGTGTGTGTGTGTGTGTGTGTGTGTGTGTGTGTGTATGGAGCTCTGGTA
>NW_006408884.1:1596761-1626764 GCF_000296735.1 Chrysochloris asiatica | reverse complement strand
TCATTACTGGTGATTGGAATGCAAAGGTTGGGAGCAAAGAGGAAGGATTAGTATTTGGAAAATATGTCCTTGGTGATAGAAATGATGCTGGAGAATGCATGCTAGAATTCTGCAAAATCAATGATTATTTTCAATACATTCTTTAGATAGCATAAGAGATGATTATACATGTGAACCTCACCAGATGGAATACACAGATACCAAATTGACTACATCTGCGGAAAGAGATGAAGGGAAAACTCTATATCATTAGTCAAAACAAGGCCAGGGGCAGATGTGGAGCAGACCATCAATTACTTACATGAAAATTCAAACTGAAGCTGAAAAATATGAAAACAAGTCCACAAGAGCCAAAATATGACCTGGAGTATATCCCACCTGAATTTAGAGATCATCTGAAGATCAGATTTGATACATTAAACACTAAAGACAGAATACCAGAAGAGTTGTGGGATGACATCAAGAACATCATATATGAAGAAAACAAAAAGTCATTAAGAAGACAAGAAAGAAGGAAAAGGTCAAAATAGATGGCAGAAGAGACACTGAAACTTGCTCTACAGTGTAGAGTTGCTAAAACAAATGGAAGAAATGAGGAGGTACAAGCGGTGAATAGAAAATTTCAAAGATCAGCTCAAGAAGATAAAACCAAATATTACAACAAAATGTGCAAAGATCTGGAATCAGAAAACCAAAAATGAAGAACAAGCTCAGGATTTCTCAAGCTGGGGGAACTGAAGAAAAAATTGAAGCCTCGACTTTCGTTATTGAAAGATTCTCTGAGCAAATTATTGAATGATGCAGAAAGCACCAAGAGAATATGGAATGAATACACAGAGTCACTGTACCAAAAGGAAATGGTTAATGTTCAACCATTTCAAGAGGTACCATATGATAAAGTGCCAATGATACTGAAGGAAGAAGTCCAAGGTGCATTGAAGGAAATGGCAAAGAACAAAGCTCAGGAATTGATGGAATAAAAATTGAAATCTTTCAACAAAGGGAGGCGACACAGGAGTCACTCACTCATCTCTGTCAAGAAATTTGGAAGACGGCTATCTGGCCTACTGATTGGAAAAGGTCCGTATTTGTGCCCATTCCAAAGAGAGGTGACCCAATGGAATGCAGAAATCATTGGACAATCTCTTTGATATCCCATATGAATAAAGTTTTACTGAAGATAATACAGAAACTGCTGTAAGCATACATTGACTGAGAACTTCCAGAGGTTCAAACTGGATTCAGAAGAGGCCATGGAATGAGGGATATCTTGCTGATGTCTGATGTATCTTGGCTGAAAACAGACAAAACAGAAAGATGTTTACCTGTGCTTTATTGACTATGCAAAGGTTTTCGATTATGTGGATCATGACAAGATATGGACAACATTGTGAAATATGAGTATTCTGGAATACTTAATTGTCTTTATGAGGAATCTGTACGTGGACCGAGAGGCAGTTGTTTGAATAGAACATGGGAACACTGAATGGTTTAAAATTAAGAAAGGTGTGCGACAAGGTTGTATTCTTTCACCATACTTATTCAACCTTTATGCTGAGCACATAATCTGAGAAGCTGGGTTCTATGAAGAAAATCATGGCATCCCGATTGGAGGAAGACTCATTAACAACCTGTGCTATGCAGATGATACAACCTTGCTTGCTGTCAGTGAAGAGGACTTAAAACATTTACTGATGAAGATCAAAGAGCACAGCCTTCGGTATGAATTACATCTCAATGTAATTAACAAACAACAAAAACCTCACCACTGGAACAATAAACAACATTCTTATCAATGGAAAAAAGATTGAAGCTGTCAAGGACTTCATTCTTCTTGGATCAACTATCAACACTTGTGGAAGAGCAGTCAAGAAATCAAACAATGTATTGCATTGTCTTGCTGCACAAGACCTTTTTAAAGTGTTGATGAGCAAAGATGTCAGCTTGAAGACTAAGATGTGGCTGACCCACGCCATGGTATTTTCAATAACCTCATATGCATGTGAAAGCTGGAAAATAAATAAGGAAGACCATAGAAGAATTGATGGATTTGAGTTATGGTGTTGAAGGAGAATATTGAAAATGCCATGGATTGCCAAAAGAACCAACCTATCTGTGTTGGAAGAAGTGCAGCCTCCTTGGAGGCCAGTATGGCCAAACTTTGTGTTTTATGCTTCAGACATATTGTCAGGAGGGACCATTCACTAGAGAAGAATATCATGTTTGGTAAGGTGGTGGGTCAGAGAAAAACAGGAAGGCCCCAAACGTAATGGATTGACCAAGTAGCAGCATCGGCAGACTCAAGCATGGCAACAGTAGTGAAGTTGGCCAAGGATTGGGCAGTGTTTCATTCTGCTGTGCATAAGGTCGCTGTGAGTCAGTACTGACTTGATGACAACTAACGACAACAACATGGCACATTGCGCTAATGCGTTGGACTGGAAAATCAGTTTGAACCACAAGGTCGGCAGTTCAAATTCACCAGCCGTTTCTTGGAAACCCTATATATACATGGGCACTATGGGTCAGAACCAACTCAATGGCACTAAACAACAACAACATATATATATATATGTGAAAAGATGTATGAATATGTGTTAAATGTTATTCTTTTTTAAAAATAGAAGATAGTACAAGAATCCTAGTGCCGTGTGCCATCCAATTATTTTTAAGTCACAGTGACCCTGTATAGGGTTTTTGAGGCTGTAATTCTTTATGGGACAAGAAAGCCTCATCTTTCTTTATCAGGGTGGAAGTTTCTTTTCTTCTGTGCTTCTACAGTAGAAAGATCAAAGACTTGAAACGGAAAAGTTTTATAGCTATCCAACCAAGACCGTCTCCTCATTTTCTTTCTGGAATAACATGTAACAAACTCAAAATAGAATGTTAATCAATAGGCATTTCTTGTACAAGGAGCCTCTTGTGGATATTTGCTGCCAGATTTAACCCATTTTCAATCTCAACAGTACGTGCCAAATGTTGGATATGCTACTATAATGAAGAGTCTGTGAGGAGTAGCAAAACTCTCTCAACACATGTCTCTTTAGATGTGCTAGGACAGAAAAACAACAATATTATAACAGATGGGTAATGATTTTCTAATTTTCAGTGACAGCACAAATTTTATTCTTTTTGTATAGATCACTGTGTGTTGTCTCTAACACATGAATGAGAGATTCTATGAGATCTCATTTTGCTAATTTCTTCAGATTATGGGGAAGTACTTTCATTACATTGACCTTGCCTTCTTAGAAAGGTGTAATCATGCTGTTCTTGGTTATAAATGAAATAATTTCATGATTAGATTATTCTAGTACATTTATGTTGTTGTTGTAAAGTGTCATCGAGTTGATTCTGACTCATAGCAACCCTGTCAATGTTTCCAAGGAGCAGTTGGTGAGCTAGAACTGCCAACCTTGCACTCTGACACATTAACCCACAGTGCCACACCAGGACTCCAGTACCTACCCATAAATATGCTTATCTACTTTGAGCTTATCTTCAATAGTTTATGTGTTTGAACAAAGTAGATAAGCTCTTTACACAAGGTCAGCAGTTCAAACCCACAAGGTACTCTTCAGAAACCCTGTGCAGAGTCTGTCTGAGTCAGACCTGACTTGATGGTAGGCGACAACAACCAAAATGGTGCTGTAGGAGAAACAGTGGACCAGCAACCCCAAGGATGACAGTTCTAACCCAACAGTCATTTTCAGAAACTCTATCATGCAGGCTTCTGGATAAGAGTTCATTCATTATAATATTAAACAACAACAACAACAACAACAACAGTATTTTGTTAACTGTGTGTTCCCTACTTTTTGTACTATGTCAATATTGTCCATCTTCAGCTCTCTCAGAAGAACTAGTGGCTGTTGACTGGTGTGCATTGTTAATATTTTCTTTTAGCTGATTTTTGTTGTTGTTGTTGTTGTTGTTGTTAAGTGCCGTTGAGTCGGTTCCGACCCATAGCGACCCTGTACAGGGTTTCTGAGGGTGTAAATCTTTACGGGAGTAGAAAGCCTCATCTTTCTCCTGCGGAGCGGCTGATAGTTTCGAACTGCTGACCTTAAGGTTTGCAGCCCGATTCGTAACCACTACGCTACCAGAGCTCCTTTTTACCACATTGTAAATGACTTTCCACCTCCATTCTTTCCCACAAAGTCAGTCTTGTTATAAATCCTGTTATGGGAAACCTATGGACTATTTAGGTAATCTATGCCCTGGTATGGTGCTGTAGGATAAGCACTCAACCTCATTGGTTCAAACTCACCAGCCACTCCTCAGACACCCTATATGGGGTTGCTATGAGTTGGAACCAACTTGGTGGCACACAACAATAGCAACATATTTTTTAAAAGCCTATGGGAAGTAATGCCAATAAAATAATATCACAAACATTTGATAATTAAGCCTCATTTTACTTGTAAACATTAAAAGGATGCAAAAAAAAGCCATTATTATTAATAGTTCCAAAGTTCCTAAAGTCAAAGGACACTATTATAAATTTTGATTTTATTATTTTTATGTAGCAATAGTACATTGTTATTGATTGCCCTCAAGTCAGTTTTGACTCATGGTGACCCTGTATATGGTTTCCAAAGAGTGAGCTTGAACTTCCAACCTTACAGTTCAAAGTGATTTTTCAGTCCAGCACCTTAACACACAGCACCACACCAGGACTTCAGAGAAAGTGTAGTGGACTTAAAATACTTACTGATAAAATTCAATGAAAGAAAACAAAAATCCTCACCACTGGGTCAATAAATAGCATCAAGATAAATGGAGAAAAGATTGAAGTTGTCAAACATTTCATTTTTCTTGGATCCAACATCTACACTTATGGAAGCAGCAGTCAAGAAATCCAATGACATATTGTGTTAGGCAAATCTACTGTAAAAGACCTCTTCAAAGTGTTCAACAGCAGAGATGTCTGTTTTTAGAATTAAGGTGGACCTGACCCAAGCCATGATATTTTTTATTGGTTCATATGCATATGAAAGTTGGACAGTAAATAACGAAAATCATAGAAGAATCAATACATTTGAGTTATGGTGTTATAGAAGAATATTAAAAGTAACATGGACTACCAAAAGAAGAACAACAGAAAAATTGTGTTGGAAGTACGGTCAGAATGCTCATTAGAAGCCAGACTTCATCTCTCAAATTCAAAATCAGGAAGGACCAGTCCCTGAAGAAAAAAGTAGAGGGTCAGTGAAAAACAGGGAAACCCACAGTGAGATAGATCGGCACAGTGGCAACAGCAGTGGACTCAAGTATAGCAATGATTCCGAGGGTTGCACAGGACTGGACAGGGTTCCACTCTGACGCTATTGTTGTTGTTGTTGTTGTATGCGTTTGAGTTAATTCTGACTTGTAGCAACCCTGTATAGGGTTTCCAAGGAGCAGCTGGTGAACTTGGACCACTGACCTTGCAGTTTAAACGACTTTGCAGTCTGATGCATTAGCCCACAGCGCCACACCAGAACTCCTAAGGTCACTATTAGTGGGAACGAATTTGATGGCATTTAACAAGAAGGAGCTCTGGTAGCGTAGTGGTTACGAATCGGGCTGTGAACCTTAAGGTCAGCGGTTCGAAACTACCAGCCGCTCCACAGGAGAAAGATGAGGCTTTCTACTCCTGTAAAGATTTACACCCTCGGAAACCCTGTACAGGGTCGCTATGGGTTGGACCTGACTCGATGACAGTTAACAACAACAACAACAACAACAAGAAGGATAACAACAAATTGATATTCAAATGGTCTCTGGTGGTGCTGTGGGTTAAGTATTTGTATGCCAACTGCAAAAATAGCAATTCAAACCCACCATCTGCTATTTGGGAAAAAAATGAGGCTATCTGCTCCCATAAACACTTATGTCTCAGAAATCATATACAGTTGATGGCAGTTGGTTATTAGGGTTTAAGTTCATTTCAAGTGTTTTTCTTTCAACTGTCTATGGAAGACAAATTTGCCTATGAAAGAAAAGACATGTGAGCCACTTCCTTTAAGATTCTCCAAAAAAACTCCATGCAACAGTCTTACTCTGTAGCACATGGGGTAGGCAGGAATTGGAATTAACCAGATGGTTACCAAGGATAATACTGAGAAACAAAGACTTTTATAGGTTATGAGGGAACCTAAATAGCTATAATTTATAAAGAGATTTATCACAAGTTAGAAAATGGAAAATTATGAATGGCTATGCTGAACCCTTTAAACTGTTGTTGTTGTTAAGAGCTGTCAAGTCAGTTCTGACTCATAGTGACCCTGTTTAGGGTTTCCAAGGTGCAGCTGGTAGTTTTGAACTGTTGACCTTGTGGTTCGCAGTCCAGTGCTTATCAAGACCAAAATACTAGGTTCAAATACAGCAAATTGACTTGAAATAATATATTCCATTAATGTATGGAGAGTCATTTCCATGAATAGTTGTTGTTAGTGCTGTCGAGTCGGTTCCATCCCATAGTAACTCTGTATAGGGTTTCCGAGGAGCAGATGTTGAGTTTGAATGACTGACGTCGCAGTTCAAACTGACCTTGTGGTCAACTGCTACTTCCACAGCACCACACCATGACAATTATTTATTCAAATATTTTTATCTTAGTTTTCATAGAAATTAATACATTTGAATCTCAGTATTACTTTATAAGGAATTCTTATGGTGCTTAGGCTGCTGACTGGAAGATCAGTGGTTCAAACCCTTTCAGAAGTTGGATAAAGAGAAGGCAATCTACTTCCTTAAAGATTTACATTCTTGGGAATCCGATGGAACACTCCTATTTACTTCTATAATGTTTCTGTGCATCCAAAATGACTTGATAGCTTTGGGGTTTTGGTCTATTATCTTTTATCCTAGAAATAATTTGAATTTTAGAATTCATGTCATATATTTCTAAAGGTTGGTACCATATATTTATATAAGTAGACTCACACTTAACTGTCAAAGCCCTGTATTTAATTGTAAGTGAGAATAAAGTAGGATTACAAAAGAATTATAATTAATGTTTCTGCATTTTACTTTTGCTTAAAAATATATACAGGTTTTCTCTGAATTTGTACTTATTTCTTTTTAAACTGACCTTAGTGTACTAACTAGGTATCTAGGAAAGTAGGTGAAAGTTCTTTCTTGTCTATCATAATACAATTTTTTTTGCTATTTGGACCTTATAAATTTCAAAAGCCAGAATAAAATGTTGTTGTTGTTAAGCATAGTCAAATCAGTAACAACTCATAGAGACCCTGAACTGGGTTTCTGAGAAGAAGCTGGTATGTTTGAACTGCCGACCTTGATGCTCTCACTCCCCTGCTGATCCTACAGCACAAAACCAGGAGTCCAGAATAAAATATATAAGGGATTATTTTATTCCAGTTTCTGATACTGGGATCCTACATGTATTTCTGCCTTTCACAGTTGTTGGTAAATGTTCTGAATACCTATTCATGCTGTGATCAGGTTTCACCAGTGACCTTGATGGGGCACCTCAATTTCATCTGGTGAGTGACAGATCAAACACTTCAAATATGCCTCTGAGTATAGTACTTTCATTTTCTGCTGTATTTATAGGTCTGAGGATGCATGAGAAAATATTAGCATTATATGATACTTTTGCACTCTAGGAATACCTACAAAATTACTCTTCTCAGTCTTGACATAATGAGTTCCTTTTTATGACCAGGTTCAATCTCCCTTGCTCATAGAACAGGTAAAGGGAAAGAGAGCAATTGCTCAAGAGGCACAGTGTGTGGCCTCTTGTGACCCAGATGAACTAGACCTCACAAACTGCTTGTCAGATTCATGTAAATTTCTCATAAGCAACTAGATCACTGACTCCAAGGGGGTTATTGATTTTCCTGCAGTGTCTTGGATGCAGAAATGAAAAACTTACAAGTTTCTGATGGAGATACCTTCTAAGATTCCTTTTATTAAACTCTGCATTTTGCACTTTTTAATACTAGAGTTCATATTGTGCAGAAACCCACAGAGCAATAGATTTTTTTCTTACCACTAGTCAAAATAAACAAACAACAAAAACAACAACAAAATGGAAAACACAAGCATATGGCGTGTGGGTTCAATAGGGTCACAAGGTATATTTTCAACATCCTGACATCTCTGTCTATACTTTAATCAATATGCATTAACACAATCTATATTTTGCATCTGTAAAAAACACTCACTTGTCATATTAGTGAAAAATGGCACAGGAAAGTGTCAAAAAGACTAAGAAGACTGAAATTAGTACAATTATAATCACTTTAAAACTTCTCAGTTTTCTAGTGTTTATCAACATGAGTGCTTTGCTTTGTTTTACTAATTTTTTTTTTTAACTTTGTGTTTAGTTATTACACTATATCAAATGTCCAAACACTATCAAAACCCAGCTAGGTTTTTGTAAATAATATTTTTGTAAAAATGATGGATAGTGCAATGACCATTAATTGCCTAAATTTAATGATGCATTGTGGCCTTTTATATTTTGTACTCAATGATTTTAAACTGAAGGCATTGAAAATTCACAATGGTTTCTTCCTTGATCATATGTAGATGTGACCCTATAAAACAATAAATTCAAGGAAGAATTTCCTAACAACTATTTTAGCGTTTTTTTTCATTGAGTTGAATAATGTCTCAGGATTAAAATCCTGTTCACTAAATTGTATTTAAAAGATTTTGCTCAATTACTTTCAACATGTGAATACATATATTTTCCTCATTAAGATGCAATTTAAATTCAGCACTGCAGGATAAGTACTGGATTGCTAACCATAAAAGCCGGCATGTCATACTAACCAGCTGCTCCTCAGAACTCGTTCAGAACTCAGAAACTGGTCAGTATGAGCCAGAACCAACTCCACAGCCCTTAACGACAGCAACTCTTTTTAAATGAATTTGTATGCCTTCAATCTCTGCATCAGTTTAGGTGATATTGTGGCATAGAAGTAACATGCTTATTCATTGGAAATGGTTAGAAACCAATTTCTGCAGAGAAATGTAAGATAAAGAGCAAGGTAATGTGCTATTCTTAGGCCATACCACGTAATTAATCTCCACTTTCACCATTTATAGTGAATGTATTAGTGAAACAGGAATAGGATATTTAACCTTGTTATATATTTTTTTCTTCATATTCTCTCTTTCCTATAGTCAAATGCACACCTATCTACAGAGCTCCACCTGAGGAACCCCAATGGGTACATTAGTGCAGGGTATCAACTATCTACTTCAAGCACCTAGGAAGCTTGGGAAGTTGTTCACTTGGAAAGCTATGGATGACATATAGGTTTTATTAGATTAAAAGCTTCTGAAATGCCCATAAGGCAGAATGAGTCCTTGCAAATTCTCCAATTTTAGCAACATAATTGTTCTAGTCCATAAAACAAGTGCATGAAGCGCATGTCTATAAATCATTTTTTAATCAGTGTTGCCTCTGTTATCATCTATTGTTTGGAAAGATATTTTCTTAAACGTTAACAATGCGAATGTAACCATTCCCATTCAATGTCAATGTGCTTCTTTTTGTAATTTCAGCAATTTAAATTTATTTTTAGAGATTTTAACTACTTTTAGACATCTTATATGCTCAGTGATTTGTTTCAAAACCAAAAGCCTGAACAAAATGTAATATTGTAAGAAAAAAAAAAAATCTCTAAACTATAGAGTATTCTGAAGTGCTCTTATATGAGGGAACTTCAAAATGTTTGCAGAAAAATGAAATTAAAGATTGAAAGTATAAAATATCAACTTTATTCCTCAATAAGCTCCATCAAGTTTAAGAAACTTGTAAGTACCAGATATTTAGTTCATCCTTGTTTGAACCACTGACATTATGGTTCAAACTGACCTTGCAGTGCAACACATTAATCCACAGGGCCACACCAGGACTCCTAAAGAACTAAGGGTCCTGGGAATTGAACCGTGTCAATGCAATTCATTTTACATTATTAACTGAAGAAACATTGGTACCTTTCAAGATATTCTACAGTTAGGAAACAAGTAGTATGAAGGAACAAATCAGGACTCTAAGGAGGCTATCTAATGATTTCCCATGGACACTTGTGCAAAACTGGTTTTGTTTGCTGGCAAACTTGAGCAAGCGCATTATTAAGTGGAGGAAGTACTGGTGATGTTTTCTCAGGAGTGTTTTGGTGAAAGCTTTAGCTAAATTTCTCACATCACAGTCATAATAACCAGATGTTCAGACATATTGTCAGGAGGGACCAGTCACTGGAGAAGGATATCAGGTTTGGTAAGGTGGAGGGTCAGAGACAAAGAGGAAGACCCCCAGCCAGATGGATTGGCAAAGTGGCAGCATCGATGGACTCAAGCATGGCAACAATTGTGAGGTTGGTCCAGGACTTGGCAGTGTTTCCTTCTGTTGTTCATGAGGTCACTATGAGTCAATACTGACTCTATAGCACCTAACAACAACAACAACAAATCTTTCTTTTTGTTGTTGTTGTTAAGTGCCACTGAGTTCCTTCTGACCCATGATGACCTAGTATAGTATTTTCAAGAAGGAACTGGTGAGTTTGAACCGCTGACCTTTTGATTCAAACTGACCTTGCAGACCTGAGTGTATCCTACAGCAGTACACCAGGACTCCTTTCATTTGACCTCCAGAATATCACCAAGCAAAATGCCTTGAGCATCTCCAAAAACTGTTGTTATGGTCTTGAATCTTACTGGTTTCACTTTGAATGGACCACTTCTACCTCTTGGTAGCCATTGATTAGATTCTGCAGTGTGCTCAGGATTTTACTGCTAAAGCCATGGTTCATATCTTGCTACAGGATCTTGATTCCACATGTTTAAAATTCCCATTGAAATCTCTGCTGTTGTCTACAAATGATCTGGAGGCAACGGATTCAGAACCCATCAAATAAAAAGTTGGTTCAACTTTAATTTTTCAGTTAGAATTCAGTCAATTGACGAATCTCTTGTTGGCTATTGTTTCTGCTATTCATCTTTCTTTGATCCTATTCAACTAAGGCATGAAGAAGATTTTTTTTTTTTTTTTTCTCACATATTCATGTGGGTGATCTGCTGCTGTGGTCTTAATTTTAAACTTTAGCTTGTCCCTGAAAGTGAATTATCCATTTGTAAACTGCTGCTTTCTTTGAGGAATGGTATCCATAAACTTTCCAGGAAGCATCAGTGATTGTACTATTCTTCCACTCAAGCTCCAACATGAATCTGATACTTGCTCTTGTTTCATTTTAGCAGAATCCATTTTGCTCTGACTGAGGCGCTATTTAAACTCATGTCTCATCTTTCCTAGTGCTTCAAACTATAGCACACATGTTTTAACCAATCAGTATATTTATTTTGTTGCAGATTTAAAAAAAAAAAATCAGATATATTTTGTTGTTGTTTTAATAATACAGGCTCTTAGAGATATGAAAACTATTCATATACCTAATACTTTGATTTTCGTTTTTGTTGTTAGGTGCTATCAATTCCATTGCATAGGGACCCTTGGGTAGAACAGAAAGAAATAGCCCCTGGTCTGTTGTCATTGCATTGTCGTTGTAATGTTTGAGCCCATTATTACAGTCCTGATGTCAGTCTATATCATTAAAAATCTTCTTCTTTTTTGTTTTAATCCTTTCCTTTGTTGAACATGATGTCACTTTCTAGGAAAACTTCAAGTGTTACTTTATTGAAGGGTATCATTTGGTATTCTGTCAATTCTTGGAGCCTTGTTTTCTTGCCCAATGCCTTCAAAACATTGATTAAGAGGTAAAATTTTTGTTTGTTTGTTTCAAAAAGAGTCAACTACATATTTTACAATTGTTAGCATTAACTCATTTTATTTATTTATCTATGTTTTATAATTGATAATTTTCAGCTTTTAGATTATATAATTGGCCTTTTTATGCTTGTTGTAGAAAGCAATCTAACATGGTCTCAAAGACTTCTCTTCCTCTGGTATACATGCACCGAGTAATCCTGAGGACTGTGCATATGATCAATTTTGGTTGGAACCCATAAGAACATTCCAGACACCTTACTGAAATGCTTGGAGTTCAGACTCCCCCAAAAGGGTCTTAAAAGGAAATCTAATAAAATACTTCAAGGAAAATCAGCCAATGAAAATCCTATAGAGAATTATTATTAGTATTATAAGTATTATAGAGTAGTATTTTTTTACAAGAAAAGGAGTCAGAGTTAATTTGGTGGCAACTGGTTTGCATGTGTGTGTTGATGTTGTTTGTAGCTGATCTATTCCTGCTGATGTTGTGCTTAGCAGCTAGTGAGTCAGTTCTCACTCATAAGGACCTGATGGCTAACAGTGAAATGCTCTCTGCTCCTGAGCCATCGCATGGCTGCTATTTTGCCTAAGTCCATTGATGCAGCCACTTTGTCACTTTGTCTTTGCCAAACCTCGACTCTACCAACCATGATGTCCTCCCATCACTAGATCATATATGGCACAGTTTACCTTAAAATAGAGATATTAGTCTGATGGGCTCATAAGTTAACCACATGAGCCCTTTAAAAGCAGAAAATTTTGTTTTTTTGTTTGTTTGTTTTTCCTGGTTAAGAGCAGAAGAGGAATCAGAAGTATTTGAAATGTAGAAGGGTTTCAATGCAAGCAAGATTCTCCATCACTATGACGGAGGGTGGCTTATGGCAACACCTTGTTGTGGCCTCTATTGTTGTTGTTGTTGTTAGGTGCCATCAAGTTGGCACCGTCTCATAGCGACCTTATGAACAGCAGAACGAAACAATGTCTGATCCTGGGCCAGCCTCACTACTGTTGCCACACTTGAGTCCATCGATGCTGCCACCTGACCAATCCATCTCACTGGAGGGTCTTCCTCTTTTTCTCTGACCCTCCATCTTACCAAACATGATATCCTTCTACAGTGACTGTTCCCTCCTGACAATATGTCCACAGTATGAGAGACGAAGTTTGGCCAGCCTCTAGAAGCTGAGAGAGAAAGAGTGGAGATTAGTCACCAGTTGAATGCCAGTAAGATGGAAACTTAGCCCTACAATCACAAGGGAATCAACTCTGCCAATAACTTGAAGGGCATTGGAAACAGATCTTGCATTAGTTGAGCTTCCAGATGAAGATCCAGAGATCCAGTGCCTGGAATTCAACCTTATGACACTCTGAAGAGAGGACCCTATGGGCAGTACTAGACTCCTGACCAGCCGAGTCCCATGTTAGCATAAATGCACACTATGTAAACTGTTTAATCTATGGTATTGTTTCATCAGCAATAGAAAAATAAGAAAATGTTACACAAATCAAGATTATTCCATAAAGAGTTCTGTTCTTCCATTTTTTTAAAAAAATGTTTTATTGTGAATTACATGATAGTTTACATGGGGGAATTTTAGTTTTACATTCATTCCATCGTATATCATCTCATTGCCATGGTTCCAATCCTCTCCATGCATCATCAATCACCCAAAGGGAATATCCCAGAAACCCGCCCCCTACACTTCCCCCTCCTCCCCCCAGTTTTCGGCCCACAGTCCCTTTCCCTCTCTGGGTCTAAAGTCCCCAGTCGCTCCATCACTCCACGTCATCATCTCTGCCTCCATCTCAGGCATCTCTGTTTCTCTGGGTAGGGTCCCGCTCTCGGCTCTTCTCAGTTGATGGTCCCAGAAGCCTCCGCTTCTATCCTGGAAAATTAATCACTCCCTTCCTTGTTGCAAAACTTCTACCTTTGCATTTCCAACCCTCATAGTCCGTCCTGATAAGCATTATTCACTACAGTATCACGAGTTACCCATCTGTATCTCCTTTCATCAGCTCTGCCCAGACAAATTGAATAGTACCTACTGGAGATTCTGCCTTCCGCCATGCTCCCTAGCACTAGGTTCCCTCTTGAAAGCTTGTAAGCCAGTCACTTCTTGCCTTTGTAGTCCCCCCTTCCCAATTTGATTATCCAATGTCCAAGCTGCCCTTCTCTGTCCACTCTGTGTGTGTGTGAATGTTTGTTGCTGTGAGGATTTGTTCCCTCTTTTTGTTCTTGCATTTTTAAAGCCATTTTTTTTTTTTTTTTAACAAAAATAATATCACTTAACATATAGCAAGTATTTTCTGAGTGCAACCATTATGTTCCTATTTATTTGAATTTTCTCATTTGGTCTTTTCAACAAGAGTATGCAGTGATACCTTATTTTACAGATGAGGAAGGTGAGGGTTAGAGAGTTTAAATATTTTCCTCTATGTGAAATCACTACTAAATTTCAAATTCAAAATATAAAACCAGGCACTTTGATTGTAGTGCCTCCGCTAAACTTATCCCTCCCCTCTCCGTCCTCCCATCAAAGTTTCATAGACCCTTAGAGCCCAGGTGAGCTGTTCGACATTGTAATAGAGCAGGTAAAGACAGGAAGATCAAACCTACTCCGCTGTGATATGAGACTGGAACAAGAACATAGCTTGCCAACAGTACAAGGTTTCAAACTCATGTTTTCTGAGTGAGTGTCTTCATTTTACAAAGGTCTTTCTGTGATTCCTGTGTGCATTGAAGTCCTAAGAATTCCAAAAATAATGTCTAAATCATTTTAAAAGTAAAGATAAACACGTATGGGTTATTATGGCCTTAGTCAAGTCACTTCTCCATCCTGACATTTAATTTCATACTTCTATAAAATAAATAGGAGTCCTGATGTGGTACTGTAAGATAAGAAGAGGACCACAAGGTTAATTTGAACCACAGATTGGCTGTTCAAACTCACCAGTTGCTTCTTGGAAATCCTATATTGGGTCACTATGGGTTGGAACCAACTTGACGGCACTGAACAAAAACAACAACAACAATAAAATAGATAAAACACCAAAGGTATATCTAGTACATTTCCATAGGCACTTCATAGCAACTAATCATAGTTTTTTTTTTTTTTTTTCTTTTTTTTTTCTTTTTAACTTTTTAAGTGGTGGAAATAAACAAGGCAGACTAGAAGCAGCAATCTTAACACAGTTCAACCTGTGAGAGCTGGAACTCGTCAGAACTGTCTTGTTTTTCCTGGGTCTAACAAGTTTTCTGCCTTTGAGAAGGTGAAGTCTTACCACTTTTCTATTGCTCGATTTTGTGGAAAATACTTGTGTTTTCCGACTCTAATGGTCTCCAGCTTTCACAGACTTTGCTATGTCTCTCTCGAGATCTGCAATGGCTTCTTGGAGACTGAGGTCAGGAATCTTGTCTCTTGGTAATATGATCAGCAGGCAAGAATCCTAGACTGAAATGACACCTGCCAGCCCCACAACCTTATGAGTTAATTCTGCTCTCATAGAACAAGAGCTAAAATGAGCTGCATGCTCTCCCAGCAGGACTGTTTTATTGTTGTTGTTAAGTGGCCATCAAGTGGATTCTGACTCATAGCAACCATGTGTAGGTTTTCTGAGGAGCAGCTGGTGGGTTTGAACTGCAGACGTATTGGAGCAGGTGGGGGGTTTGAACCATAGACCTTGTGGTTTGCAGTCTAGTACTTACCCTACAACGCCATGTCTAAAATGGAACTTGGACTACTTTCTTAGGTATGTAAGAGTGGATTCTAGATATTATCAAAACCTTTTTGTATCATGACTGTTTTCAAAAGTAGAGGCTACCAGATCTTATATGAGTACTGTATGAAGAGGAAATGTGTTATTTTGAAAGCCTTTTCAGGAAGATAATATGTATAATAGAGTCCTAGTGTGGCCTGTAGAATAAATGGTGGTGGTGGTTATGTGCTTTAGAGTTGGAACCTACTCATGGTGACCCTGTACAGAGTTTCCAAGGCTGTAAATCTTTACGGAAGCAGAAAGCCTCATCTTTTTCCCATGAAACAACTGGTAGTTTTGAACTACTGACCTTAAGATTCGCAGCCGGATTTGTAACTACTATGCTACCAGAGCTCCTTTGTAGGATAAATACATGACTACTAATCTTGTTCAAACCCATCAGCTGCTGCTAAGAAATCCTATACATGGTTGTTGTGAGTTGAAACCAGCTTCAGGGCAATTAACAGTAACAATAAAATATACAGTAAAGTTCTAGTTATCAAATATAAGGCAGTGTTAGCTCTGTGCTGTGAGTGACAAGGTTGAAAGGTCAAGGTAATGAGCTAAGCAGAAAGATGAGGCTTTCTGCTCCCATAAAGATTTGCAGCCTAGAACACCCTTGATAGATCCTTGGTTTTCGGTTATATTCCATTATTACTTTCTGTCTTTCTTTTTCTTGTTTAACTGAACCATATTGTCTGTGAATATTTAATCTTCACTCTTAGAATTGCTTCTGAGGGGAAAATTACTTTAAAAATAATTTTCTCTATAATTATCTAAATGAGAATTTACAGGTCTAGCATGCTCTTAATTTGGGAAATACTCATTTTGCTGCTTAAAGACCAAAGCTATTGATACCATCTATGCTGTAAAATAAATAAAAGCTAACCCATTTTGTGAATTAGCATTTAGATAAATAATTTTAGACTTTTACAAAGAGTAATAAAATCTTTAGATAAAAATCATAGATTATTCTTTTTTTTTTTTTTTTTTCAACTTTAAATGTTTCCATGTTAAAGTTGTTTTATAAATTCTGTTTTATAAAGCACTAAGAAGCTATGGTGAACAGTGGTTAAGCATTTGACTGCTAACCAAAAAGATGATAGTTCAAGGCCAACAGCTGTTCCACAGGGGAAAAATGGGACAATCTGCTTCTATTAAGATTTAAAGCTTTGAAATCTCAATGGGAGAGTTCTAGTCTGTCCTGTGAGTCTACTAAGAGTCAGAAGTGGCTTGACTGCAACATAAGTTATGGTGTTGTTGTTTATAATAAACATTAAAAAACCCTCTAATCTGGTATTTCCCAAAATGAATTCCCTGATTTATTTGTTGTTAAGTGCCAGAGAGTTGGTTCTGACTTATAGTGACCCTGTATAGGGTTTCTAAGTAGCAGCTGGGAAGTTTAAACCACCAACCTTGCTGTTCAAACCGACCTTGAAGTCAAGTGCTTATTCTGTGGCATCACACCAGGACTACTTAATTATCTTTTATTCTTTTATTTGGTTATCCTAGGATTTTACATTATTTTTTTTTTTCCTACCTCAGACAGTGAAGTGTTTATGTGTTTATGTTTTGGGTGTCAGGCTGTAAATATTTACATTTTAGATCTACAGTTCAAAGTTCATGTAACCTTGGGTAAGTCATTTGACCTCTTTGTACCTTCATTTCCACATGAGTCAAATGTGTGCTTATTTGACTGGAATAAGTATAAAATGAAACAATTTGTGTAAGGTACTTACATACTGTAGGTGTTTAAACCACACACACACACAAACCAAAAAAAAATAATAATAAGTGTTTAAAAATAAGATGGAAAGAATATACAGAATCTCCATATCAAAAGGAATTGGTCAGTTTTCACCATTTGGTTATATTGAAAAAAGAAATCAAAACTGCACTGTTGATAAACAAGGATCCAGGAATGGACAGAATATAAATTGAGATGAATAAACAGTTGAATGTAGCACTGAAAATGCTCATTCTTCTCTACCAAGACTTAAAAGATAGCTCCTTGGAAAACTGACTGGAAGAAATCCACATTTCTGTCCATTCAAAAGAAACACTGCACAACAGAATGAAGCACTACCTGATCCTGTGACAACCTCACAATCACTTCTATGTTTGAGCCCATTGCTGCTGCCACTAGGTCAGTCCATCTTGTTGGGGTTCTTCCTCTTTTTCTCCAGTCTTCAACTTTACCAAACAAACAAACTACAACTTAATTCAGAATTTATTGAAGAATATCACTGATATATATTCTAGTAAAATGTTGATGAAGACAGTTCAAAGACAGTTGCAATACAAAGTGGAATGGCACGACTTTATCTCATATACTTCAGACGTGTCATCAGGAGAGGACCGGTGAAGGACTTCATGATTGGTAGAAATAGAGAGCTACAGAGAAAGGGAAAAGATTCTCAGTGAGATGGATTGACATATGGATAGAGCAATGGACTCAAACAAAGGGATGATTATGAGGATGCTGCAAGGACTGGACAGTGGTTCGTTTTGCTTTACTTGAACATACCTAACAATGATAGATCAAAGTCTATAATCTTGTATGGATTGCATCTCAATATAAAGAAAACAAAAATCCTCAACACAGGACTTATAAATAACATCTTGATAAATAGGAAAGATTGAATTTATCAAAGACTTCACTTTTCTTGGATCCACAATTAATGGTTGTGGAAACAGAAGTCAAGAAAGCAAAGGAAATATTGTATGAAGTTAATCTGATGCAAAACACCTCTTTAAAGGGTTCAAGAGCAAAGATGTCAGTTTGAGGGCTTAGGTGTGCCTGATCCAAGCCATGGTATTTTCAATAGCCTCATATGCATTTGAAAGTTCAGTGATGAATAATGAAAAATATAGAAGAATGATTTCATATTCGTTTTGTTCTTGGTGAAGAATATTGAAATTACCATGAACTGTCAGAAAAACAACAACAACAAAAAGTCTTTCTTGCATGAAGTATGTTCAGAATGTACCTTAGAATCCAGGATGGTGAGATTCAGTCTTTTGTACTTTGGACACATTATCAGGAGGGAGTAGTCCCTGGAGAATAGCATCATGGTTGGTAAGTAAAAAAAGAGGAATATCTCCAATAAAATGAATGGAAACAGTGATAGTAACAATGGGCTCAAACATACAAATATTGTGAGGCTAGCACAGGACTAGGCAGTATTTCATTCTGTAGGAGGGATCCAACAACAATAACAACAGTAGCTTTCCTAACACTTCAGTCTAATAAGGTTTTGATTCAATACTGTGTAAAAGAACTGACTGAGTCAATTTATTTTACCCATTCCAGATCAAAAAAATACTTTATTTGGTTTTTCAAAATCCTTTTAAGTCTACTATTGTCTTTGATAACTAAACGTCTCAGATTTGTTGTTGTTGTTAAGTGTCGTCGAGTTAGTTCTGACTCATAGAGATATGGGATATTGTTTCAAAGGAATAGCTGGTGAGCTTGAAGCACCAACCTTACAGTTCAAACCGACCCTGTAATCCAGAACATTAACCTGCAGTGCCACACCTGACTGCATTATCTTAATATACATGTTTATAATATACATGACTCAAAATGAGAAGAACCAGCTAAAAACAGCTGTTAATAATCAGAATGTGCAATGTACAATGTATAAATGTAGAAAATTGGAAGTTGTCAAAATGAAATGCAACTCATGAAGATTGCTATCCAAGACAATAATATTGAATATTGAATGGATCATAGACTGGCAGAAAAACAAATGGACTAGTCTGGCCATTTAAAATGGGACAGTCATATGGTCTACTAGACCAGGAATGACAAATTGCAGAATAGTGTTCCATTCATCATCAAAAATAACATTTCAGAATCTATCATGAATTTCAATATGTCAGAGATAGTGTAGTATCAGCAAACCCATAAATAAGTTTAGTTAACTATTATTCCAATTTATGCACAAACCACTAATGACAAAGATAAAGAAGATTTTTATGAAGTTTGTCACTTTTAAACTGATCAAACATACAATCAAGATGCATTGATAATTACTGCTGCTTGGAATGTTAAGGTTGGAAAAAAAGAATTCATAATTGGAAAATATAGCCTTGGTGAAAGTATCCATTCCAGGGATCACATGATAGAATTTTGCAAGATGAAGAACCTATTCATTGGGAGTATCTTTTTCAATGACATAAATGATAATTATACAGGTGGACCAAGCTTGGTAGGGTATGCAGGAATGAAATCAATCACATCTGTGAAAAGAATCAATGGAAATGCTCACTATCATCATTCAGAACTGGTGTAGGGGCCAACTATAAAACAGACCATCAATTGCTCACACATAAGTTCTAATGGAAGTTAAAGAATTTTTTTCAAAGTCCATGATGCAATGAGTAGTAAAAATATAATTTTGCATTCGTTGCATGCATTTGAAATGTGGCAGTGTAGGATAAACACTGGACTGCAAACCGCAAGGTTGGGGGTTCAATCCCATCAACTGTTACTTCTAAACGTTATACAGGGTTGCTATGAGCTAACTGCACAGTATTTAACAACAGCAGCATATTCACTGGGATCATAGTGGCTCTGTAGGATAACTACTGGAATATGAGGCACAATGTCGGTGGTTCAAGTCCACCTGTTGCTCAGTGAGAGGATGATGAGATTATTGGCTTACATAAAGGTTTGCAGCTTTGAAAATGCTATCTAAAATTGCTATGAGTTGTAACTGACTCAATGACACTTAACAACAACATATGCATTTTTTGACCACTTGTCTGTCACATTGTCTTAATGTAGTGTCTTATATGTTGTTGTGATGCTGGAAGATATGCCACTGGTATTTTAAATATCAGCAAATTGACCCATGGTGGAAAAGTTTCAGCTGAATTTTCAGAGTAAGACAGATTTGAAAGAAAAGAGGTGAATCATACCTGAAGGATTAGCCACTGAAAACTTTATGAATAGAAGCAGAACATAGCCAGACATACTGCTGGTAGATGAGCCCTGCAGGTTGGAAAGCACTCAAAATATGACAAGAAAAGATCTACCTTCTCAAAATAGACTTAACTTTTATGATGTGAATGGATTTAAGCTTCTGGGACCTTCATTTGCTGATGTGGCACAACTCAAAATGAGAAGAAAGAGTTATAAACATCCATTACTAATCAGAACATGGAATGTATAAAGTAATAATCTAGCAAAATTGGAAGTTATCAAAAATAAAATGGAACACATAAAGATTGATATTCTAAGCATTAGTGAGCTAAAATTGACTGGTATTGACCATTTTGATGACACAATCATATGATTAATCATGCCAAAAAATGAAAAACTTGAAGAGAAATGGTCACACATTTATTGCCAGAAAGAAGATTTCAAAATTTATCTTAAAGTAAAATGCAATCTGGGATAGATTAATATCCATTTGTCTATAAGGAAGAACTATTAGTACCACTGTTACACAAATGTGCACACCAAAACTAAAACCAATGATGATGAAATTGAATATTTATTCCAACTTTTTCAGTATGGAATTGATCAAGTATGCAAAGAAGATGTACTGAAAATTACTAGTCACAAGAATGTGAAAGTTAGAAACAAAGAAGGATTCATAGTAGGAAAATATGGCCTTTGTGATAGAAAATATGCTGCAGATTACAGTAGAAAATTTTACAACACCAAGGATTTATTCACAGCAAATGGATTTTTCAACAACATGAAAGGTAACTATACACATGGAACTCATCAGATGAAATATAAAGGAGTCAAATTGACTACATCTGTTCTAGAAGACACTGGATAAGTTCAATGGCATCAGTCAAAGCAAGACAAGAGGCCCACTGTGAATAATCATCAAGTGTTTAAAGGTAAGTTTCAGGGTAAAGCTGAAAAAAATTAAAACAAACTCATGGAGAGCCAACATATGACCTTGAATCGAGTATGTCCCATGTAAATTTAGAGACCATCTCAAGAACAAAATTGAAGCATTAGACAATAATGAATGAAGACAAAAAGAACTGTGTCATGACATCAAGAACTGTGTGATGAAGAAAACAAAAAATCACACATGAAGAAAACAAAAGATCAGTAAAGAAGGAATACAAGAAAAGGAAAAAGTGGGTGTCATAGGAGACTCTGAAACTTGTTCCTGAATGTAGACATGATATAGCAAATATAAGAAATTTTCAAAGACAGTTCAAAAAACAAAGCCAAATATTGTATAGAAATGTGAAAAGACCTGGAGTTAGAAAATGAAAAGGGAAGAACATGGTCATTTCTCAAACTGAGAGAAGTGAAAAAAAAAAATCTAAGCCTCAAGTTGCAATATTGAAGAATTCAGAAACTTGCTTTCTAGTGTTGAGATGCTAAAGCAAATGGAAGAAATGAGAAGGTAAAGATCTAAATAGAAAATTTCAATGGTCAGCTCGAGAAGACAAAGTCAAATACTAAGAGAAAACCTGTAGTTAGAAAACAAAAGGGAAGAACATGGTCAGCATTTCTCAAGCTAAGTGAACTGAAGTAAAAGTTCAAGCTTCAACTTGAAATACTGAAGAATTCTGTGGCAAAATATTTAATGATGCAGAAAGCAGCAAAAGAAGATGAAGGACTACACAGAGTCACTGTACCAAAAAAAAAAAAAAAAAAAAGGTTGATGTTCAACTAAGTCAAGAGGTAGCATATTATCAAGAGCCAATGATTTGAAGGAAAAAGTCCAAGGTGCATTGAAGGCATTGGCAAGGAACAAGGCTCTGGGAAATTGAAATCTTTCAACAAACTGATGTGGCACTGGAGGCATTCATTCATCTATGCCAAGAAATTTGGAGGATAATTTCCTGGCCAACAGACAGGAGAAGATCCATATTTGTGGCCCATCCACAGAGATGTGACCCAACAAATTGTGAAAATTATCAGACAATATCATGAGTATCTCATGTAAGTAAGTTGTACTAAAGATAATATTAAAATGTCTGCAACCATACATTCAGAGAATTTCCAAATTTCAAGGCAGATTCGGAAGAGGAGATGGAACAAAACCTATCACTGTTGACGTCTGATGGATCTTGGCTGAAAGCAGAAAATAACAAACGATTTTTACCTGTGCTTTATTGACTATGCAAAGGCTTAAAATTGTGTGGATCATGACAAGCTATGGACAGCATTGAGGAGAATGAATAATCTGGAACATTTGGTTGTGCTCATGGGGAATCTGTACATAGACCAAGAGACAGTTGTTTAAACAGAACATGGGAACACCAAATGGTTTATATTAGGAAAGATGTATGGAAGGATTGTATATTTTCACCATACTTATTTAATATGTATGTTGAGCAAATAATCCTAGATGCTGAATTATACGAAGAAAAAGATGGCATCAAGATTGGAGGAAGACTCATTAACAACCTGTGATATGCAGATGATACAACCTTGATTGCTAGAAGTGAAGAGGACTTAAAATACTAATACCTTTAATATAGGTTGCATCTCAATGTAAAGAAGATACAAATCCTCATCAATATACAAATAAAAATCCAAATAAATGGAGAAAAGATTGAACTTGTCAAAGACTTCATTTTGCTTGATCAATCATCAGCACTCATGGAAGCAGTAGGCAAAAAATAAAATGATGTATTGCATTAGGTAAATCTGATGCCCAAGACTTCTTAAAAGTGTTGAAGAGCTAAGATGTCAGTCTGAGGACTAAGCTGTGCCTTACTCAAGCCACGGTATTTTCAATAAATTTATATGCATGTTAAAGTTGGACAGTGAATATGAAAGACTGTAGATGAATTGATGCATTTGTGATATGATGTTGGAGGAGAATATTAAAAGTATCGTGGACTGCTTTCCCCCTGCCCATCCCCCCCCAAAAAAAAAAGGAAAAACAAAACAAAAAACAGTCTGTGTTGGAAGAAGTACAATTGGAATATTTCTTGGAAGCTAGGATGGCCAGACTTGTCTCTCATCCTTTGAACATCTCATCAGGAAGGACCAATCCCTGGAGAAGGATATCATGTTTGCTATAGTGGAGGGTGTAGAAAAAGAGGAAGACCTCCAATGAGGTGGATTGACGCGGTGGCAGCAGCAATGAGCTCGGGCATGGTAATGATTGTGAGGCTAGCTAAGGACCAGGCCGTGCATAGGGTTGCTATGACTTGGTGTCAACTTGATGGCAACTAAAACAACAACCAGAAATAAACAAACAAACAAATGATTGAATGATATTAGAGTCTTCAAAAGAAGATGGAAGGAATACAATGTCATCATACCAAAAATAATTTGTTCATGTTTAACCATTCCAAGAGGTAGCATATGATCAAGAATCTATGGCATTGAAGGGAGAAGTCCAAGGTGCACTGAAAGTACTGATGGAAAACAAGGGTTCAGGAGTTGACTGAACACAAATAGAAATCTTTCAACAAACTGATACAGGGCTGGAGGTGTTCCCTCCTCTATGTAAATAAGTTTAGAAGACAGCTCTGCGACACCCAATTGGAAAAGATCTGTATTTGTGCCCATTCTAAAGAAAGCTGACCCAATGGAATGCAGAAATCATTGAACAATACTTTTGATGTCACATGCAAATAAAATTTTACTAAAGAGAATTAAAAGACACTTGCTGCAGTACTTCTTCAGGGAACTGCCCGAATCTCAAGACATAAAGACGTAAAACAAGGAATGTCATTGCTGATATTTGATGGATCTTGCTAGAAAGCAGAGGATATAAAAAAAAGACATTTTTTGTGTGCTTTATTGACTATGCAAAGTTATTAAATTGTGTGTATCATAACAAACTATTGATTAAATTGTGATGAATGGATATCCCAGAACATTTCATTGTGCTCATGAGAGACCTGTACATTGACCATGAGGCACTCATTCAAACAGAACAGCAGAATATGGACTGAATTAGAATGAGGAAAGGTGTGAGTCAGCGTATCTTCTTTCATTTTATATGCTGCAAAAATAACCCAATAAACTGGATTATATGAAGAAGAATGTGAAATCAGGATGGGAAGAAGAGTCATTGTCACCCTGTAATATGCAGATGACACAATTTTGCTTGCTAAAAGTGAAGAAGATTTGAAATAATTATTGATGAAGAGCAAAGACTACAACCGTTAGTATGGATTGTACCTCAATGTAAAGAAAGACAGAAATGCTCACAACTAGACCAATAAATAACATCATGATAAGAGGAGAAAAGATTGAAATTGTCAAAGATTTAATTTTTCTTGGATTTACAGTCAGTGCTTATGGAAGCAGCAGTCAAGAAACCAAATGATTCAAAAAGATTTATTTAAAGTATTAAGAACAAAGATGTTAGTTTGAGGACTAAGGTGCACCTGATCCAAGCTGTATTATTTTCAGTCACCTATATGCATGTGAAAATTGGACAGTGAATAAAGAAAACTTTAGAAGAATTGGTGGATTTGAATTATGATGTTATTAAAGAATACTGAAAATACCATGGTCTGCCAGAAGAACAATCAGTTTGGTCTTGCAAGAAGTGTAGTCAGAATGCTTCTTAGAAGCTAGGATGGTGAAAGTCTGTCTATTGTACTTTCTACATATTGTCAGGAGGGACCAGTCGCTGTAGAAGAACATCATGCTTGGAAAAGTGAGCACAGAGGAAAAGAAGAAGACATCAGTGAGATAGATCGACAAGTTGCAGGAACAGTGATCTCAAACATAATAACAATTGTGAGTATGGCATAGGACCAGGTAGTGTTCTGTTCTATTCTGTGCACAGTTCTGTTATGTGCACGGTTGGTTCTCTGATTTAGAAGCACCTTGATGGTACCTAATCTCAGTGACAAGGATAGGGGATATGTTGCTTATTTGGGGTTGACTGAATGATTGTATAATATGGGAAGTATGCTTCAATTTTTGCTACTGATGAAATTAGGTAAAAATATATGTTGGTGGTGATGTGCCGTGGAGTCGATTCCTACTCATAGCAATCCTGCATAGGGTTTTCTTGAGGTTAGCAACCTGATTTGTAACCACTATGCAAAAAAAAAAAAAAAAAAAAAAATGCATACATAGGCAAATAAAACTAAAAAATCCCAATCCCATTGTCATTGATTTGATTCCAACTTCTAGTGACACTGTAGGGCAGAGAACTGTCCCTGCCCTATGGGGTTTTCAAGGCCAATCCTTTACCTTTAAGCAAGATGACTATCATATCTTACTCCTTTAAAGTGGTTCAAACCTTCAACCTTCAGTTAGTAGTCAGATACATTAACATTGTGCCACTAAAGCTCCTTCATACAATGTACTTGTTGTTAAGTGCTGTCAAGTTGATTCCGACCCATAGTGATCCTGTATAGGGTTTCCTAGGAGGAGGAGGTGAGCTTGAACCACTGACCTTGCAGTTCAAACGGCTTTGCAGTCTGGTGCATTAACCCACAGCATCACATGATAAGGTAGATTAAATGGATACAGAGATCATTTTTTTGTGTGTGGTGTAGTCCATGGTAGGCTTTTAAAATAAAAGTGCCCATAATGCAGCAACAGATAGATTGGAGCATTATGCTGCACTGTTGAAGATGAATTTTCCAATCAGAACTCCTGCTTTATAGTCCTGCTGAGTGATACTGATCAGGTGATTATCAAAACTTTAGTTCATAGAATGATCTAAAATCCATGATGATTTCAGTGAAAGAACAGGGACAGTGTTCCCATAGAGTCTGGAGTCCTGGTATAGCACTGTAGGATACATACTGCAGTGCAAACTCTGAACTGCCAGTTTGTAAGTTCAAACCCACCAGCTGCTCCTTGGAAGCCCTATACAGGGTGGCTCTGAGTTGGAACTGACTGGATAGCACTTACCAACAACAGTAACACATACTGTCTACAATTCAGAAATCTGTGAAGATCAAATGAGACTATGTAAGTAATGTACTTCAAGTAATTTTCAAATAAAGCAAATACTTAATAATTGACTACTTTTACTCAGAGGCAGCAGTGGTGACAGATGTATGAGGCACAAAAGTGTAGGCAGTTGGAATATAAAAATAAAAAAAACAAATATCAGAATCCCAGTCACAGGAACAAGTCTTTAAGTACTTGATAGATTTGTAGGTTGTGGTGAGGAAAAAGGGACACCATCCCAGAAGAACTGGGGTAACAGATGTTATTGTTAAGTGCTGTTGAGTTGGTTCTGACTTAACAAAACTGAATAGGGTTTCCAAGGAGCGGCTGGTGGGTTTGAACTGCTGGTCTCTGGTTAGGAGACCACAGATGTTCCTACGGTGCCACATCAGGACTCTGGTGCAACAGTTGTTGTCAAGTGCCGTCGAGTCAATTACAACCATTAACGACCATGTATAGGGTTTCAAAGGAGTAGCTGGTAAGCTTGAACCACTGACCTTGCAGTTTAAATGACTTTGCAGTCAGACACATTAGCCCACAGCGCCACACCAGCAACAGTTGTTGTTGTTGTTAGGTGCCATCGTGTTGGTACCTACTCATAGTGACCTTATGCACAGCAGTACGAAACACTGCCTAATCCTGGGCCAACCTAACTACTATTGCCATACTGGAGTCCATCTATGCTGCCCCTTGGTCAATCCATCTCATTGGGAGTCTTCCTCTTTTTCTCTGACCCTCCATCTTACCAAACGTGATATCCTTCTCCAGCGACTGATTCCTCCTGACAATATGTTCAAAGTATGAGAAACAGAATTTGGCAATCTTGGCCTCCTAGTAGCACTCTGACTGCATTACTTCCAAAACAAATCTATTGGTTCTTTTGGCAGGCCATGGAAGTTTCAATGTTCTCCTCCAACACCATAACTCAAATGCATCAATTCTTCTATGGTCTTCCTTATTCACTGTCCAGCTTACACATGTGTATGATGTTATTGAAAATGCCATGGCTTGCATCAGGCACACCTTAGTCTTCAAGCCCACATCTTTGCAATTCAACACTGTGAAAAGGTCTTGTGCTGCAGATTTGCCTAATACATCCTTTGATTTCTTGACTGCTGCTTCTGCGAATGCTGATAGTTGATTCAAGAAGAATGAAGTCCTTGCCAACTTCAATCTTTTCTCCATTGTTAAGAATGTTGTTTACTGTTCCAGCGGTGAGGATTTTTGTTTTTTAACATTAAAATATAATCTATACTGATGGCTGTGCTCTTTGTTCTTCATCAGAAAATGTTTTAAGTCCTCTTCACTTTCAGCAAGCAAGGTTGTATCATCTACATATTACAGGTTGTTTATGAGTCTTCCTCTAATCCTGATGCCATGATTTTCTTCATATAACCCAGCTTCTTGGATAATTTGCTTAGCATACAGGTTTAATAAGTATGGTGAAAGAATGCAACCTTGTTGCACATCTTTCTTAATTTAAAACCATTCAGTATTCCAATGTTTTGTTTAAACAACTGTCTCTTGGTCCAGGTACAGATTCCTCATGAGCACAATTAAGTGTTCCAGAATACTCATACTTCACAATGTTGTCTATAGCTTGTCATGATCTACACAATCAAAAGCCTTTGCATAGTCAATAAAGCACAGGTAAATATCTTTCTGATATTCTCTGCTTTCAGCCAAAATCCATCGGACACCAGCTATGATGTCCCTCATTCCACATCCTCTTCTGAATCCAGCTTGAACCCCTGGAAGTTCTCTGTCAATGTATGCATGCAGCTGTTTCTGAATTACCTTTAGTAAAACTTTACTCGCTTGAGATATCAAAGAGATTGTCCGATGATTTCCGCATTCCGTCGGGTTACTTTTGGAATGGGCACAGTCTTCCAAACAGTTGGCCAATTAGTTGTCTTCCAAATTTCCTGGCATAGATGAGTGAGTGCTTCCTGTGCTGCCTCACTTTCTTGAAATGTTTCAATTGTTATTCCATCAATTACTGGTGCCTTGTTCTTTGCCAATTCCTTCAATGCACCTTGGACTTCCTCCTTCAGTACCATTGGCTCTTAATCTTATGCTAACTTTTGAAAAGGTTGAACATTAACCATTTCCTTTTGGTCCATTGACTCTGTATTCCTTCCATATTCTCTTGATGCTTTCTGCATCATTCAATAATTTGCCCAGAGAATATTTCAATAACAAAAGCCAAGGCTTGCCTTTTTTTTTTCAGTTCCCGCAGCTTGACAAATGCTGACCGTGTTCTTCCTTTTTGGTTTTCTGATTCCAGATATTTGCACATTTTGTTATAATATTTGGCTTTATCTTCTCGAGCTGATCTTTGAAATTGTTCAGATCTTGGACCTCCTCATTTCTTCCATTTGCTTTAGCGTCTCTACCCTGGGAGAACAAGTTTCAGTGTCTCTTCTGACATTCATTTTGACCTTTTCCTTCTTTCTTGTCTTCTTAATGACTTTTTGCTTTCTTCATGTATGATGTTCTTGATGTCATCCCACAATTCTTCTGATCTTCAGTCTTAAGCATTTAATGTATCAAGTCTGTTCTTCAGATGACCCTTAAATTCAGGTGGGATATAGTCAAAGTCATATTTTGACTCTAGTGAACTTGTTTTCATTTTCTTCAGCTTCAGTTTGAATTTCCATATGAGCAATTAATGGTCTGTTACACAGTATGCACCTGGCCTTCTTTTGACTGATGATATGGAGCTTTTCCATTTTCTCTTTCCACGGATGTAGTCAATTTGATTTCTATGTATTCCATCTGGTGAGGTTCATGTGTATAGTCATCTTTTATGCTGTCCAAAGAAGGCATTTGAAATGAACAAATCTTTGATTTTGCAGAATTTTATCATGTGTTCTCCAGCATCATTTCTATCATCAAGGCAATATTTTCCAACTACTGATCCTTCATCTTTGCTCCCAACGTTTGCATTCCAATCACCAGTAATGATCAGTACATCTTGATTGCATGTTTGCTTGATTTCAAATTGAAGAAGTTGGTAGAATTCTTCTATTTCATCCTCACTGGCGTTAGTGATTGATGCATAAGTTTGAATAAGAGTGGAAATAACTGGTTTTCCCTGTAGGTGCATGGTTATTATCCTATCACAGACAGCATTGCACCTCATGACTGATCTGGATATGTTCTTTTTGGCAATGAATGCAACACCATTCCTCTTCAATTCGTCATTCCTGGCATAGTAAACCATGTGGTTGTCAGATTCAAAATGGCCAATACCAGTTCATTTTAGCTCACTAATGCCTGAGATGTTGATGTTTATGCATTCCATTTCATTTTTGACAACTTCCAATTTTCTCAGAATAATACTTTGTGCATTTCATGTTCTGATTTTCAGTGGATGTTTATAGCTGTTTCTCTTTATTTTGAGTTGTGTCCCACCAGCAAATGAAGGTCCTGTGGGCTTTTCTCCCATGGACTTTACTTCATTCGTGTCGTCACGGTCAACTCTACTTTGAGGAGGAAGCTCTTCTCAAGTCACATTTTTTTGTTAACTGTTTTATTGTGAATTATGTGATAGTTTACATGGGAGACCATTAGTTTTACATTCATTCTATCGTATATCGTCTCATTGCCATGGTTACAATCC
>NW_006408884.1:1561351-1592824 GCF_000296735.1 Chrysochloris asiatica | reverse complement strand
TGTCCACCATGGGTGACCCTGCTGGTTATTTAAAACCAGCCCTCAGAATCACAGCAACTCAAACCACCACAGCACGACTGAGAGACGAGTGGTGGCCGTTTGGTTTTATGTCTATACTGTCTCTTTATATTTCTATGTCAATCTTGATACAATCCTGATATAATCAAGATACATATAAGATATAATCAAGATATCATCAAGATGTTCTCCCCTAATCCTATCAATCTGGATATAATCCTATCAATCCTGATATAATCAAGATATATATAAGATATAATCAAGATACAATCAAGATGTTCTCTCCTAATCCTATCAATCCTGGTACAATCAAGATAAGCTTTCCCAAGATGGCGGCTCCTGGAACAGCTGAGTGTCTTGATCCAGAAAATAATGCATTTCTGGATTCTCTTGCAAATTCCCCAGCTATAAACCCTCCGAACCTCCCAACATACCTTTATATTTGTTAAAGAGTTCCAACACCAACTCATGAGTCCTCTGGACCCAGTATTCCGTGTTGTTGTTGACCGAGCTCCTCACTACATGTCTACCCAATCCGCCATCTTCAAGTTAGGCAATCAAAAAACAGGAAGGAAAAAAAAAAATCTGACTTATGCACTTAAAGAGAAGTAAAGCAAATGAGACAGTTAGGATGGAAAACCAGAAATCATGTGTCTCTCACATTGTTCATGTACATGCTACCACCATCTGGGTGCTATGTATGATATTTTTTCAAAAAGACTAGGCCTGTACTATTAATAAGTAATGTTGCTTCCCAGTAAGTGCTATTTTCTTTATTCTTAATAGGACAAGTCCTGGTACAAAGTTTTTTTCATTCTTGATTAGAAAAATGTAGGTCCTGGCAAATCTACTTCATTAACATTTTAACCTGGATTCTAATTTGGTGGGCAGAGAGGTGGATGGGGACCAGGAGAAGGGAGAATAACATCGTTGAAAGGGAACAAAAATATAAATTGAGTGAAATATTGGGGAGAGTTGACTAACCGGCTTCTGGAGATTTAAAAAACAAAGATGAAGAAGAAATTGTTGATTAAATGGCTTTATTTTTTTAATGAAATCAGAGTATACATGGTTGGAATAATCAACAATAGCAAGTATTGGAATAAAATACTACCTAATTGCCACAATACATAAATTTCTGAGGCTCTAAGAGTACATGCACAAATGTAACTTTCAATAAGATTACATTTTCAAAGTAGCACACAGAGAAATATATGAATATGCATTTATGATACATACATATTTGCAATAAACTTCAGTTTGGGATCTTTCTGATGCTAATGGCTAAGACCCCTCTACTTTACATGGGTTGGGTTAAGTGTAGTGGAGTCAGTTCTAACGCATAGTGTCACTACGAAGTTGTTTTTGTTAAGTGCCATCAAGTCGGTTCCGACCCGTAGAGACCGTGTACAGGGTTTCTTGAAGCTGTAAATCTTAGTTAGGTGCCATTGAGTTGGCACTGACTCATAGCGGCCTTATGCACAGCAGAATGAAACCATGTCCGATCCTGGGCCAGTCTCACTACTGTTGCCACACTTTAGTCCATCTATGCTGCCACTTGGCCAATCCATCTTATTGGGGATCTTCCTCTTTTTCTCTGACCCTCCATCTTTCCAAACATGATATCCTTCTCCATCGACTGTTCCCTACTGACAATATGTCAAAGTATGAGAGAGGAAGTTTGGCCATCCTGGTCTCTAAGGAGTACTCTGGCTGCACTTCTTCCAGAACAGATCTATTGGTTCTTTTGGCAGTCCATGGCACTTTTAGTATTCTCCTCCAACACCATAATGGCTTTATGGGAGCAGAAAGCCTCATCTTTTCCCACAGAGCACCTGGTAGTTTTGAACTGCTGACCTTGCAGTTCGCAGCCCGATTCATAATCACTATGCTACCAGAGCAACTTGACCCTATGTAAGGTTTCTAAGAAATAACTGGTGGGTTTGAACTGCTGACCTTGTAGTTAGAAGTCTATTGTTTATCCTACAACACCACAGTTATTTTGGGGGATTGTGGAACTAAAAAAAAAAAAAAAATCATAGATTTTGAAGAGACTGTTTTCAAATGGTACAAAGAAAAAAAGTGATATTACTGCCCAAGAAAAGAGCTACCACAGCATCATGGTGTTTGCAAGAGTAAAATTACCTATGTCCCAAACTTCTTTTCTTCATCTATACTAAGCAATAATTGAAACAGCTCATTAATTTGGGACCATTTCTAGTGTTTTCTAAATTTTGTTTGTGTAAGACCATGTCTCCCTAATAAATAAATAAAATTCTAAGGGAGAATTGCTTTCTACTTACTTCAATTTGATAAAGTTCTGCAGTTATGAAAAAAAAAATGAGTAGTATAATATAATTAGAACATAAAATAAGCATATCTCTATGTGGTTACATATCGGGCTGTGAACCTCAAGGTCAGCAGTTAGAAACTACCAGCTGTTCCATGGGAGAAAGATAAGGCTTTCTGCTCCCATAAAGATTTACAGCCTCAGAAACCCTGTTGCTATGAGTCAGGGCTGACTCCATGCCACATAACCACCAACACCACCATGATTATATTATTGTATCTATGCCTTCATTTTTATTACACAAAAAAATCATTTTGCATTAAAAAAAAATCTCTAAGTGTCTTGTTAAACTATATGGGAAGTTGAAACTATTACCATGATTGATATAAGAAGAAGACATTAAAAATACCTGTTTTTATGACTCTCCATAGCAGACTAACATTTTAAGGCATTGTGGTTATGAATTGGATTGCTAATCTCGAGGTCAGCAGTTCGAAACTACCAGTGGTTCTGTGTGAGAATGATGAGGCTTTCTGCTCCCATAAAGATTTACAGCCTCTGAAACCCTATGCAGGGTCCCTGTGGGTCAGAATTGTCTGGAGAGTACTTAATAACAAAGGAGGACATTCATTGGAGTACTTAATGCAAACTGGTTGAGATTTACATTAGTGCAAGGAGCTCTGGTAGTGTAGTGGATACGAATCGGGCTGTGAACCTTAAGGTCAGCAGTTTGAAACTACCAGCGGTTCCGCGGGAGAAAGCTGAGGCGTTCTGCTCCCGTAAAGATTTACAGCCTCGGAAACCCTGTGCAGGGTCGCTATGAGTCGGAACTCCACAACACTTAACAACAACAACAAGGTTAAAACTTTAAATATGTCATAAATAGTGGAATTTGTACCTCAGATAAGAGAATAAAAGGCCTTGTGGATTGTAACACAATTCATTAACAAATATTGTTCAAAATACTACAGTTCAAAGTACAATGCTTGTTCTCTGTCCATTTCAATTACATGTTGCAGTCACTAGAAACACATTTGGGCAACATATATATGTTATAGCTTAGGCTTGAAAAGCATTTAAGTGCTATGAATTGTTTTTTATAAATTTGAAAATGCATCAATATTGCACAAGATTGGATTGGAATATATTCTGATTGAATTTCTATATTATATTGTGCTTCCAAAATTTCTATAACCTTATCTCCACTCTTAAGTGTTTGATTTTTCTAATCATCTTGGCATTTATTTATTTATCAATAAATCATTTATTCCATTAAAAAATAATTATTTCATACCTTCTGAGTCCTAACTGTGTAACTGTCTTGAAACAGCGTTGATTCAACATAGTTCTTTCTACCAAATTCCACACACTTTTAGACATGAGAACTTGACTACAGTTTCTTACATGCATGTTTCCACTGCTTACCATCACTCTCCCCTTCTGTTTTTATTCTTGTCCTTTAGTGTATTGAGAGATGGCTACATTAGTATCATTCTTTGAGAGAGCTGTTGTTGTTAAGTGTTGTCATAGCGACCCTGTTTAGGGTTTCCCAGGATAGGCTCGTGGGTTTGAACCACTACCTTGAGGTTAACAGTCCTGTGCTAATCCTACAGTGCCACATCAAGACAGGTATTCACGACAATACATTGTGGGCAAAAAAAGTAACAATGGTACAAATGGCTTTGGAATAGTATTTGTTTGGTTAGAGATGGTGTTGCTGTCATGTTGGTTCAGATTCATTTGAGTCAAAATTTGAAAACCTAGTAGCTTCAAAGCCTGTCTCACCAACACTGTTGTATTATTTCAATAAATAACAATCTTCTTTATGAACTACTTGAAATACATAATGGTAAAACACAGATCTCATAAAAAGGTAATATGATGAGATACTAGATCCCCAAATAACTAGTTGAATGACTTTGGATAATTCTCAATAATTTAATATTATATGAATGCAAGTCAAAAGAGATTTCTCTAAGGTACCAGATTGTTGTTGTTGTTAAGTTCCACCGAGTCATTTCCAACTCATAGCAACCCTGTTTAGGGTTTCCAAGTAGTGCTGGTGAGTTTCAATCACTAACCTTATGGTTCAAACCTAACTTACAGTCCAGTGCTTATCCTACTGCAACATACAAGGTCTCTCGGACACCAGATTACACACGTGCAAATTTATTTATTTTTAAATGTGTTTTAAAATCTTTGTGATCGAACGAATGTAAAACTAAAGTTCTCTCATGTAAACTATCATATAATTCACAATAAAACATTTAAAAAAAATAAAAATGTTTGTGATCAGTGAATGGCTGCGAACAAGCTCCTTCAGTAATGAAGTTGTCTTAGCCTCATTGTTATTGTTGTTAAGTACCATCGAGTCGAATCCGACCCATAGCAACACTGTAAAGGGTTTCCAAGGAGCAGCTGGTGAGCTTGAACCGTCTACCTTGTTCAAATGGCTTTGCAATCTGGTGCATTAACCTACAGCACCACACCAGTATCTTAAAAAAAAAAAAAAAAAAAAAAGGTGTAATCAAAATAATGCCTTCAAAGGAGATCTGCTGGCTCAGTTAAAATCAAGGTAGAATGATCATCTAAGACAATTAGGCAATTGTTTTTTGGAATGAACAGGAATAATCTTAACAGACTGTTGTTGTTTAGTGCCTTGAGTTGATTCTGACTCATAGTGAATTCGTATAGGGTTTCCAAGGAGTGGCTGGTGAGTTTGAACTGCTGAACTTGTGGTTCAAACTGAGCTTACAGCCCAGTTCATTAACCCATAGTGCCACACCAGGACTCCTCTGAAATAATAATACAATATTAATTGTCATCACATATGTATGTCTATTTTACAATAGCAGGCAGGAGAAACCTATATCCATAAGGCAATCAAACATATAAACCTTTTTAAAACATTTAAGTTCAATATTTTCTCCACCATCATATACAAATTGGCCTTGGGCCTCTGGTTGGGTGAATCCAGTCAGCCCTCCTTTTAGCAACAAACTGAGACCAGTGATGGAGGGAAGTAGGATTAGTGATATTATGTTGTGGAGATTGCAATCAATGACATGAAATGAAACGAAATGAACATAGACTGTTCAGTGGGACAGTGATTTGCTACCTTCACCCAATTACCAATAGAAAATTGAAATATGGAATTTTTTCTCTGTTGTGTAATCATATATACATGTAAAAGGAACATGATTTGAGCCCTGTAAGGATGCCAAAGCTGCTGTGTTAATGTGGTATAAATGGAAGAGCAGAGCATTTTTGGGAAAGGGTTAGATAGCTAGAAACACCTCCTTCAGAAGTGTGTAGTCCTAAATGGAGCATATGCCAAGAATCAATAGCTTCACATTTATTATTGCTTGTTTAATAAAGGTTTCTGTGACTTTCGAGTAATACTTCTTGACTTAGTGTTTTGTTGTTGTTGTTGTTGTTGTTATGTGCTGTGGAGTCGATTCCTACTCATAATGACCCTATACAGGGTTTCCAAGGCTATAAATCTTTACAGGAGCAGAAAGCCTCATCTTTCTCTCATGGAACAGCTGGTAGTTTTGAACTGCTTACCTTGAGGTTTGCAGCCCTATTCGGAACCACTACGCTACCAGTACTCCTTTAGTATTGTATATGCACATATACATACACATAAAAATTTAATTATACATCATTGCTTAAACAAAATTTTATTGGAAATGTCTAGTACTTTTCTCATAAAATACAACTATATAGGCATGGGGGTTAAGAAAAAGACAAATATGTTGACATAAAAATTTAGAAAACTGAATTCAAAATATCAGAATCCCCAATCCCATTCAATAAATCATTCAATTACTCAGAGCTTTTGGTGTGTTTTTGCTTTGTTTTGTTTTTTTCCTTTAAAAAAAAATATTTATATACTTCCAGCTAGCTTTAGGATTCTATTCCTTCTTTGATAACATAAAGATATTCTAGCTAACTATAATTCATTTAAATTATAGAAGAGTACTCTAATTTGGTTTAATTCTAAAGAAGATATAATTTATTATGCCAGTTGGTATTTAAAAATATTATTAAATGTAAATTTCCCAGAACTTAAAAACTACAGCAATTTAAACTGATACTCAATGCATACATAATAAGAAAATATGTCATTTGTGTTACTACACGGCAATATCTGCTTTAAATTTTGTGTTGCATTTTTTTAAATGTTCAAAATTCTTCCATTTTAATGTGAAGAAATTCTTAAATCAGGTAATAATACTAAAGACAGTCATAAAATAAGGAATCAGGAATATTTAGATTTTCATTCATTCATTGATTAATTGTTGGGATACACACAGGATAATAAAAGAAAAAAACAAAGACCCTGATTTTACAGAGCTTTTATTCAAATGTGCGAAGGAAAGAAATCAAGCAAGTAAGGGAAAGGTATAATGT
The DNA here is from genome assembly GCF_000296735.1 of Chrysochloris asiatica. Lineage (NCBI taxonomy): Eukaryota > Metazoa > Chordata > Mammalia > Afrosoricida > Chrysochloridae > Chrysochloris > Chrysochloris asiatica. The sequence continues at coordinate 1,586,100 of NW_006408884.1, read as the reverse complement.
GATAGTAAGTATTGATAAAAGCTATAAAGAAAGTTAAAGTTAAAACAAGTGATAGGATTTCTTGCAAGAGGCTGCATTTGAGCAAAGGTCTAACTAAGCTGAGTAGAGTAAAGAGTTCCTGGTAGAATGAAGCCTGTAGAATCATCTCATACGGCAAGAATGAATTTATAGAACTATGAAGGAGCTCCACAGAACTGCAGTGAAGATAGCAAAGGGGAGAGGAGGCAGTTCACTTCAGAAAGATTTGTTGTTGTTGATTGATGCTGTTGAGTTGGTACTGATTTGTAATGACCTCATACACAACAAAACAAAACACTGCCCAGTCCTACACCAACATCACAATCATTGCTAAACTTCAGCCCATTCTTGTGCTGCCGCCACTGTGCCAATCCATCTTGTTGGGGGTCTTACTGTTTTTCGCTGACCCTCTACTTTACCAAGCATGGTGTCCTTCTCTAGGAACTTGTCTCTCCTGACAGTAGGGTCTGAAGTATGAGAGACTAAGTCTCATCATCCTGGCTTCCAAGGAGCTTTCTTGTACTTCTTTCAACACAGATTTGTTCGTTCTTTTGACAGCCCTTGGTACATTTAACATTCTTCTCCAACATCACAATTCAAATGCATCAGTTCTTCAACCATCTTTTTAATTCATTGTCCAACTTTCACACATATATGAGGTTATTAAAATTACCATGGTTTGATTCAGGTGCACCTAAGTTCTCAAACTGACATCTTTGCTCTTCAATGCAAAGGTTTGAAACACATCTTTATAAAGGTCCTGTGTAGCATATTTGCCTAATTCAATACGTTGTTTGATTTCTTGACTGCTGCTTCAATGAGTGTTGATGGTTGATCTGAGAAAAGTGAAGTCCTTGAAAACTTCAATCATTTCTTCATTTATTTTGATGTTATTTGTTGGTCCAGTGGTGAAGATTTTCATTTATTTACATTGAAGTAGGCATCATGTATCTCCTTATACTATCAGCAAGAGTTGAACTTTATTCTGAATTTCATGGAAAGTCAATGGCTAGTGAGAAGATATAATCTGTTTGTCATTTAAAATATCGTTGGGTGCAGTACTGAGAAATAAGTGTAGGAATCCAAAGCAGGAAATATATTAGGAGGTTATTGTAGTCATTTAGGTGAGAAACGATGGTGGCTTGGCCGACTGTATGACTTTGAAACTGGATGAAAAGTAGATCCCTATATCTGTAAGGAAAGTTACCATGATTTGCTGATTGATTGAATGTTAGCTTGGCAATAGCAGGCAAGTTCACTGAGTTTTAAGAAAAAACACTTCAGTATATCTAGGGATTCTGTGCAAAAAAGATAAAATGATGGTGCAGAAGAAAGTGAGTAATTGAAGAAGAAGGAAAGCAAACTTATATCTCTCTATTACTTAAATTTACAAAGCTCATAAAAAATTGGAAGTAAAAAATAATGGTATTTTTCAACAACATTCTTGAAGTCCCCCTCATATGGGATATTATATGATAAAATAGATTGATTGATGGTTTTCTTTTCATCTTAAACTTGTTTTATTCTAAATGAATTTTGGGAAAAAACATGCATGTTTAGCTGAGAAATCATAATATTCACTTATACCTTTGAGAAAGGCAATGTGAAATGAGAGCACTGTTTTTAAATTATAATGAGCTAATATTTGTGCAATTTAAATTATTAATATTTGAGACTTGATTTTCTATGCTGATGTATATGTAGACTTTTTCTGATTTAAGCCATCCCAATTAACCATGCAAAGGGTGAAAGTACCAGGGATTTCTTTGGCAACGCATTTCTGAAAGGCCGTTTGGTGCAGCTGTCCTCCATTTGTTTCATCAGGAGACTAAACAAAACTATGATGAACTGGCATGAAGGTGCCAAGATAGTTTTATTGTTTAGCAACTTGGCAGTAGGAAATGTTAAAATATTACAATCTCTCATCTCTATGAACTGAGACAGGCTTTCAACGGATGGCTTTCCAGCTCCAACTTGATTAAGATGCAGCCACATGGTCCTGGCTTATATTCTGAGCTGATAGGAAGAAGATAACGATGCTGGATAGTTTTAAATATATTAATAGTAATTTCTCAGGAAACCTAGGCTGGTTTGAGCCAAATGCTAATCTAAGGAATTAAGCTGTCTTCATTTTGATGTTGATAAGTAGTGCAATCCCCATTGATCAATGGGATTTCCATTGCATTTGGAGAGATGGGGGCTACACATATTGCAGAATTGTGTGCCCAGTGAAATCCTGAGATAAACAACTTTACTGAGAAGAGTCTGACAGTTTACCATACATTTCCAGGATGGAAAGGGTTGTTGTGGTTTTCTTTCTTTTAGTGCAAATTATGGGATGTTTGAAAGTGGCAGAGCAATGACACCAGATCAATGGAAACATGATACAGAGTGTTGTTGTTGGTAAGTACCGTGGAGTCGATTCCGACTCATAGTGACCCTGCACAGGGTTTCCGAGGCTGTAAATATTTACAGAAGCAGAACACCTCATTTTTCTCCTGTGGAACCACAGGTAGTTTTGAACTGCTGACCTTGAGGTTGGCAGCCCAACTCCAAACCACTATGCTACCAGAACTCTTTATGATGTAGATAGTTACTGGGGATTCCTATCACACAGCTCTGCTAATACAAAAGTGCTTTTCTGAAAATCTCCTACAGTTTAACACTTGGGCCCTCCTTAGCTATTAATGCTAATGATGCCAAATGGATCAGTGGGTTTGTTCATACTCAACTACAAAGTAATGTATATTAACTGGCATATACCTTTTTTTTGAAATACAAAGATCAATTAGATAGTTATTTTAAATAATAGGAGTTGAATAAGTAAATCACAGTGTTATTGCCTGCCAGTATTATTACTTTTTTTTTTTTTTTTAATTTGTTGTAGTGGAATTAAGTTATGTTTGGAATAAAAAAAAAAAAAAAAAATGTTGTTGTTGCTATTAGGTACTACCGAGTTGATTCTGACTAATAGTGATCCTATGCACAACAGAATGAAACACTGCCAGATCCTATGCCAGCCTCACAATCATTGCTGCCATAGTGCCAATCCATGTTGTGGGGGTCTTCCTCTTTTTCATTGTCCCGCCACTTTTTCCTAATATGATGCCCTTCTCCATGAATTGGTCCCTCCTGACAGTAGGGTCTGAAGTAAGGGAGATAGTCTCACCATCCATCCTGCTTTCGAAGGAGCATTCTGGTTGTACTTCTTCCAACACAGTGTTCTTAGTCTCTGTGAACTTCATGGTACTTTTAATATTCTTCTCCAACACCATCACTTAAATATATTACATAATCTATGGTTTTCCACTGTCCAACTTTCAAGTGCATATGAGGCTACTGACATACCAGGGCTTGGGTCAGGCACATTAGTTCTCATATTGACATCTTTTTTCTTGAAGATTCCAAAGAGGTCCTATGGAGCAGGTTTGCCTAATGCAATGTGTCCTTTGATTTCTTGACTGCTGCTTCCATGAATGTTGCTGGTGGATACAAGCAAAATGAAGTATTGGATAATTTCAATCTTTTCTCCATTTATCATGATATTATGTTTTGGTCCAGTGGTTAGGATTTTTGTTTTCTTTACATTGAGGTGCAAGTCATACCAAAGGCGGTGTTCTTTGATCTTCATCAGTAAGTACATTAAGTCCTCCTTGTAAATTGCATCATCTGCTTATCACAGGTTATTGATGAGTCTTCCTCCAATCCAGATGTGACATTCATCTTCATATAGCCCAGTTTCTCAGATTATTTGCTCAGCATGCAGAACAAATAAGTATGGGGAAACAATACAATCCTGGCACACACCTTCCCTAGTTTTAAATCATTCGGTGTCCCCTTGTTCTGCTCAAACAACTGCCTCTTGGTCTAAGTACAGGTTCCACATGAGCATAAATAAGTATTCTGGAATACTCATTATCGACAATGTGGTCACTAGCTTGTCCTGATCTACACAATCAAAAATCCACATAGTCTAAAAATTTAAATTATTAGAAGAGAATCTGTAAAAGATTATTTCCTGACCTGACTATTTGGTTCATCAGATTTCAGTTTATGATTGACATTGAAGAAGAAGAATATTTATTAAATAACAGCACTTTCATTTCTATCAAGCCTCACCATGGGTGTGGAAATATCCTACTTATCTAACTGTTTACAATTGAAAATGAAAAAGATAAGGTTCATTATTCTAAAACTGGGAGGGGAACTGTAAGAAAACACTCTGAGTCCCTATTCTGCTGTGTGCTCCCAGGATTTACCATGTTCCTAGTTTGCTGGGAGATCATTTAAAATAAGCACAAATAACTATTAAGGATTGTTTCATTTTTATCACCATCTTCTGATTATTGTTGATGTTAAGTACCATCAAGTCAGTTCCAACTCACCGGGAATTTGTATAGTGTTTCATTGGTTAGCAGTCCAATGCTTATTCTACAGCACCACATCAGCACACAGAAATCTATTATTATTACTTTCAATTAGAAACAGGTAGTATACAATAGGCAATATATCCTGTGGACTCAAAAGCTGTTAGGACAAAGAAGATGAATTCTCCATGGACACCGTCACTGTGGGTCTTAGGAAAGAAATGAAATGGGATAGCTATATGGCATGCTAATTCCCCCTAGCTTCTGTGAACTGGCCCAGGCTATATAGGTTCTTCTATTCTTGTCCTCCTGCTGATTTTGTGGCTAAGGACACAATGGAAGCCTCCCTATTGATAGTCTCCCACTGGCCAGGTAGTCCTAGTCCATGCAGGAGGGCTGAAAACATAATGTTCTATATGTCCCACTAGCACCATAGCTGAGCTGAGAGAAAAATATTCAAGGTATATTATGCCCCATGCAATGGAACAGATTATATTTTTTAAAATATGCTAACAAATATCACTGGGCCAATAAATACCATCAAGATAAATGGAGAAAATATTGAAGTAGTCAAAGACTTCATGTTGTTTGCATCAACCATCAACACTCATAGAAGCAGCATGAAATCAAATGACACATTGCATCAGGCAAATCTGCTACAAAAATCCTCTTTAAAATGTCCAAGAGCAAAGATGTCAGTGTGAGGACTAAGGGGCACCTGAACCAAGCCATGGCATTTTCAATAACCTCATACAAATGTGAACTTTGGAAAATGAATAAAGAAGATCATAGGAGAATTGATGCATTTGAATTATGTTGCTGAAGAAGAATATTAAAAGTACCATGGACTATCAAAAGAACAAACAAATCTGTGTTGGAAGAAGTACAACCAGAATGATGCTTAGAAGCCAGGATGGACAGACTTTGTCTCTCATACTTCGGACATATTATCAGGATGGACCAGTCCTTAGAAAAGTACATCATGCTTGGTAAAGTGGAGGGTAAGAGAAAAAGAGGAAGACCCCAAATAAGATGCATTGACACAATAGACTCAAGTGTAGCAACAATAGTAATTTTCATTCTGTTGTAGATTGTTGTTGTTGTTATTGTTGTTAAGTGCCATCGAGTCGGTTCCGACCCATAGTGACCCTGTACAGGGTTTCCGAGGGTGTAAATCTTTATGGGAGTAGAAAGCCTCATCTTTCTCCCGCGGAGCGGCTGGTAGTTTCGAACTGCTGACCTTAAGGTTCGCAGCCCGATTCGTAACCACTACGCTACCAGTGTAGATACTATAAATTGGTAAAGACTCCACAGCACCTAACAACAACAACAACAACACACATCAGTAGGAGCCCTGGTGGCAGAGTGGGGCTGCTAACTTATATGTCAGCAGTTTGAATCTACCAGTTGATCCATGGGAGAAAGACAAGGCATTCTGTTTCCCTGTGGATTTAGAGCTTCAGCACCCTATGGAACATTTCTGCTCTGTGCTGTATGGTCACTAAGAGTTGAAATCCATTTGAGGCCAGTTGGTTTTTTGTTGCTGCTGTTGATGTTTCTTTCTCTTTTCTCCCCTTCTGTTTCTTTCTCTTTTCTTTTCCCTTCACTGTGACCTGATATTTGGAGGGGGTGGGGGCAAATATCAGGCCACAGTGGAGGGAATGTGGGTATTGTTCTGAGGACTAAAGACACCAGTAGGGAGAGGAACTTTGAAAACCATAGGTAGTTAAGTGCCCAAAGTATTGCTTTCTCTCAAGAAATAAATTGAAAGTTCAATGACATAATAAATAACGCTTTTCTGCAAGATGTTAAAATTTAGGTCTTGTAGACATGACTCAAGGTCTATTTGATCTTACTTACATCAAACATTTGTATGATGTGTTAAAATTAAACTTGATTTTAAAAAGACTGATTTATTTCAGAGGCAATACATTCAGTGTTTACTTACTAAGTTTCAAAGAAAAAAATATTTTTTTACATTTATTTTCTCAACTTTAATTTAGTGTGAAACATTAATATTAAATCCACCTTGAAAGCACTTCTTAAGAGAATACAACTAAATTTTCACTAATGAGAAGTCAGTGATTTTAATTTATCTACAACACTTCAAAAATAAATATTAACTATTATTTTTACCTATGTTGTTGTTGTTGTTAAGTGCCGTCGAGTCGGTTCTGACCAATAGCGACCCTGAACAGGATTTCCGAGGCTGTAATTCTTTACTGGAGCAGAAAGCCTCCTCTTCCTCCCGTGGAACAGCTGGTAGTTTCGAACTGCTGACTTTGCGGTTCACAGACTGATTCATAACCACTACGTTACCAGAGCTATATTTTATGTTATAATTGATTATATTATGGGGGTTGGTGTGATGCTAAAGGAAAGCATCGGACAGCTAACAGCAAGGTCGGTTGTTGAAAACTACCAGACGCTTCTTGGAAACCCTATTCGAGGTCACTGTGTGGCAAAATGGACTTGCTGGCAATTAACCATGACAATGACCAATTTTATATTATGAGATCAAGTATTTATAACCGATATGTCATGCTTTGTTCCTATTCCAGAAACTTTCATATTTATGGGAATGGGGTAGCATAGTGGTTACGAGCCAAGCTGGTAACTTCAAAGTCAGCGGTTTAAAAGTAACCAGCTGTTCTGCACGACAAAGATGAGGCTTTCTGCTCCTGTACAGATTTACAGCCTTGGAAATCCTATACAAGGTCACTTTGTGTTGGAACTGACTGTGGCACATAAACTCTCCACCCCATATATAGCAGGAAAGTGCACCTGTTTTTCATTAAATATTTGAGGAAATTTTAATTTATAGAAGAAAATAATTATTGCAAATATGTTGTACACTTTTTTTTTTTTTTTTAAACCTGTTTTGAACTAATTACATCATTAGGCCTGTAAAGGATTTTAGAGGTATTGCTATATGTAGATCACAACTAATTACTGATTTAGAGGTCATCAAAATTCAAGAGTTAATGGAGTCTTGGTGTGGCATTGTCTGATATGAGCTGTATCACAAGGTCTGTTTGAACCAAAAAAGTCGGCAGTTCAAATTCACCATCCGCTCCTCAGAAACCCTGCACAGGGTCTCTGTGAGTCAGAACCGACTCAACAGCACTTAACAACAGCAAGAACAATAGATAGATGATATGTATAGATTATTTTATAAATTTTTAACTTTTAGAACCTTTAGCATCAAGTTTAGTGTCTTGGGTTTAGAACCAAGCTGAAACACTAAATTGTATCATTTAAATTGTGCATGAAAAAAATATGACTATGGATACTATTTTAGTTTTAAAGGGCAGAGAAGGTTACATTGAATTTAAATATCAAATAAAAGTTACCACAAGAAGAAAAAGATTTTAAAATCTAGAATATATCAGTGTCTGCATTGGAAATCTATTCATATTCATACAAATAATTTTCTATAGCATAAGTTTATTTCTGTAGCATAAAAATATAACTGTATGAATTATTCCACAAATATCAGCTTTATTTTTTATTTTATTTGAATAAATTTGACTTCTTCCTTCAAAATTGTCATTTCATGGAATGCACAGTAGTATATAAAGAGAATTAAAAAGGTTAGTCAGAGAAATTACAGACAAGTCCCTAGTCTAACATTAATGAGAGCTCATTGCCTGTCTGTCGGGCCCAGTTCTGTTTAAGCAATCACCAGACTGCTTTATTTATTGCACTCATGTGCCTGTTTTGAGCAATAGGTTCTCAGTAGATTACCAAAATAATATAACAGTACAAGAATAGACCTTACTTTAAAAATAATTGCCACCAATTGCAGTGGGAAGAAAATAGTTAGGCAAAGATTAAATTATGCCAATTGCTCTTGGGAAATTGATGAGACCAATTGAGACAGTCACACGTTCTTGAATGTGCATAGGTTTTTTCCACAGTTCAAATCATGCTTGTCAAGAAAAAGTTACTTTACTGTTGTTCGGTGCCATCAAGTCAGCTCCTACTCATATCAACCATATGTACAACAGGACAAAACTCTGCCCAGTTCTGCATCGTCTTCACAATTATTCTTATGGTTGAGGCTTTAGCTACAGTAATTGTGTCAATACATGTCATTTAGGTTCTTTTTTATTGCTGACCTTCTATTTTAGAAATCATGATGTTCTTCTGCAGGAACTGGTACTTTTCATTAACATGTCCAAAGTTTTGCCATCATTACTTCTAAGGGACAGTCTGCCTGTACTTCTTCCAAGACAAGTTTGTTTGTTTTCTGGCAGCCAATGATGGACTCAATATTCTTTTTCAAACCCCAAATTCAAAGGCATAGGTTCTTTTTCATCTTTCTTATTCATTTTCTAACTTTCATATACATATGAGGCAATTGAATCAGACATGCTACCTATAAAAACAAAACAAAACAAAAGGCTGAATAAAAAGGAAAGTTGGGAGTAGAAGGAGGAAATGAATTGTGTGGTTGGTTGCCTCCATGAATGGCTGAGTTCTCTGTCATGAGACCAGACAAACTGGCTAGTACCTGGCTACACTACTGAACCTTCTGATCAAGGATGCTGTTTCAAAAATTGTGATCCAAAGAAAGAAAGTGTAGAACTAAATTTCAAATTTTGATGAACTCTAGACTATTGATGCTTATCAGTCATGGTGTTGGAGAAGAATATTGAAAGTTTTGTGGGCTGCCAAAAGAACCAACAGATCTGTGTTGGAAGAAGTGTAGACAGAGTGCTCCTTGGAGGCCAGGATGGCCAAACTTCATCTCTTATACTTTGGACATATTGCAAGGAGGGACCAGTCACTGGAGAAGGATATCATGTTTGCTAAGGTGGAGGGTCAGAGAAAAAGAGAAAGACCCTCAGCAAGATGGATTGTCAATGTGGCAGCATCAATGGACTCAAGCATGGCAACAATAGTGAGGTTGGCCCAGGTTCGGGCAGTAGTCCTTTCTGCTGTGTATAGGGATGCGATGAGTCAGTAGCAACTCGATGGTACCTAACAACAACAACAAAGACTCTGAAGCCATGGAGGATAGATAAAGCCCTTAAATGATTGCCCCGGGTAATCTTTAAATCTCCGGTCATAGATGTCTTCTTAAAAATTAACAAATAACTACTATACAAAGATGTCTATTTGTGCACTCTTTTAAGAACTATCTATCTGGGATAAAACTGATGGAACCAACTAGTGGGATTGCATGAGAACCTTAGAGGACAGTGAATTTGTGATAATGAGAGGGAAGACTCAGCAAAAGAGGGTGAGAATGGTTGCAAACACTCAAAGAAAAAAATAGATTATTATTATTTGCTGTTGGTAAGTGCTCTCAAGCCAGTGCCAAATGATAGTAACAACTGCACAGGGTTTCTGAGGAGTGGCAGATGAGTTTGAACCATAGACTTTGCAGTTCAAACCAACTTTGCAGTCTGGTATATTAGCCCACAGTGCCACCAGGTCTCTGCATTATAATTGGCTTTTTTTTTTAATCATTTGTAGACTCTGTTAATTGCCATTACATTAACTCTTACTCATGGCAACCCCAAATAAAACATTGTCTGATCCTGAGTCATATGTATGGTTGTTGGTATGTTTGAGTCCATTATTTGATTGCTTGCTAATTTTGGAAACTTACCTTCCACTCTATATCATATAATCATCTGTTATGATCTTTAGTAGGGTTTTCTTTGGCTGACTTTCAGGAAAAGATTGCCTGGCCTTTCTTCCTACTTTGTTTTCATTTGGATGCTCTTCTAAAATGCCAATTCTGGGTGACTCTGCTAACATGTGAAATGCCAGTGAGAAAGCTTCTAGCATAACAATAAAACACAAGGCACCACAGTGGGACAAACACACAGTTATGTGATAGATCTATGCATTATATTTGTATTTATTGCTTATTTGCTCCTTTATTAGAGGTAGGATTTTTTTATTATTATTATTTCCTAGTGCTTAAAAAAAACACCTGCACCATTGTAGATGTTCAGTATTTCTTGAGTGGAATTATAGTCAACTTGTATTTTAAAAGATATCTTACTAAACATGAAAGAAAATTCCACCATGCCCTTAGATCCTTAGTTTGATTCATATCTCCTTGAAATAGGATTATATCATGTGAAGTATGTATTAAAATATTAATAAAGCAATGCTTTAAAAATCTGACCTTAGCCTTAGTCATTTTTCCTTGCCAATATCACATTAAAGAAAAAAAAAAAATTCTCTACAGTCCTTTTGTTCCTCTGTTTGTTTTATTTTTTTCCTTGTATGTTCAGCCAGCTTCTTTAATGTGAATAACTTCTCAACATTATACAATCCCATAGCATCCACTTAGAGCCTCAGAGTTGCCCTCAAATTCTTTGTAAAAGTAAAAGCTGACTTAAAGACACAACTTTTTTTTTTATGGTATAATTTGTTCACCCTTTCACTGGATCACTGTCTGTGAAGTTTGATTTCCTCAATTGTGCAATTTATGACTGGGTTTTAAAGCCTGTCGTCCATTACAAACAGCAGGTTTTAAAACCTCTGTCATCATCATAAGCTTAATGAGTAAATGGCTGAAAGCTCAGCAGCTTGGTAGGGAAGTGTGTTGGGTTTGACTCTCTGACAGCCTGCTTGATATTGCTGTAATTAATAATGAAATGTTACATCTCTTGCTTTTTATGTAGAAACAGAAGAAGTGACAGATTATGGTGAGAAATAAAGCTACATCATAGCTTTGTAAAGCAACCATAGTTTTAGGCGTTCAATGCATGTAGAATTACTATAAGATGACAGTTTCTCAAGAAAGTAGATAAAAACTATTTAAAGTTCTAGGCTAAAGAATCAGGCCATTTTAAGAATGGAAAGGGAGAGAAGGCCTTTTCTTTTATTCTGTCCCTCCTTTCCTGCTGCTTAATTTCGCCCCCCCCCCCCATCCAGATGCTTATAAAAAGATCAAAGATCTATCTAACTCATCTCCGTGAGTGAATCTATTTTAGTCAATGTCACGACCCACTCACTTCCCAACAGTGACAAGAGTTTCTCTCATACCCTCTTTCTCAACTATTCTGATAGATCCCCACTCCCCATCAGTGCAGTCTCCATTTTAGAAAAGGTTTTATTCCAAAAATGGGGAGCTGCAGGTTTCCCCGTGCCTTTTGCCTGGGAAGCAAATCTCACTGACTATTAGTATAGTTTCTCTGCTATGCATAGAGATTTCAGTGACTAGCGATTCGGAAGTAGTTTGTCACTCTTTCTTCCTAGTCTGTCTTTGTTTTGTAGCTGTCTTTGTGTTGTAAACTATTAGTATAGTTTACAACAAGCTAAGCGCCCTACTGTCCCAGCAGAATTCTCCTTAATTTTTATCTAGCTTTCTTTCACAGGAACATGCGATTCCTTGTGTTCTTGGCCTGACAGAGGTGATGTGCAGAATTCTGTCATCTTTCAGTTTATGGACTCTGAGGATGGCACAGTATCAAGATTTCCCTCTAGCTTTGTAAATTGGTGAAAAATAAGTTGTAGACTTTCACAATGGGTCAAAAAGAAGCTAAGGATTTCATGTAATAGGAGTTCTGGTATGGCGCTGTGGGTTAATGCGCTGAACTGCAAAGTCAGTTTGAAATGCAAGGTCTGCTGTTCAAACTCGAAAGCTGCTCCTCAGAAACCACACAGGGGGTTGCTATGGGTTGAAACCAATTTGATGGCACTTAACAAAAACCTTATATAATCATTTTATATATGCTTATTTATTACTTATTCTTTCTAAAGATATAGTACTTATATCTTTCTATATTCTTTCTTTATTGCAAACTATCACTTGTTCAGTATTACTATTCAATAAATGATTTTCCTTTATCTCAATCATTTTTCTCATTTCAAATCTGTTTGTAAACCTTGTTATTGTTGTTGTTAGGTACCATTGAAGCAGTATCGACTCATAGAGCCCCTATGCACAAAAGAACAAAACACTGCATGGTCCTGAGCCAAAATGACAACCATTGCCACTATTTGTTTCCAACCTTTGAATTCCAATCACCAGTGATTACTAAAACAGCTTGATTTCATGTTTGATAAATTTCAGACTGAAGAACTTCTTAGCATTTGTCAATGTCATCTTCACTGTCTTTAGTGGTTGGTGCAAAAATTGGAATGATACTAATATTTATTGGTTTCCCCTGTTGTTGTTGCAGTAGTTATTAGGTGCCATCAAGTCAGTCCCTACGCATAGTGACCCAATGCATAACAGAATGAAACACTGCCTGGTTCAGGCACAAACTAACAATTGTTATCATTCTTGAGCCCGTTGATGATACCGTTTTGCCAGTTAATCTCACTTGGGGTCTTCCTTTTTTCTCTGACCCTCCACCTTACCAAACATGATATCCTTCTCCAACGAATAGTTCCTCTACACAATATGCCTGAAGTATGAGAGATGAAGTTTGGCCATCCTGTCCTCCAAGGAGCACTCTGGCTGCACTTCTTCCAACACAGATCTGTTGGTTCTTTTGGCAGCCCATGGCACTTTCAATATTCTCCTTCAACACCATAACTCAAAGTCATCAATTCTTCTAAGTTCTTCCACAGTCACTGACCAGCTTTTACATGCATATGAGGTTATTGAAAAATACCATGACTTGGGTCAGGTGCACCTCACTTAGTCCTCAAGCTGACATCTTTGCTCTTCAACACTTTAAAAAGACCTTGTGTAGCAGATTTGTATCATTTGATTCCTCGACTGCTGTTTCCATGAGTGTTGATGGTTGATCCAAGAAGAATGAAGTCCTTAATAACTTCAATTTTTGTCCATTTGTATGGATGTTGTTTATTGGTCCAGTTCTGAGGGTATTTGTTTTCTTTACATTACATTATTTATATTTACAATCCATACCAAAGACTGTGTTCTTTAATCTTCATCAGTAAGTATTTTAAGTCCTCTTCACTTTCAGCAAGCAAGGTTGTATCATCTGCATATCACAGGTTGTTGATGAGTCTTCTTCCAATCCTGATGCCATGTTTTTCTTCATAGAACCCAGCTTCTCAGATTATTAGCTCAGTATACAGATTTAATAAGTATGGTGAAAGAATACAACCTTCTTACACACCCCTCTTAATTTTAAAATGTTCAATATTCCCATGTTCTGTTCGAACAAGTGCCTCTTTGTCCATGTACAGATTCCTCATGAGCACAATTAAGTGTTCAGGAATACTCATACTTCACAATGTTGTCCATAGCTTGTTGTGATCCACACAATCAAAAGCCTTTGCATAATAAATAAAGTACAGGTAAACAACTTTCTTGTATTGTCTGCTTTCAGCCAAGATCCATTGGGCATCAGCAATAATATCCCTCTTTCCACATCCTCTTCTGAATCTGGCTTGAACCTCTGGGTGTTCTCTATCAATGTATGCTTGCAGCCATTTTTGTATTACCTTTAATAAAACTTTACTCTCATGGGATATCAGACATATTGTCTGATGAGTTCTGCATTCCATTAGGTCACCTCTCTTTGGAATGGACACAAATACAGATCTCTTTCAATCAGTTGGCCAGATAGTTGTCTTCCAAATTTCTTGGCATAGATGAATGAGTGCCTCCATTACTGCCTCACTTTCTTGAAAGATTTCAATTTGTATTCCATCAATTCCTGGTGTCATGTTCTTTGCAAATTCCTTCAATGCACTCTGGACTTCCACCTTCAGTATCATTGGCTCTTGATCACAGCGTATCTCTTGAAATGGTTTAACATTGACCATTTCCTTTTGGTTCAGTGAGTCTGTGTGTTCCTTCCATCTTCTTTTTATGCTTTCTGCATCATTCAATACTTTGCCCAGAAAATCCTGCAATAACAAAAGTTGAGGCTTGAATTTTTTTTCCTCAGTTCCCCCAGCTTGAGAAATACTGAGTGTGTTCTTCCATTTTGGTTTTCTGACTCTGTTTTTGTTGTTGTTAAGTGCTGTCAAGTCGATTCCGACCCATAGTGACCCTGAACAGGGTTTCCGAGGCTATAAATCTTTACGGGAACAGAATGCCTCATCTTTCTCCCGCGGAACAGCTGGTAGTTTCAAACTGCTGACCTTGTGGTTCACAGCCCAATTCGTAACCACTACACTACCAGAGCTCCCTTTTCTGACTCTAGATCTTTGCAAATTTCATTGTAATATGTGACTTTAACTTCTTGAGCTGACCTTTGAAATTTTCTGTTCAGCTCTTGTACCTCCTCATTTCTTCCATTTGCTTTGATGTCTCTACAATGGAAAGCAACTTTCAGTGTCTCTTCTGACACCCATTTTGATCTTTTCCTTCTTTCTTGTCTTCTTGACTTTTTGCTTTCTTCCTGTATGCTGTTCTTGATGTCATCCTGCAACTCTCTCGTCTTTGCCTTTAATGTTTAATGTATCAAATCTGTTCTTCAGATTATCTCTAAATTCAGGTGGGATATATTCAAGGTCCTATTTTGACTCTCGTGAACTTGTTTTCATTTTCTTCAGCTTCAGTCTGAATTTGCATATGAACAATTGATGGTCTGTTTCACAATCTGACCCTTGACTTGTTTTAGCTTTTCTAATGTCTCTTTCCACAGATGTAGTCAATTTGAATTCTATGTATTCCATCTGGTGGGGTCCATGTGTATAGTCATCTGTTATGCTGTCTAAAGAAGGTATTTGAAATGAACAAATCATTGGTTTTGCAGAGTTCTATTATGCAATGTCTCACATCATTTCTAATGCGAAGGTCATGTTTTCCAACTACTTTGCATTTCAATCCTCTTTGTTTCCAACCTTTGCATTTCAATCACCAGTAATGATCAATACATCTTAATTGCATGTTTATTCAATTTCAGATTGAAGAAGTTGGTAGAATTCTTCTATTTTGTCCTCACTGGCTTTTGTGGTTGATGTGTACATTTGAATAATAGTGGTATTAACTGGGCCTCCCTGTAGGTCCATGGATATTATCCTATCACAGACAGTGTTGTACCTTATGACTGATCTGGATATGTTCTTTTTGATTACGAATGCAAGACCATTCCCCTTCAATTTGTCATTCTAGCATAGTAAACCATGGCCAGATTCAACATGGCCAATACCAGTCCATTTCAGGTCACTAATGCCTAAGATATCGATGTTTATGCGTTCCATTTCATTTTTACAATTTCCAATTTTCTTAGATTCATACTTTGTACATTCCATGTTCTGATTAATAATGGATGTTTACAGCTGTTTCTCTTCATTTTGAGTTATGCCTTATCAGCAAATTAAGTTCCTGACGGCTTCACTCCCATGGGCTTTACTCCATTCACATCATCATGGTCAACTCTACTTTGAGGAGGCAGCTCTTCCCAGTTGCATTTTGAGTGCTTTTCAACCTGAGGGACTCATTTTCCATCACTATATCTGACAGTGTTTCTCTGTTATTAATAAAGTTTTCAGTAATTAAATATTCGGAAGTAGTTTGTCTCTCCTTCTTCCTAGTCTGTCTTCATCTGGAAGCTCATTCGAAACCTGTCTACCATGGGTGACCCTGCTGGTATTTAAAATACCCATAGATAGCATAGCTTCCAGAATCATAGCAACTCACAAGCCACCACAGTATGACAAACTGACAGACAAGTGGTGAAAAGTATAAATGAGCTTCCATTCATAGCCCCTGTGGTGGTTTCGAACCACTAACTGTCAGAATGGCAGTCCAACTCACAACCACAATGCTATCAGAATTTCTTGTTGGAAATCTTACCTGTAGATCTTACCTATAGATAAATAAAATCAGTAATGAAATAATTCTCTAGTAAGAAAATTAACAATATTTTATAGTGAATTTAAGAAATGATTGATTAAATAAAGACTACCATGCTTGATTTTGCTTGTCTATGTCACTATTTACCAAAACCAAAAAAAGGAAAAACAAAACAAAAAAACACAACCAATGTCATTGAGTTGATTTGGACTCATAGAAGCCTAGAGTGGCACTATCCCATAAGGCTTCCAAAAGGATCATCTTTACAGAAGACCGCCATGTCTTTCTAGTATGGATGAGCTGGTAAGTTTGAATCTCTGGTCTTTTGATGGTTGTTTGTTGTTATTATTAGGTGCCATTGAGTTGTTTCAACTTATAGTTTCAACGTTGCACATGGTTTCCAAGGAGTGACTGGAGGGATTGAGTCACTGACCTTGCAGTTAGTCAAGTGCTAATCCTACATCACCACACCTGGACTCACCTTTTGATTGTTGGTAAATGCCATAGAATTGTTTTTATCATGTGAGCTTATGCATATATAAATATGCAGATACAAAATTAAAGGCACACCTTTGTTAATATTGAAATGAAAGGATCCCTCTTGGCATGGTGGTTAAATTTTGACTACTTTCATTTCATCATTATCAAAGGTTTACCTTTAGTTTTGTATATTCATATTGATTTATGCCTAATCTCACATGACAAAACAATTGAACTATTTTATAAATCAAATTGAATAGCCCCTTTCATATTTAGGATAAATTGGAGGTGAATTAACAATACAGGGGTCATCTTTGTTCTGTCAGTGAGATTTTTTGTTTGCTTTTTACTATTAAGTTAGACATTTATACTCTATTCAAAACTAGATTAAATTAAAAAGCTTAAAATGTTTACTTTGGAATAAATTGCAAATAGGATGTTTTATATATCTCCTCTGCCTCATGGGTTTCAGTTATCCTTTACTAGTATCCAAACAGTTGGAATGTTGGTTTGCCCTTGGATTTCAAAGCTGTATTTAGAGCAATGTAGGAACTACAACTTGAAACAGATGGATGAATGTGTGATTTCACTAATGATCAATCTCTACTCTCCGACTAAAGACAATCTTGCCAAGTTAAATGATCAAAGGTACCCAATGAAATTCTCCTTTTGAAGACACAGATACCTTCTAGGTATATGATGTTAGTACAAGTAAAGGAGTTCATCCAAGAATACTAATACCAAGATTCATTTTGTTCATTTCTTATAGAAAAACAAAAAAATTAAATGTTGCACTGGTTGTACAAAACAACTTTATCTGTTGTATTATCAGCCTCTATTTCTTTATATTCATTCTTGTTTGGTGGTGGTTATGTGCCATGGAGTCAGTTCCAACTAACCCTATATAGGATTTCTGAGGCTGTAAATCTTTAAGGGAGCAGAAAGCCTCATCTTTATCCTGTGGAATTTCTGATAGTTTCAAATTGCTGACCATGGGACTAGCAGCCCAACTCTTAACCATTATGCTACCAGAGCTCCTTAGTCTAATTTATATATTTGAAAAAAATCATCGCATTTTTTCTTTTTCTAAAATAACATAAAATGTTTTCTGAAAATAATACATATTTATTTTTAGACTGAAATTTACCTCAATTGTGTATAAAGCATTCAGTCAAAACAAAAGCCATTGATTAAAACATGGGAAATGACAATATGGGTAGTTAAGGAATGTTGTTGTTGTTGTTGTTATGTGCCATGGAGTTGGTTCCAACTCAGAGCGACTCTGTATGGGGTTTCCGAGGCTATAAATCTTTATGGGAGTAGAAAGCCTCATCTTTCTCCCACAGAACAGCTGGTAGTTTCGAACCGCTGACCTTGCAGTTCGTAGCCCGATTTGTAACCACTATGCTACCAGAGTTCCTTTAGTTAAGGAATAGCTCCTTGGAATTTGAACAGTTAATAGTCAGAAGGAGTATTGGACCTAAGTTGCATGGCCAAGCTTGAAAATAACTATATGTATTCCTAAATTTCTGCTGTTCTTCATTCCTTTAATGGCTTCCTTAAAAAATAAAACAAACAAACAAACAAACAAATAAATAAATAAATAAATAAATAAATAAATAAATAAATAAATGAAGGTAATGACTTGTACCAGCATGGCACTTCATAACTGTAATCTGCCTGTGCAGTAGGCCTTTTGCTTTCCTCTTGTCTAAGTTTCTTAGAGCAAGTAAAACAAAAATATCACAAGTGGGTGGTATGAATGAACAAAAATACATTTTCTCACAGATTTCTAACAGAGAAGGCTAGAACTCTAAATTCAGTGGACGAGCTAGAGCAAATATTTTTCTCTCTGGTCATGGGGTTGGGGATCCTTGTCTCAGCTTGTCTAGCTGGCTGTCCTTGGAGGTCCTATGCTTATAGAATACTTTATCTCTCTATTCTTCAGATAGTGTTGGTCTTACATCTGTGTTTGCTTTTTTCTGTGTCTATTCTGCTCTTTAATACATCACAAGTAATTGACTTAAGACACATCTTACACTGATAATACTTAATTAGCATAAAAAGAAGAAGGAATGAACGTTCAAATGTGATTCCATCCACAAATATATAATACGTATTTTTGGTGGCAAGGTGATATGGGGATCTCAATTCCGTTTAGCACTCCTCATGTTGATTTTCGTGACTTTGCTATATTTTCAATCCCTATTAAACTCAGCACCTATTGCACAAGACTGCCGTGTTTCAAATTTCACAGAATTTTGAGGTTAAATAAAGGGAAATAAAATGAAGTAAAAAGCAACAACAACTTCAAATCGTGGATGCTTCCTATAACGTTTGTAGATATCTGATAGAAATACTGTAAGCTTAACAGCTAAGTCACCGCCTCACTATACCCTAGTTCATAGGCCTGACTCACTGCATGGAGGTGATCTTACAATTCTCTCTTCTCTCTCTCTTCCACTTTCAGAAAATTATCTTTGCCCTCCTAAAGATCTTCCTTCCTAATCTCCTCCTGCCTGTCAAACTGGCACAACCCTTAGGTCCCCCAACAGTAACAACAACAACAAAAACCAAACCAGTATTACTGAGCCCATTCCAACTCATGGTGGTCCCATGTGTCTTAGAGTAGAGTAGGATTTTTAAGGCTGTGACTTTTTGGAAGTAGATATCCTGGCCTTTCTTTTAAGGCCCCTCTGAGTGAATTTGAACTATCATACTTATCAGTTTGTGCCACCCAAGGCTCTGAGCAATAAAATAAAACAAATTGTTTATTTCTCAAAGTTTGAGTTACTCAGTTTACAACACACAGACATATCAGTGCAATGGTCTAAGGGGACTTTGGTACCTCCAAACAGGATTTTCAGCATTCTGTTTTCATATTCTCCTTAGTCTCCTGATAATCTATAGCAAGTTTTGTATAGAATGTAGGAATGCATGCTCACATACATCTCAAAGGAAAAATGTATATGTGCCTTTGCACTCTTGTAGATGTGCCAGGTAATTCATTGCCATAAAGTGAATTGTGACTCCTACCGGCCCTATAGCACAAAGTGGAGAGAGAGACAGACAGACAGAGAGAAAGAGTGAAAGGAAGGCTTGAGGTAATGAATCCCTAAAGGCAATATATTCTGTAAAGATTTTATAGGTCATCCATAAAAATAGCATTTTACATTTTGTCTCCATATTATGTACATCCTTGTTAAGAAAAAGAGGCAAATTCAAGGCCTTTTGAAATAACCCCCAATTTCCCTTCCAAGCAGAGAAATTGCTGAGGTTATAAGAGAGCAGTGTTTCTTTACCTTAACCCAGGTCCTCCTGTAGGCTTCTCTACTCACACTAGTTCTGTAAATTGAAGGGGATGACTAGATGAAGTTATCTTTCCTCAGGCATAAAATATTTGAGAATGCACTGTACAGTTAGTTAGATAAAACAAATTATTTTTAAACTTTGTCATTGCTTAATAGCTAAAACTTAGAAACCAGACAAATATCCATCACCAGGTAAATGAATGAATATGTTGCTGTTGTTAGATGCCTTAGAGTTGGTCCTAACTCTATGTTCAACAGAACACTTCCTAATCCTGCACCAACATCCCAATTATTGCTGTGCTTGAGTCCATTGCTGCAGCCTCTCTGTCAGTCCATCTTGTTGAAGGTCATCTTCTTTTTCATTGGCTCTCTATCAAGCATGATGTCTTTCTCCTATGACTGGTCCCTCTTGATAACATATTCAAAGAAAAATATCACCATCTTTACTTCTAAGGAATATTTGGGCTGTACTTCTTCCACGAAAGATGCATTTGTTTTTCTGGCAGGCCATAGTCATTCAATATTGTTTACCAACTCCATAATTCAAATGCATCAATTAACCCTCGGTTTCCTTTATATACTGAGTATTACTGATGAAGATCAAAGAGCACAGCCTTTGGTATGGATTGCATCTCAATGTAAGATGGAGGGTTAGAGAAAAAGAGGAAAAACCTAACAAGATGGATTGGCAAAGTGGCAGTATCAATGGGCTCAAGCATAGCAACGATAGTGAAGTTGGCCCAGGAGTGGGCAGTGTTTCGTTCTGTTGTGAATAGGGTCACTATGAGTTGGTACCCACACAATGGCACCTAACAACAACCCCTCAAAAACTAGTAGATGTTTAACTATTTTAGGAGATAGCATACAATCGAGAATCAAGAATACTGAACAGAGAAATCCAATAACCCTGAAAACATTAGCAAAACACAAGGCTAATGAATTTAGAGAATACAAATTGAGATATTTCAAAATATGGATGAAAAAAGTGCTGACTAGTCTGTGCTGAGAAATTTGACAAAAACTAACTGGTCAACTGACTTGAAAATTTCCACTTTTGTGCCCATTCCAAAGAAAAGTGTTCCAACAGAGAGAATATTGTTGAACAGTATTATTAATATTACATGCAAGTACAGATTTGCTGAAGATAATTTTTAAAAAGGTTGCAGAAGTCTACACATAGGAAGCTGACAGAAATTTTAGACAGATTCATAAAAGGATAGAAATTAGATATATCATAGCAGATATCAGATGGAGTTTGACTGAAAATTGGGAATAGTGAAGAGTTGCTTACCTGTATTTCATTGCCTATGAAAATGCATTTGACTGTGTGGACCATAATACATTTTGAATAATAATATGAAGAATGGGAATTTAGAACACTTAATTATGACCTTGCAGAACCTCAACATATACTAAGAGGCAATCTCCAACAGAACAAGGGAATATAACATGATATAAAACCAGGAAATTTACTAATTAGGGTTGTATACTTTCAACATATGTATTCAGTTTGTATTCTGAGCAAATAATATAAATAGGTGGAGTAGAAAAGAAATATATGGCATCAGGGTTAGAGAAAGACTCATTAATAACCTGTGATATACAGATGATACAACTTTGTGAAATTAAAACAACTTGAAGCACTTACTGATGCAGATGAAAATCTAAAGCCTTAAGTATAGATTGTACTTCAACATAAATAATGACAAAAACCTCATAACAGTACAAATGACCAACATATTTTGATAAACAAGATAAAATCAATGTTGTCCAGGATTTCAATTTAATGGATCCATAATCAATACCCATGGAAGTAACAATCAATATATTGCTTTTATTAAATCTGGTATGAAAACCCTTTTTAAGGTATTGAAAAGCAAAAATAATATAATATAGAACTAGAGCATGCCTCACTCAAACCAGAGTATTTTTATCCACCTCATATTCTTGAAAAAACTCAACAATGAATCAGGAAGACTGTAAAAGAACTGGTGTGTGTGAATTATAAAATCACCTAAGAATATTGAACATAGCTTAGATTAGCAGAATAATAAACAATTCTGTCTTGGAAGAAATATAGCTTGCATGCACCTTGTGCCAGGATGGCGTGATTTTGTCTCACCTACTTTGAATGATGCAGAAAGCATCAAGACAAAATGGAAGGAATACACAGAGTTACTGTACCGAAAGGAAATGGTTAATGTTCAACCATTTCAAGAGGTACCATATGATCAAGAGCCAGTGCTACAGAAGAAGGAAATCCAAGGTGCATTGAAAGAATTGACAATGAACAAGGCACCAGGAATTGATGGAATAAAAATTGAAATCTTTCAAGAAAGTGAGGCAGCACAAGAGTCACTCACTCATCTCTGGCAAGAAATTTGGAAGACAACTATCTGGCCGACTGATTGGAAGAGATCCATATCTGTGACCATTCCAAAGAGAGGTGACACAACAGAATGTGGAAATCATTGGACAATCTCTTTGACATCCCATGTGAGTAAATTTTTGTTAAAGGTAATACAGAAATGGCAGAAAATATACATTGACAGAGAACTTCCAGAGGTTCAAGCTGGATTCAGAAGAGGCTGTGGAATGAGGCATATCATTACTGATGTCCGATGGATCTTGGATGAAAGCAGAGAATATCAGAAAGATGTTTACCTGTGCTTTATTGACTACACAAAGGCTTTCGATTGTGTGGATCATAACAAGCTATAGACAACATTACAAAGTATGAGTATTCTGTAACACTTAATTGTGCTCATGAGGAATCTGTACGTGGACCAAGAGGCAGTTTTTGGAACAGAATGTGGGAACACTGAATGGTTTAAAATCAAGAAAGGTGTGCAACAAGGTTGTATTCTTTCACCATACTTATTCAACCTTTAAGGAGCTCTGGTAGTGTAGCGGTTACGAATTGGGCTGTGAACCGCAAGGTCAGCAGTTCAAAACTACCAGCTGTTCCGCAGGAGAAAGATGAGGCTTTCTACGCCCGTAAAGATTTACAGCCTTGGAAACCCTGTTTCGCTATGAGTCGGAACCGACTCCATGGCACATAACTACCACCACCATTCAACATTTATGTTGAGCAAATAATCCTAGAAGCTGGGTTATAGGAAGAAAACTGTGGCATCAAGATTGGAGCAAGACTCATTAACAACCTGCGATATGCAGATGATACAACGTTGCTTGCTGAAAGTGAAGAGGACTTAAAACATTTACTGATGAAGATCAAAGAGTAGAGCCTTCGGTATGGATTACATCTCAATGTAGAGAAAACAGATTTCCTCAGCACTGGACCAATAAACAACATTCTTATCAATGGAAAAATGATTGAAGTTGTCAAGGACTTCATTCTTCTTGGATCGACTATCAGCACTCACGGAAGCAGCAGTCAAGAAATCAAATGGCATATTGCATTAGGCAAATCTGCTGCACAAGACCTTTTTAAAGTGTTGAAGAGCAAAGATGTCAGTCAGCTTGAGGACTAAGGTGCGCCTGACCCAAGCCATGGTATTTTCAATAACCTCATATGCATGCAAAAGCTGTACAGTGAATAAGGAAGACCTTAGAAGTAATGATGCTTTTGAGTTATGGTGTTGGAGGAGAATATTGAACATGCCATGGGTTGCCAAAAGAACCAATAGATATATTTTGGAAGCAGTGAAGCCAGAGTGCTCCCTGGAGGCCAGGGTGGCCAAACTTCGTATCTCATACTTTGCACATATTGTCAGGAGGGACCAGTCGCTGTAGAAAGATATCATGTTTGGTAAGGTGGAGGGTGAGAGAAACAGAGGAAGACCCCCAACGAGATGGATTAGCCAAGTGACAGATCGATGGACTCAAGCGTGGCAACAGTAGTAAGGTTGGCCCAGGATTGGGCAGTGTTTTGTTCTGCTGTGCATAAGGTCACCATGATTCGGTACCGACTCGTTGGCACCTAACATCAATAACAACAACTTTGAACAAAGAGAAGACAAAGTCAAGTATTATAATGAAATGTGGGAAAACCTGGAGTTAGAAAACCAGAAGAAAACATTCAAACCTTGACTTGCAGTATTGAAAGATCCCATGGGCAATACTTTGTAAAAAATGATTTGTACTTTCACTTTCCCTCCTGCCCCTGGTGATCACTAATAACAAACTTTGTTGTTGTTATTATTGTTAAATGGCACTGAGTCTGTTAGAACTCATAGTGTAGGGCTTCCAAAGAGCAGCTAGCTGGTGGGTTTTGACTGCCAACTCTGTGGTTCACAACCCAACTCTTATCCCATATTTTTCTATTCTAGATATTCTATGAAGAGGTGGTGGTGTGTGCCTTGGAGTCAATTCTGATTCATAGCAACCCTGCATAGATTTTTTTTTTTTTTATGTTTTATTGTGAATTATCTGATAGTTTACATGTGAGAACATTAGTTTTACATTCATCCTATCATATATCGTTTCATTGCCATGGTTACAATCCCCTCCATGCATCAACAACCAACCAAAATTTATACCCTACAAGCCTGCTATCCAGTTGTCAGCACACAGCCCCTATCCCTCTCTGGGTCTAAAGTCCCCAGCTGCTCCATCTCTCCACAACATTGTCTCTGCCTCCATCTCAGGCATCACTGCTTCTCTGGGTATGGTCCTGTTCTCCACTCTTCTCCCTTGATGGTCCCAGGGGCTTCTGCTCCTAGACTACAACGTTAATCCTTCCCCTCCCTTTGCTACAAAACATCTACCTTTGCATTTCCATCCCTGACAATCACTCCTGATAACAATTGTTCACTATTGTATCAAAAAAAACCTATCCTCATCTCCTTTCATCAGCCCCGCCTAGACAGATTGGATACTACTCAGTGGCGATTCTACCTTCCTCCATGCCCT
>NW_006408884.1:1539717-1559342 GCF_000296735.1 Chrysochloris asiatica | reverse complement strand
CCAGCATTTATTGTCCTCTACTTTTTTTTATCTTTGCTGTTATTAGTGGTGTGAGATGATATCTCATTGTTGTTTTGATTTGCATCTCTCTAATGGATAGTGGAGTCCTGGTATGGCGCTATGGGTTAATGCGCCAGACTGAAAAGCTGTTTGAACTGCAAGGTTGGCAGTTCGAGCTCACTACCTGCTCCTCAGAAATCCTATACAGGGTCGCTATGGGTTGGAATTGACTCGACAACACTTCATAATAACAACAACAATGGCTAGTGATCATGAACATTTCTTCATATGTGTGTTGGCTGCCTGGATCTTCTCCATGGTGGAGTATCTGTTCATGTCCTGTGCCATTTTTTAATTGGGTTATTTGTCTATTTCTTTTAGAGGTGTTGTAGTTTCCTATATATTTTAGAAATAAGTCCCTTGTCTGATGTGTCATTGCAAAATATTTTTTCCCATTCTGTGGGCTCCTTTTCACTCTTCTCGTGAAGTCTTTTGATGCACATAAATTTTTAATTTTTAGTATGTCCCACTCATCTATTTTGTTTACTTTTTTGGTGTGGTTTTCAAAATGTTTTGTAGTCTGTATATCCCTGAATTAGTGCCCTCACATTTGTCCCTATTTTTTCATTGATGGCTTTCATAATTCTGGGATTCACACTGAGGTCTTTAATCCACTCATAGGGTTTTTTAGGCTGTAAATATTTACAGAAACAGAAAGCCTCATCTTTCTCCCACAGAATGGCTGATAGTTTTTTGAATTACTGACCTTGAGATTGGCAGACCAACTTGTAACCATTACACTACCAGAGCATAATGGTTATATACAAGTGGAATCATATAATATTTGTCTTTTGTGATTAATTTACTCTACTCATACTGTAAATGGCTGCTTTTAAGAATGAGCATTCAGCAAGCACCTAGAATGTTCTAAACCTTTTCAGTATTGCCTTTACTTGTGTTCAGAATCACTTCTATTGTTTGCCTATTGTTTCTGTTCCACTCTTGTATCTCATGCTATAGATTGTTTGCCCTTGATCTTTCACACGACTTTTAAAAACTTTTAATTGTAGAATTAATTTCACTGAAGGTTTTATTCTTTTCCTTCTTATTTTCTTTTCAGTGACTTCTGAATTATTACTTTCTAATTTTTGATTTTTTTATTTTTTGTCATTTGAGTGGAAGCTTACAGAGCTAACCATCAGTTTTAGATTCAACTAATCATTTATTTTGTTTCATTGCAATGAGGAAATCCCCTACATTTACCATAAGTTAATGATATTTCCCACTGTTTCTTTAACTCTTGTATGTCCCTCTGTGTCTCCTGCTACCCTTATTTTTTCTCTTTTAAACTCCCTGTTGTTTTACATTTCCTGTCCCATCACCTATGTTAAAGTGTGTCTACCCTCTAGCCCATGAATAACGCCCTAAACCCAATGCCCATTTCTCCCACAGAAACCATAATAAAATATTGCATTATGAAAATAAAACCCTTTCTTAACTTTATACAAGAATTGTCTCATATAATATTTATCCTTTGTGATTGGCTAACTTCACTCAGCATAATGTCTTCCAGGTGTTTTGCAGTTTCATTGATTTTCTTCAATGTGGCATAGTATTCCACTATGTGTACGTAACATAGTTTGTCCAGTCATTCTTCTGGCGATGGGCATTTAGACTGTTTTCATCCTTTTGCTATTGTGAATAGTGCTACAATGTACATAATTTTGCATATATTCATTGCTGTCACAGCTCTTATTTCTTGATGATATTTACCAAGTAGAGGGATTGTGAGGATGGTGTAGTACTGGGCAGTGTTTCGTTCTGATATGTGTAAGGTCACTTTGCATCTGAACTGACTTGATGACAACTAAAAATCACAACAACAATTTAAGTTACCACAGACAAAAATTCAAAATATGAACAGATCTAAAACAAAAGAAGTTGATCAGGTAATTAAAAAAAAAACCTAACGTTCTTATCAACAGAGAAAAGATTGAAGTTGTCAAGGACTTCATTCTTCATGGATCAACCATCAGCACTCATGGAAGCAGCAGTCAAGAAATCAAATGATATATTCCATTAAGCAAATCTGCTGCACAAGACCTTATTACAGTGTTGAAGAGCAAAATTGTCAGCTTGAGGACTAAGATGCACCTGACCCAAGCCATAGTATTTTCAATATCCTCATATGCATGTGCAACCTGAACAGTGAATAAGGAATACCACAGAAGATTTGATACTTTTTAGTCATGGTGTTGGAGGAGAATACTAAAAGTGCCACGGGCTGCCAAAAGAACCAATAGATTTGTTTTGGAAGAAGTGCAGCCAGAGTGCTCTTTAGAGACCAAGATGGCTAAACTTCATCTCTCATACTTTGGACATATTTTTAGGAGGGAACAGTCACTGGAGAAGGATATCATGCTTGGTAAGATGGAGGGTCAGAGAAAAAGAGGAAGACTCCCAATGAGATGGATTGGCCAGGTGGCATCATTGATGGACTCAAGTGTGGCCGCGGTAGTGAGGTTGGCTCAGCATCGGATATTGTTTCGTTCTGCTGTGCATGGGATCGCTATAAGTCAGTTCTGACTCAATGGCACCTGACAACAACAACAACATACAACCAGAAGTGCATTGATATTATCCTATCACAGACAGTGTTGTACCTTATGACTGTTCGGGATATGTTCTTTTTGACAATGAATGCAACACCATTCCTCTTCAATTTGTCATTCCCAGCATAGTAATCCATTTGGTTGTCAGATTCAAAATGGCCAATACCAGTCCCTTTCAGCTCACTAATGCCTAAGATATCAATGTTTATGTGTTCCATTTCATTTTTGACAACTTCCAATTTTCCCAGATTCATACTTTGTACATTCCATGTTCTGATTTTCAATGGATGTTTACAGTTTTTCTCTTCATTTTGAGTTGTGGCCCATCAGCAAATGAAGGTCCCGTGGGCTTTTCTCCAATGGGCTTTCCTCCATCCATGTCATCATAGTCAATTCTACTTTGAGGAGGCAGCTCTTCCCCAGTTGCATTTTGAGTGTCTTCCAACCTGAGGGGCTCATTTTCTGGCACTATATCTGACAGTGTTTCTCTGCTATTCATAAGGTTTTCAGAGACTAAATATTCAGAAATAGTTTGTCACTCCTTCTTCCTAGTCTGTCTTCATCTGGAAGCTCATCTGAAACCTGTCCACCATGGGGGACCCTATTGGCATTTAAAATACCAGTGGCATAGCATTCAGAATCATAGCAACTTACAAGCCACCACAGTACGACAAACTGACAGATGAATGGTGGTTCATCCTATTCAATAGTATGCTGGAAATCTTAGCCAGAAGTATAAGACAAGCCAGGGAAATTGAATGTATCCAAGTTTCCAAAGAAGAAATAGAAATCTCTCTTTTAGCAAATGATATGATCCTATATGGGAAATTCCAAAGACCCAGGAACAAAATTATTGAAACTCATTTAAAGATTCAGAACAAAGGATAATTTTACAGAAATCACTAATAAATAGAACTCTGAAAAGAAAATCAGGAAAACAATGCCATTTATCATAGCCACCTAAAAGATGAAATACTTAGGACAAAAGTCTTACCAGAGAAACAAAAGACATATGCAAAGAAAACTGCAAAATACTATTACGAGAAACCAAAAGAGACTTACAAAAATGGAAGGAAATATCATGCTCACTGAAAGCAAGACTTAACATTGTGAAAATGGCAAAAATACACAAATAACCAATAGATATAATACAATTGCAACCTAGATCTCAATATCCTGGTACTGACAATGTTCCACTGTTATTCATAAGGTTCTCGGTGACTAAATATTCAGTAGTCTGTCTTTCTTTCTTCCTAGTCTGTCTTCATCTGGAAGCTTAGCTGAAACCTGTTCACTGTGGGTTACCCTACTGGCATTTAAAATACCTGTGGCATAGCTTCCAGAACCACAACAATAGGAAAGCCACCACAATATAACAAACTGACAGACAAGTGGTGGTTCAAGCCAGATTCAGAAGAGAACCTGAAATGAGAGATATCATTGCTGATGTCATATGGATCTTGGCTGGAAGCAGAGAAAGATGTTTCCCTGTGCTTTATTTACTACACAATGACTTTCAGTTGTGTAGATAATGACAAGCTATGGGCAACATTGTGAATTATGAGTATGCCAGAACACTTAATTGAGTTCATGAGAAGCATAGACCAAGAGTCAGTTGTTTGGACAGAACAAGGGATCACTGAATAGTTTAAAATAGGAAAGGTGCACACCAGGGTTATTTTATTTCACCATATTTATTAAATCTATATACTAAGCATGTAATCTGAGAAGCTGGATTATGTGAAGAAAAACAGAAGCTGGATTATATGAAGAAAAACATGGAAGACTCATAAACAGCCTGTGACATGCAGATGAAACAATCTTGCTTGCTGAAAGCAAAGAGGAGTTAAAATATTAACTGATGAAATCAAAGGTCACTGCCTTTAGTATGGATTGCATCTCAATGTAGTAAAGAAAACACAAATTGTCACCACTGGACCAATAAACAACATCCATATAAATGGAGAACAGTTTGAAGTTGTTAAAGACTTCATTTTGCTCAGATCAGCCATAAACACTCATGACAGCAGCATTAAGTAAACCTGCAACACAAGACCTCTTTAAAGTGTTGGAGAGCTAAGATGTCAGTTTGAGGACAAAGATGCACCTGATGCAAGCCATGGTATTTTCAATGACCTCAAATGCATATGAAAGCTTGACAGTGAATAAGGAAGACCATAGAAGAATTGATGAATTTGAGTTATGGTGTTGGAGGAGGATATTGAAAGTACCATGGACTGCCAGAAGAACAAACCAATCTGTTTTGGAAGAAGTACAGCCAGAATGCTCCTTGAAGCCAGGATAGCCAGAATTCATCTTTTATATTTAAAACATATGATCAAAAGGGACCAGTCCCTTGGGAAGGATATCATTTTTGGTAAAGTATAAGGTCAGAGAAAAAGAGGAAGACCCCTAATGAGATGGATTGGTACAGTGGCAGTAGCAGTAGTTTCAAATGTGGAAACAATTGTGAGGTTGTCAGAGGACCAGGCAGTGTTTCATTCTGTTGTGAATAGGGTTGAATATAAGTTGGAACCAACTTCGATGGTGCCTAAACAGTAATTTATATTTAAACATCAAACTTTAAGGAGATGGAAAAGATGATCATTAACTTTTATGGGAAGTAAAGAGACCACGAATTGTAGTTTAGGCCCAGGAGGGAAAAGCCTTCTGCATACACAGATTCCAAGAGATCAAATAAATGAATAGGACCCAATAGGAGACACATTAGTCTATTACAGAAAGTAAAATAAAAAGAGAGATGATATACTAATAAGAAGGTTTCTGACTAGGATGTGACAACACTGTTTACAATAGAGACCCACTAGACATTCAAGATTTTGCACACCAGAGGGGTTTGAGGGTCTCTTTCATACTAGGTGAAAAAGTCTCACATTCCAGACAGAGAGGAAAGGGGGATGTTTGAGGAGAGCCCTATCTCCAACTGAGGGAAACAACAGAAAAAACAGTCCAGCTCCAGCTATTTGATACTCCTTAATAGATAAGTAACAGGTCTGTAGGGACACAGAGCTCTAGTATGCAAAGTCAGCAATATATGCTGGAGGCAAAAGAGAAAGGGGAGAATAGTGGAAAAAGCATGTCTCCTGTGTTGACACTAGTGTGACTATTTTGGAGCATTCAGCTTGCCCCTATAACTAAGATAAACAAAGCATTTCTTAAGAAGAACAAAGTTGGAGACCTCTCACTTTTTTATCTGAGAATCTACTACATAGTTACAGTGGTCACAACTGTCTGGTACTGGTACGATGAAAATTATATGGGTTAATGGAATAGAACTGAGAACCCAGAAGTAAACCCATCCACATACAGTCATCTTATCTTTGACAAAGGGTTAAAACACATTAAATGGAGGACAATGCCATCTATTCAACAAATGGTGCTGGCAAAACTGGAAAGTCATTTGAATAAAAACGATACAAGATCCATATCTTGCATACAAAAATAAACTCAACATGTATTGAAGTCTTAATTGAAAAACTTAGAACTATAAAGATCATCAGTGTAGGGGCAAACTTGGTATCTCTGGTACATGTCGTAAATGTACTATCAAACATAATTAAAAGCACACAAACAACAGAAGACAACATGGAGGACTGCATGGGGGGAAAATTAGACACTAATGTCCATCAAAATTTTCACCAGAAGAATAAAAAGAGAGTCCACAGAGTGGGAATAATTTTTTGCATGATATATCAGAGAAGGGGCCAACCTAAATTTTATGAAAAACTACAAAAACTCAATGTACGCACACAAAACCTAGTTAAAAAATGGGCAAATGTGATTTATTGGTCTACTGGCAAGGATTTCTATTTTCTTTACATTGAGGTGTTGTTGGATGCCAACTCATAGCAAATCGGTACCAACTCATAGCAACCATGTGCACAACAGAATGAAACACTGCCTTGTCCTGGGCCAACCTCACAATCATTGCTATGCTTGATACCATTGCTGCTGAGACTGTCTGAATCCATCTCGTTTGGGGTCTTTCTCTTTTTCTCTGACCCTCCACCTTACCAAACATGATATCTTTCTCTAAGGTTTGGTCCCCTCTTATAATATGCCCATAGTATAAGAGATAAAATCTGTCTATCCTGGCTTCCAAGAGGAATTCTGGCTGTCATTCTTCCAACAAAGATCGGTTTGTCTTTTGGAAGTTCATGGCACTTTTAATATTCTCCTTCAACACCATAAGTCAAATGCATCAATTGTTTTACAGTCTTCCTTATTCACTGTCCAACTTTCGCATGCACAGGCGCACCTTATTCCTCAAGCTGACACCTTTGCTCTTGAACACTTTAAAGAGGTCTTTTGAAACAGATTCACCTAATACAATACATTGTTTGATTTCTTGACTGTTACTTCCATGAGTGTTAATAGTTGATCCTAGAAAATGAAATCGTTGATAACGTCAATCTTTTCTCCGTTTATATGAGAATTGTTTATTGGTCCAGTGGCTAGTGAAATTAGTTAATCACAAAAGGGCAATTATTGTATGAGAACTCAACAAAAGATTTTCATATTAAAAGAAACATCCTCTGTTTTTTACCAAGAGTGGGAAGGGACAATGTTCTACATCCTACCTTGGTGAGTAGACATTGGAATCTTAAAAGCTCTGGAGTGGCCATCTAGAGTACAACTATTGTTCTGTCCAGGTATGGGAGAAAAAGAGTGATGGAAACTGCAGATAATTAGAATCAATGAGTCCAATGGACTAATGGAATATGTGAACATTAGTCTTCATGACTCTGAGACCAGAAGAACTAGATGGTGCCTGCTACCACTACCAACTGCTCTGAAAGGGATCACATTAAAAGTTTCCAGAAAAAGTGGATAGCAATGTAGAACAGAACTCAAAATTCCAAAAAGAATGTGCTTCTTGGCCACAAAGAGACTAGAGAAACCTGAGATTATTGTCTTCAGCCACCATTCAAGTCTGGAACAGAACTGACCCTAGTGGTCCTATTTTCAACCAAGCAGAGGGGAAAATAATACTAGTGAGACATGTTCACCATGAAATGGTCAGTCATTAGAGATCAAAATGGCAACATGTACTGGGAGTCAAGGTTCAGTGGGGTTGTAAAGGAGGGTGAAATATAAATAGGAACCTTACGGAGGAAGTGGACTAACTGTTTCTACATGGAGGAGATTGCAATCATTGAGATGAAATAAAGTGTGTGATTTGTTGGATATGAAACTGATGATCTTCTCTGTAAACTTTCACTCAATTCACAATAAAAACTTTGTGGGGAAAAAAAAGAGAATATTTTGCATTTGTAAATTCTAATGTCTTCAGTAAATGTTGAAGATTGTGAGTCAATGTAGGAGCCTAGTAGCACTGTAGGGTAAGCAATGGAATGCTCAACACAAGGTTGGAAGTTGAAACACATCAGCTGCACCTGTAAAGATTTGCAGCCTCAGCTACATAGAATTGCTGTGAGTCAGAATCACTAAATGGCAGTGGTTTTTTGTTTTGTTTTGTTTTGTGATTCTCAGTAAGGTTAGAAGAATGAGGAACATTCTTCTATGAAAAAGTATCTTGTGTGAACAGATATAGCCTTTAAAACGCATACACCCCCCACATGCATAGATTCTATTTCTATTATTTATCTAATATCACAATATTAAATTTGGGTTTCTAGTGTGGCTCTACAGGATAAGCATTGAAGTGTGAACCACAAGTGGATAGTTCAAACCCACCAGCTGCTCCTTGGAAACCCTATACATGGTCTCTGTGAGTCAGCACTGACTCGAGAGCACTTAACAACTACAATAACATACTTACAGAATAATACCTTGCAGTATCATGTGTTAAAGAATAATTAGAAGATAATTTTTTTTTCCTACTTATGTGGAATAAAATATATTTAAACATTTATCTACAGTCTTCCTTATTCACTGTCCAACTTTCCAATTTCTACTCTTCACTGTCCAATTTTAATCATTTAAAATAATTTAAAAATAATTAAATAAATGTATATACATAAAGTCACTTTGAAGTGCAAAGTCGATGGTTCAAACTCACCAAATGCTCCTTGGAAACCCTATACAGGGTCGCTATGAGTTAGAATTGACTCAAAAGCACTTAATAACAATATACCCAACAAAAACAAATTTATGTTCATGAGTAGTTAAAAAAAAAAAATATGCTAGGCCATTTCTCATAGGACTACATTTCTTTAGTTGATAGTGATAAAATGTCTTTTCACCATGTAAATTTGTCAATCTAAGAATAGAGTGCATTATCTTATTAGGTTTCATCATGTACCCTCAGCATCTATTATTCCTATTAACTGCATTCACCCTCCACTCTGCCCTTTTGTCTTCTAATTGGCAATGGGCAAATCATTTCAGATCAAGATCAGGAGCTCGTCTGCCCTGAACATCAATCCACCAGAAGAGTGAATTCCATTAACATCAGACTCACCACTATCAGATGCAAAGGTCCACTGAAGAAAAATAATGCACTTTGACTCCCACATCAGTCTCTGGCACTTCTGAAACTAAATGTAATGAACAGGAAGTCTCAACCTATGGCTTGCATAAAATTTCCCAGTCAGGTAACATATCACACATACAAAATGTTAATGTCAGGTCATTATATAAGACATTTGCCAAATAAAAAACATCACTGCCTATCTAATTCTACTACTAAGCCAACATTCAAACATATAATGGCTTCTTTTATCTCAAAATACTCCCTTTTCATAAAATCTCTGGTTCTATATTCAACATTGTTGAGTTTTGTTTTCTTTGTTTTTTTTATGCCACCAAAAGATGGTGGCATAGCCTAAAAAACACATGAAACCATCCTCAGATATTCCAAATTTTGCCAGTTTTAAGGTTATGTTGGAGTCCTGTTGTGGCACTGTGAGCTAATGCATCAGACAGCAAAGTTGTTTTAACTGCAAGATCGGTGTTTCGAGCTCACTAGTTGCTCCTTGGAAACCCTATACAGGGTCTCTATGTGTTGGAATAGACTCAATGGTACTTAACAACAAAGGCAATATTGCATGATCATCTATGTTGAAGGTGTATTAAAGAATTAAAGTTTTAGAGTTCATTTTTAAAATCATGGATATTGCTCAGTTTCAAGGTCCTGAGGGGAAGAATAATATGATTTTGGTTGATGTTCTATGGATCAGAATGTATTGAAATCATCCTTTGGGTTCTTGAATTTAATATTATCTCTGGTAAGGTTACCAAAGATAGTGGTTACGATAGTGGTTACGAATCGGGCTGTGAACCTCAGGGACAGCAGTTCGAAACTACCAGCCGCTCCGTGGGAGAAAGTTGAGGCTTTCTGCTCCTGTAAAGATTTACAGCCTCAGAAACCCTGTACAGGGTCACTATGAGTCGGAACCGACTCCATGGTACTTAATAACAACAACTCCTGATATATTCTTTTCCATTTAATTAATGATTTTCACTTACTTTCTTCTTTTATTCATTTATAATATCCTCATTTCTTCTTTTCGTTTTTTTCATGTACTCATTTGAAAAAGCCAAATGTCTTTGTTTTTGGTAGGTTCAAAAATATTACCATGGTATGCTATGAATATGCAATAACCCAACCCACATGCAAAGACACAGTTTGAACATTTTTATCTTTCTCGTTGAGTTTTGTTTTCCCCATGACACATCATTTAATACTGAGATAAATCTATGCTTAGAAAATATTAGTCATTCTATTTAACATCCTTTTTTAAGGCATTGAAAGTATAAAGGGGAATGGTCATGTTCTTAAGATCTTAAAGAATAATGGTTTTGGGTTTGTGCTGTCAGTTTCATCTGATTCAGAGCAACTCCATAACCTGTTTTCTTGATGTAGCTAACAGATGAGCTGAGGTTGAGGTAAGGACAAGGCTGAAGAAGAGCAAGATTCTGTAGCACTATATTCACTAATAAATATTCTAATAAAGAATTATGAATGCAATTCTTCCTGCAGTCCACAGTACTTTCAATATTCTTTGTGAATACTGTAACTCAAATACATCAATTCTCTTCTGGTTTTCTCTACTTTTTTTTGTACAGATTTCACATGCATATGAGGAGACTGAAAATACCACAACTAGTGTCAGGCACACCTTAGTTCTCAAAGTATCATTTTTACTTTTGAACACTTTAAAGAGATTTACACAATACAATGTGTCATTTGATTTCTTGATTGCTGCTTTCTGGAGCATTGATTATGGATCCAAGTCAAATTAAATCCTTGACACCTTTATTTTTTCCTCCCTCCATCTATCATCTTTTATTTAGTTCACTAGTTGTAAGGATTTTTGTTTTCTTTGCAGTGTGATGTAATCACTGAGAAAGGCTGTATTTTTTTATCTTCTTCATAAGTGTTTCAAGTCCTCTTTATTTTCAGCAATTAAGGTTGTATCATCTGCATATCACAAGTTGTTAATTAGAATGAACAAGTCAGTCTCGGAAATAGAACAGTCAGAGTGCTCTTTAAATGTGAAGATTGTAAGACTTCATCTCACATACTTTGGACATCTTACCAGGAGGGTCCAGTCCTTGGAAAGGGGCATTGTTATTGGTAAAGTAGAAAGTCAGCAAAAAGAGGTAGACCCCCCAATGAGATTGATTGGCACAGTGGTTGTGCCCATGAGTTCAAACATAATTTAATTGGAAGGATGGCACAGGATCAAGCAGAATTTCATTCTATTGTAAGATCAGGACGAGTCTTAATGGCACTTGACAACAATGGCATGAATAGAATAAATACTGGATATGTCTCAAATATGCACATAAACTGCTCCATAGCAAAGAAGGTATTATTAATAGAGTAAGTGAAATTTTTTTTTTTTTACAGTTACTGGTTTTTATATTTTACTAAAAATAAATCAAACCTACTGCATATTTTGGAGTTCCAGTGTGGTGCTGTGGGTTAATGTACCAGACTGTAAAGCCATTTGAACTGCAAGGCAGCGGTTCAAGCTCACCATGTGCTTCTTTGAACCCTATGCATGATTGCTATGGTTTGGAACTGACTCAATGACAGTTCACAACAACAACGCTGCATATCTTGGAGTCCTGGTGTGGTGCTGTGGGTTAATGTGTCAGACTGTAATGTTGTTTGAACTGCAAGGTGAGCAGTTCAATTTCACCAGCTGCTCCTTGGAAATACTAAACATGGTCGCTATGAGTTGAAACTAGAACAACAACTGCATATTTTGTATGCAAGCCAGGAGCCCTTGTGGCACTGTAGAATAAGCACTGTACTACTAACCACAAGGTTGACAGTTCAAATCCACAACCCAATATACTATAGAATGATGAGGCTTTCTGCTTCCATAAGGATATATAGCCTTGAAACACTATACATGGTTGCTATGAGTCAGGATTGACTCAATGGTAGTATTTTACATGCAAGAGAAACTGATGATTTTACCATGCATTTCACTATCTTGAAAAACGTATACCACTACCCTTGGTGCGATATATATAGTTTCTACCTTGCTGTTCTGAAACCCGTGAAAGATATGATGAAGTCAGGCAGTTTTTTGAGTGCCCATAATACCTAATAGAAAGGAAGATGCCGAGTAGAACACATTAGCTTTTATGCCTCTACAGGATGGAAGGGCCACTTAGAGAGCTGACGGCTCCAGGTTGCTCATAGTGTAATCTGGCGTTCCTGTTCCCTGATTGACTAAATGCATTTTCCTAAGTGCTCCACTTAGCACCACGGAGTGACTTGGAGACTTGAGAAAATAAAATCCATTCTTTTAATATAGACAAATAAATGTTTAAGTTTCATGCCTATTCATCTTTTAATGTGATAGAAACTTTCATAACATCATTGGTCTAGTTTGCATGTTAAAAAACCTGAATTTTAGAAAAAGTTGGTAGTACAAAAGCAGTTAAAATTTGTTTCCAAACAATTCAATTAACTAAGCAACAATGTTTATATTTAAATTCAGTATGAGTTAAAACAAGAGAATATTCCCCTCAAAATTCACAAAATACTATCTAGGTTTAGTCCATATAGGATCTGTCCCTTGAAGAGAGAGTTATACTTTGACAGAGAGTGGGAACATCTAAAAAACTCACCAAAGTTTCTTAAAATTAAGATCGTTTACAATGCAAGCTACTGGGGTACAGATTTGATAATGACATATGCAGAATCCTTCTCCTCAGCTCGACACATAACAGTTTTAAGTCCAGCAGTAAAAACTGAGACCTAAGAGAGGTAGTTAAGAGCAGTGAAGTTCACAGGAATTCTCTGATTCAGCTGGAACTGAGTATAATTAGCAAAGTGATATAGCTAAACAGAAAATACACAAATCAACCAACAGACAAAAACATCTCAAAATTATCCAACCATAAATCTTGAAAATACAGACTTCAAACATAATGACCAAATCACCATGAATCAAAGACAATTATAAACCTCACACAAGAATAGCCATTCTATAAAATACAA
The DNA here is from genome assembly GCF_000296735.1 of Chrysochloris asiatica. NCBI lineage: Eukaryota > Metazoa > Chordata > Mammalia > Afrosoricida > Chrysochloridae > Chrysochloris > Chrysochloris asiatica. Next base: position 1,546,280 of record NW_006408884.1, on the reverse strand, counting down.
TTTTTCCTATGTATTTCATTCTCTTTTTGTTTTGTTTCTTTTTTTTTCTTCTAATTTTCAGAGAAAGAAACATAACTGGTAACTGACTTAGCTTCCTAGGACTACCGTACTAAAATACTGCATAAGTGGGTGGCTTTAAAGAACAGAAATGTAGTTGCTTACAGTTATGGAGGCTGGAAGTCCAAATTAAAGATGTAGGCAGATGTAGTTCTCTATCAGCTCTTGGGGAGGATGCTTCCTTTTCTTTATTAGTTTCTCTATTAGTCCCTGTTGTTTCTTTGGATTCTTTTCTTACAGACAGATCCTAACATATTGCCTTTCCTCTGTGTTTGATTCTGTTTCCATGACTATCAATTTGTTTTATAAGGTACCACACATAAAGTTGAATTAAGACCTATCCAGCTGTGATATGGCAGTATTAACTTACCTGATACTATCTGAAAAGAAAAATCCTATTTCAAAACAGGATCAACTGCAAAGGTATAGAGAGAGGCCTGAATTTTAATACATAATTTTTGAGACACAATTCAATCCACAACACAATTCAATCTATATCCCCTTGTTAAAATTCATGTCTTTTACAAATGGAAAATACATTTACCCCATGCCAGCATCCCCAAAAGTCTTAACCCATTCCAGCACAAGCCCTATACCCAAATTATCATTGTTGAATGATGTAAATAAAATACGTGTTAAACTTTGGGGATGGTTAATTCTGTGGTAAATTTTCCTTCCTTCAGTTCACCTGTGATTTATTATGCTGCTGCAAGCTATGCCACTAGTACTTCAAATCGCAGTAGAGTCACAAGGATGTACTGGCTTCAGTGAGCTTTCTAGACTAAGGCATAAGGATGTACTGGCTTCAGTGAGCCTTCTAGACTAAGGTACAAGGATGAATTGGCTTCTGTGAACCTTCTAGACTAAGGTATAAAGATGAACTGGCTTCAGTGAACCTCTAGACTAAGGTACAAGGATGAACTGGCTTCTGTGAACCTTCTAGACTAAGGTACAAGGATGTACTGGCTTCAGTGAGCCTTCCACACTAAGGTACAAGGATGGACTGGCTTCTGTGAACCTTCTAGACTAAGGTATAAGGATGAACTGGCTTCTGTGAACCTTCTAGACTAAGGTACAAGGATGAACTGGCTTCAGTGAGCCTTCTAGACTAAAGTACAAGGATGAACTGGTTTCAGTGAACCTTCTAGACTAAGGTACAAGGATGAACTGGTTTCAGTGAGCCTTCCACACTAAGGTACAAAGATGAACTGGCTTCAGTGAGCCTTTCACACTAAGGTACAAGGATGAACTGGCTTCTGTGAACCTTCTAGACTAAGGTACAAGGATGAACTGGCTTCTGTGAACCTTCTAGACTAAGGTACAAGGATGAACTGGCTTCAGTGAACCTTCTAGACTAAGGTACAAGGTGGAAGGGCCTGGTAATAACTTCAGAATATTAGTCAATGAAAGTCTTGTGGACAGACAGGGTGGAGTAACATGACAAATTTGTGTGTGAACTCCCATTTCCCTATCAACTAATGCACTGAATAACAAATACAACCATGTATAAGTTGAGATCTTGGAATTCTGAACAGCAACTGCAGTGCAGGAAAACTGAGATTAGTCTAGAAGCATGGCTCAGGAGGAACAGGTATGGCCCAGATTTGGAAGGACTTTCCAACTAACATCAGTCGTAGACATTTTGGTCTGTGGTTGGCTAACCACAGAAAAAGGGAACACAGCCAATCTGAGGAAGCTGTAACGTGATTTTTTTAAGACAACAAATATTGGTTGTCAGAGTTCACAACATCAAATGGGAGGAGTGAAGGTAGACCTTGAAACTGTGAGAGAACTATTGAATCTTGCTGAGACATGAGACAGACAAGGACAAGGACCTGGAAGAACTTCAAGAGCAGAAGAATACAGAGAATACTTCAGAATGATAGATAAGACTGACTTCCTGCCCACAGAAGACATCATGGAAGAACAAATCCTAGAGAACCTATGAGTAAAAGAATTTGACAACTTCTCACCTTTGCCTGAGGAAAGTTGAATCTCATCACTTACTTTAGCCAACTTTGTAACAGACCATCAATTGCTCATATGTAAGTGAAGAATGGAACCGAAGAAAATTAAAACAAGTCAAAGAAATCCAAAATACAATCTTGAATGTAATTCACCTGAATTTAGAGATGATCTCAAGAACAGACTTGACACATTGAACACCAATAACTGAAGACCAAACAAGTTGTGCGATGACATCAAGAATATCATAGATAAACAAAGCAACAGGGCACTGAAAAGACAAGAATGAAATAAAAGATCAAAATAAATTCCAGAAGAGACTCTGAAATTTACTTTTGAATATAGAGAAGCAAATGCAAGAAATGATGAAGAGTTGAACAGAACATTTCAAAAGGCAGCTTGAGAAGGCAAAGTCAAGCACAATAATGAAATATGCAAGGCCTGGAGTCAGAAACCAGAAGGGAAAAACACTTTCAGCATATCATAAGCTTAAAGAAATGAAAGAAAATTTCAACACTTAGATTACAATAATAAAGGAGTCTATGGACAAAATACTGAATGACACAGAAAGCATGAAAATAAGGTGAAAGTAATACAAAATCGCTGTACCAAAAAGAATTGGTTGATGTTGAACCATTTCAAAAGGTACCATATGATCAAGAACCAATGGTATTGAAGGAATGAGTCCAGGCATAATGAAGGCATTGGCTCGAGAGATTGGCAAAACACAAATTGAAATATTTATTTCAACAAACTAGTACAGCCCTACTAAACTAGTACAGAGGTAAATAATGATGTATGCACAACCTTGAAACAACAGGGCTCTGGGATACAGGGATTGAGGCATGGTTTGAATGGGTAAAAGAGAGGAAATAATGTTAAAATGCTTGGCTGTCTTTTGAATTTTAGTTTCCCTTGGATACCATTGTAAAATAGACATATGAGGGGAAGAGAAAGGAATAGCCAGTAACATCACCATAGAAAGCATGTAAGTCTGACTTCAGTCTATAACTGATTGGAATACCTAAAATGGAGCTAGAAGTTGCCCAGTGAAGGAGGTTTCCTGCAGAGCCTCTGCATTGCATAAGACCATAGGTGGAATCCTGAACCCCATCCGGAAGCTTCTGCGGTGGGAAATCTCCACTTGAAAGGACAAGCAGACCAGCCCAGAGTGGCTAGAACAGAAGATACTTCTTGAAAGAAAGACCAGCAGAAGAAATCAAAAACAATAATGGCAGTCTGACTGACTACTACAAGAATAAGCAAGTTGCTCACTCAGGAGCCATCAAGGCAAGTGGTCAGTTCCCCTCAGGGCAAACCTCCTTCCAAGACTGGGACTCAAGGGGAATATACAAACAGGCATGTAGTATGACTGGTGATCACATTGGTCACCAATACGCGGAATTGAGGTAAAAATATCAATGAAGTTGTGAGCTGAGTCTTACCACGTGCAACAGACCCCTGTGAACACAGGTTGAGACCTGGTTTGCTAGCTGTATGGCAAGATCTGGGGACTCCTGGGCCCAGAGACAAGGACATGGCCACAGAGGACTAGAGTGGAAAGTGACATGTCCATCTAATTAGAAGTGAGGGGAGATGCACAAGAACACCCACACTTGCAGATTATACCCACTTGACCTGGCTTCAATGGCTAGATGATCAGAACTTGACTAGAAGAGGAAAGAAGAGGGGAAAAAAAAAAGAGTTATCTGACACAATTTGGTGAACTTGACCTATCTCTACGGATGCATTAGCTCAAAAGGGGGAACAAATCTTTATAGTGAGGATCTGTCCCACCCCCTCAGTACACAGGGTAGACAGGGATGAGCAATTTAGACACTGGCTGCTCAAAATGGGGGGAGGTGCTACTAAGGCAAGAAGGGACTCACTTACAAGCTTTCAAGAGGGAGCCTGGACCCAGAGTTGTTGTTAAATACCGTGGAGTCGGTTTCAACTCATAGTGACCCTGCACAGGGTTTCTGAGGCTGTAAATCTTTACAGGAACAGAAAGCCTCATCTTTCTCCCATAGAACAGCTGGTAGTTTCTAACTGCCAACCTTGAGGTTAGCAGCCTGATTTGTAACCACTACACTACCAGAGCTCCAGATCCAGAGGGCGGGGGGGGGGGGGGGTGGGGGGGATATAGAATCTCCTCTGAGTGGTATTCAACCTGGATGGGGCTGATGAAATGAGATGGGGATAGGACTCTTGTGGTACAATGGTGAATAATTGCTATCAGGATTGACTGTGAGGGTTGGAAATGTAAAGGTAGACATTTTATAGCAAAAAGTCGGGAGTGGTTGACTTTGCAGTCCAGGAGCCAGAGGACCCTGGGACCATCAAGGGAGAAAGCAGAGTACGGGACCCTACCCAAAGAAGCAGTGATGCCAGAGATGGAGGCAGAGATGATGACATGGAGAGATGGAGTGGCTGGGGACTCTGGACTCAGGGAGGGAAAGGGGCTGTGTGCTGACAATCAAGGGGTGTACCTTTTGATAGTCTGATGATGTATGGAGGGGATCGTAATCATGGCAATGAAATGATATATGATAGGATGAATGTAAAGCTAATGTTCTCCCATGTAAAATAAAATAAATAATAAAATTATTATTTTATTAATTATTTATTAATAATCACATAATTTGTAATAAAAACTTAAAAAAAATTATACAACCCTAGAAACACTCACAAGTCTGTGCCAAGAAATGTATAAGACAGCTAATAAATAGACTGGAAGAGATTCATATCAGTGTCCATTCTTAAGGAAGGTGACACAATAAAATGCAGGAGTTATCTAACAACATCACAAAGAACACAAATCAAATTTTGTTAAAGATGATTTAAAAACTGGTTGCAGGGGTACATCAACAGGGAACTGTCAGAAATTCAAGTCAGATTCAGAAGAGACTGTGTAGCAAGAAATATCATTGTTGATGTCAGATGGATCTTGGCAGAAAGCAGAGAATACCAGAAAAATGTTTACCTGTGTTTTATTAACACTACAAAGGCATTCAACTATATGAATCATAGCAAACTATGGATAAAATTGCCCAGAATGGAAATTCCAGAATACTTAATTGTGCTCATGTGGCATCTACTTAGACCAGGCAATAGACATTAAAACACATTGATGTAACAGCCACCATTCTAAGCTAACCAAATCATCATGTTTTACTCTAGATTCCTTCCTTAGCCTCTAGCTCCTCTTCCTATTTCATCCTTTCTTTCCCCAACTCCCAATGTGATCTCCCCAATGCAACCAAAGTGATCCTCATAAGATATAGATCAAGCGTTACTTCTCTTAATCATATTTTTTCAGCAGCTTCTTAGCTTTCACAGATATATTAAAGCTCATTTCTTCGACCTACGAGGTTCTTCAGGGTCGGACCAAGGCAGAACTCATCTTTTATTCCTCCTACACTAGGTCTGATTTATCACTTATCTTACTTATTGTTTTTCTTCATAATACTTATCATTCCATGACATCTGTTTAGACAATTATTTGGTTACTCTCTATTTGTTTCACTAGAATAAAGGTATTCTAAGAGCAGCGATCCTTTTATTTATGCCTTTATCATAATGCATAAAGTATTTAAAGCATAAATTCATACTAAATAGGTAAATTGATTAATTAAAAATACCCCTAAGAATGTAAATGGTGGATTTTTCTTAATTTTGAAATTTGGGAAAACATTTTTCATTCTTTTTCATATCCTTTCCTGGATTGGTTTAATTTTTAAATACGTATATTTTTAAAGTTGATGGTCTTTTTGCATAACTGCATTAGTCATCAGAAAAATGCAAATGAAAATCATGAGCTATCTTTACTTACCCTTCAGAATGATTAACATAAAATGACAGAAAATTCTAAATTGGAAAAGATAGGGAAGGTTGTAAACTCATAAACTGCTGTAAGGTATATAAATTGGTACAAAGATTCTGCCAGTATCTACTGAGGCAGAAAAAAATGTTCTATGACAGGATTTCCTCTTATAGGCATATTCCCAACAGAAATGCATACATATATTCATTAAAAATTATATACTGGAATGTTCGGCGTGGCATTGTTTTTTACTAACCTTAAACTGGAGGTTGTGAATACCCATTGATAGTAGAATGTGCACCCACTTCTAAGTTATTGACATGATTGGGCTCCCAAGTTCAAGTTGTTATTAAAAACTTGTCATTATGTTAAAATGGAGGAAGATGACCTTAGATCACAAAATGGAGTATGAATACATCATTACATAAGTGTCATATTTCATCATTACAAAACTGCCAAATGACATCATTTCATAAATGCCAAATCACTGAGAATCATGACCAAGCTAAACTGACATACAACATCAATCATTGCAACTAGAGTGTTCTTGCCTCACACCATAACATTTGTACATTTGTTACTGCTAGACATGATTCATTAATGTGCAAAATAATTGGAGAGTAGGTGTTTTTTTTTTTTTTTTTTCACTCAGGCATATGTAATAATTTACACCACCAAAGGGTTGAAACATGAGAAATAGATGCATTTAGATAAATAG
>NW_006408884.1:1530875-1536489 GCF_000296735.1 Chrysochloris asiatica | reverse complement strand
AGGATCGAACATTGTTTCGTTCTGCTGTGCATGGGGTCGCTATGAGTCGGTTCCGACTCGATGGCACCTGACAACAACAACAACAGCTTTAACATGTATGAGGTGTTGTTGTTGTTAGGTGCCATTGAGTCAGTACCAACTTATAGCGGCCTTATGCACAACAAAATGAAACTGCCCAGTCCTGGGCCAACCTCACAATTGTTGTGACGCTTGAGTCCATTGATGCTACCATTTTGCCAATCCATCTCACTGTGGGTCATCCTCTTTTCCTCTGACCCTCCACCCTACCAAACATGATATCCTTCTCCAGAAACTGGTCCTTCCTGACAATATGTCTAAAGTAAAAGAGATGAAGTGTGGCCATCCTGGCCTCCAAAGGAGCACTCTGGCTGTACTTATTCCAATATAGATCTGTTGGTTCTTTGGCAGCCCATGGCACTATCAATATTCTCCTCCAACACTATAACTCAAATACATCAATTATTCTATGGTCTTCTTTATTCATTGTCCAGCTTTCACATGTATATGAGGTTATTGAAAATACCATGGCTTGGGTCAGGCGCACATTAGTCCTCAAGCTGACATCTTTGTTCTTCAACACTGGAAAAAGGTCTTGTGTAGCAGATTTGCCTAATGCAACATGTCGTTTGATTTCTTTACTGCTGCTTCCATGAATGTTGATAGAAGTCAAAACTCCAACAACGAAGTCTTTTCCCCACTGATTGTTGTTATTGTTAAGTACCATGGAGTCGGTTCTGACTCATAGTAAACCTGCACAGGATTTCTTAGGTTGTAAATCTTTACGGAAGCAGAAAGCCTAATCTTTCTCCCATGGAACAGCTGGTAGTTTCAAATTGCCGACCTTGGGGATAAGAATGTTATTTATTGGTCCAGTGGTAAGGATTTTTGTTTCCTTTACACTGAGATGTATTCAAACTGAAGGTTGCTGTCTTTGATCTTCATCAGTAAATATTTTAAGTCCTATTCAATTTCAGCAAGCAAGGTTGCATCATCTGCATATCGCAGTTTGTTTATGACTCTTCCTCCAATCCTGATGCCATGTTTTTCTTCGTAGAACGCAACTTCTCAGATTATTTGCTCAGCATAAAAAATGAATAAGTATAGTGAAATAATACAACCCTGTCACACATCTTTCTTAATTTTAAACCATTCAGTGTTCCCATGTTCTGTTCAAACAACTGCCTCTTAGTCCATGTACAGATTCCTCATGAGCACAATTTAGTGTTCTGGAATACTAATACTTCCCACTGTTGTTCATAGCTTGTCGTGATCCACACAATCGAAAGCCTTTGCATAGTCAAAAAAGCATAGGTAAATATCTTTTTGGTATTCTCTGCTTTCAGCCTAGATCCATTTGAAATCAGCAGTATTATCTCTTGTTCCATGTCCTCTTCTGAATCCGGCTTGAACCTCTGGAAATACTCTGTCAATGTATGCTTGCAGCTGTTTCTTTATTACTTTTAGTAAAACTTTACTCACATGGGATATCAAAGATATTGCCCAATGATTTCCACACTACATTGGGTCATCTCTCTTTGGAATGGGCCCAAATATGGATCTCTTACAATGAGTTGGCCAGATAGTTGTCTTCCAAATTTTTTAGCATAGGTGAGTGAGTGCCTCCATTGCCACCTCACTTTCTGGAAAGATTTCAATTTTTATTCCATTAATTCCTGGTGCTTTGTTCTTTGCCAATTCTTTCAATGCACCTTGGACTTCCTCCTTCAGTATATTGGCTCTTGATCATATGCTACCTCTTGAAATGGTTGAACATTAACCATTTCCTTTTGCTCAGTGACTGTGCATTACTTCCATCTTCTTTTGATGCTTTCTGCATCATTCAGTAATTTGCCAAGAGATTTTGTAAATAACAAAAATCAAGGCTTGATTTTTTTTTTCATTTCCTCAGCTTGAGAAATGCCGAGCATATTTTTCCTTTTGGCTATCTGACTGCAGCTCTTTGAACATTTCGTTGTAAAATTTTATTTTGTCTTCTCAAGCTGACCTTTGAAATTTTCTGTTCTGCTGTTGTACTTCCTCATTTTTTCCATTTGCTTTGGCATCTCTACACTGGAGAGCAAATTTCAGTGTCTCTTCTGACATCCATTTTGATTTTTTCCTTCTTTCTTGTCTTCTTAGTGACTTTTTACTTTCTTTCTGTAGATGTTCTTAATGTCATCCTACAACTCTTCTGGTCTTCAATCTCTAGTGTTTAATGTACCAAATCGATTCTTCAGATTATCTCTAAATTCAGATGGGGTATATTCAAGGTCATATTTTGGCTCTCGTGGACTTGTTTTCATTTTCTTCAGCTTCAGTTTGAATTTGCATATGAGTAATTGATGGTCTGTTCCACAGTCTGCCCTGGCCTTGCTTTGACTGATGATGGAGCTTTTCAATCGTCTCTTTCCACAGATGTAGTCAGTTGGATTTCTGTGTATTCCATCTGGTGAGATCCATATGTATAGCCATCTCGTATGCTGTCTAAAAGGGTATTTGAAATGAACAAATCATTGGTTTTGCAATATTCTATCATGCGATCTTCAATATCATTTCTATCATGGAGGCTATATTTTCCAACTATTGATCCTTCCTGTTTTTTTTTTCCAAGCTTTGAATTCCAATCACCATTAGTGATCATTACATCCTGATTGTATGTTTGATCAATTTTGGATTGAAGAACTTGGTAGAATTCTTCTAGTTTATCACCAATGGCTTAGTGGTTGGTGTGTAAATTTGAATTTGAATAATAGTGTTATTAACTGGTTTTCCCTTTAGGTACAAGGATATCCTACCACAGACAGTGTTGTACCTCATGACTAATGTGAGTATATTATTTTTGGAAAAGAATGCAACACCATTTCTCTTCAATTTGTCATTCCTGGCACAGTATACCATGTAGTTGTCAGATTCAAAATGTCCAATACCAGTCCATTTCAGCTCACTAATGCCTAATATATCAATGTTTATGCATTCAAGTTCGTATTTGACAATTTCTAATTTTCCTAGATTCGTTCTTCATATATTCCATATTCTGATTATTAATGGATGTTTACAGCTGTTTCTCTTCATTTTGAGTTGTGCCCATTAGCAAATGACTACCCTGTGGGCTTTACTCACATGTATGTAATTGATTTATGTATATAAATCAATTTTAAAAAACTATTGGATCATGTCAGAGACAATGTTGGATTATCTTTCATTAAGTATTCCCACAAAGTGTATTATTACAGATATCATTATCATCATCTCTTATCACTTTTATATATCCATATATTGAAAAACGTGCAAACTATTTTTATTCATCATATCAATACATCATACATATATCCATGCAAATATCACTGTGTAGCTTCTATTCAAAAGATATTATGGTGTTGTAGGATAAACACTGCATGGCTAACCATATGGTCAGTGGTTCAAACCCACAAGCTGCTCCTTGGAGATATTATTCAAGGTTACTATGAGTCGATGGCCTTTAATGACAACAACTACATTCAAAAGATATGTCAACATAGCATTTTACCATAGTGGTTTAAATAAATAATTCATTTCAATACTTCAAATGCACATCAACTACGGACATATAGTTCTGACCATGCTTTGAAAAGCGAGTAGCTGATTTAAGTTTCACTGTTTGTATATACATGTTTTTCCTGTCAGAACATTCCTTTAGTTATAAATTCCACTGTCAAAGCAAAAATGAAATTTGTGTTTACATGGTCCAATACAACTATGAAGATAGTCAATAAAAAGACACTTAACCTTTGAGAATTTTGATCCATGAAGAAACAGTTGTGCTGGGACTTTCAACTACCAGACAAGAAAGTGTTGATTCAGTTCTGTATAGAACGGGAGGAAATAAAGTACCTGAGATTTTCCCCCTTGATTTCCTAGAGGTGAAAAAATAATCAATAAAAAGCAGCAAGACAAGTTTGTTACAGTTTAGCTTTGCTTTCAGAAAAACCAAGCTTTATCTTGGTGTAATGAAGTTTTCTTGTTCAAATGCAAATTGCTCTCCCCTTTAATGGAATTTTTATTAGCATTCTTTTATTTTGTGAATAATACCAAGGTATGGCCTTAAAAATCTGTAACCTCCAAGAAACCCAGGGAGTCTGACATGTATTTTAAGTGATAGCCATTTTATAATTAGATTATACATCACATTTTGCTTTGTTCTTGTAGTTACTGGCTTTATTTTGTGTCTGTGAATAAAGAGAATAATCAAGGCCTAGTAGTCATTTTACTTTTGAAAGCATAGTACTTCAAAAAGAACCTTTAATTTATGCACTATAATGTCAATTCCATGCATCTTAAAAGGCAGAAGATTTAGGAATGTCTGCTATTACACTGTTCTTCATGGTTTTGATACATTGAAGTAGAAAAAAAATTCATTACTCACTGTAGTAAAAGGAAAGAAAAGAAGAAAGTTGATTTGATATTGTGCAAGACTTACCATTTTCCTCCTCTTGATAACTAAATTGCCACCTATTGTTTGTGGTGTCCACTCTCTGGGCTTAGAGTCTTGATTGGATGACAAGAGACACACATAGGGTGCTTCACTATCTTATTACATAGCAATCATTCTCAAATGTTCTCCTAGTCATTCTTGATTTTATTTTTCTCACGTCTGATGACATTAGTCACAGTTCTCTCCATGAAACAGAATTCTTCTCACTTTCTCCCTGGGTTCCCTGTTTCCATTCTTCCTTGTTTTCCAGTCCCTTCCTGCTTTCTGAGCTTTATATTTGGGAAAATACTGTCATTTTGTTCTCCTATGGTTGCTTATACTAAGGAGCACATTTCTCCTTAGTACTACAGTATTCACATATTGACTGACTGAAAACTGGTCTCTGTGGATGGGTTCAGTTCCAGTCTTCCAGGGTGTCTAAAGGCCATACTACATGAAGTTCCACAAGTCTCTATCAGACACGTTTAGTCATTTTTATTAATTTGAATTTTATTCAACATTACTTTTTCTTACCGTAGTGGTTACGAATCAGTCTGTGAACCTCAAGGTCAGTAGTTTGAAACTACCAGCTGTTCTGCAGGAGAAAGATGAGACTTTTTGCTCCCGTAAAGATGTACAGCCTCGGAAACCCTGTACGGGGTCTCTATAAGTCAGAACTGACTCCACAGAACATAACAACAACAATAACAACCTGTCTAGGAACTTCTTTTGTGATTCTGATCATAGCAGTTGGTAATGGTGGCCACACACTATCTAGTTCTTCTAGTCTCAGAGTTGTGGAGTTTGTGGTTTGCATGACCTATTAGTCTTTTCTTCACTATTCTTTGGTTTAGATAAGGAGAGATCAGTTGTTGTGAAGTGCCATCGAGCCCTAAAATTAAACATTTAAAATTTTATAGGTGATCCTTCTGGCATCACTCAGACTGTAAGGGTACAACACTGATATATATCAAGAAGACTTGAAACATTTACTTATGAAGATCAAAGAGCACAGCCTTACGTATGGATTACAACTTAATGTCAAGAAAACAAAAATCCTCACCACTGGACCAATAAGCAACATTCTTATCAATGGATAAAAGATTGAAGTTGTCAAGGACTTCATTCTTCTTGGATCAACTA
>NW_006408884.1:1528255-1530565 GCF_000296735.1 Chrysochloris asiatica | reverse complement strand
GCTTCGTCTCTCATACTTTGGTCATATTGTCAGGAGGAAACAGTCGCTGGTGAGGGATGTCATGCTGGGTAAGGTGGAGGGTCAGAGAAAAAGAGGAAGACCCCTAACGAGATGGATTGGCCAGGTGGCATCATTGATGGTCTCAAGTGTGTCAGCAGCAGTGAGGTTGGCTCAGGATCAGACATTGTTTCGTTCTGCTGTGCATGGGGTCACTATGAGTCGGTTCCGACTCAATGGCACCTGACAACAACAACAACAACAACAACAATATCCTCTTTCTTATCTATGTTGTTGATTTTGCTGTTAAAGAACTTGTTAGTCATTTCAGACTCATAGCAACACAATTTAGGATTTCAGAGGAACAGCTGGTGGATTTGAGTTCCTGACTCTGTGGTTAGCACTCCAATGTTTACCGTACAGCACCACACCAAGACCAATAGTTGCACATTAATGGTCTGTAACAAGCTTTTTTTTTTCTTAAGTTTTTATTATGAATTGAGTGATTGTTTACATGGGAGAACATTGGTTTTACAACATTGTTTCATTGCAATGATTACAATCTCCTCCATGCAACATCATTCAACAGTATTTACTTCCATTCCCTCTGTGTTTTTTTGTTTGTTTTGGGGGAGGGAATATACACAAAAAACTCAATAATATATAATCATTTAAACAAGCCAAGGGTACATTCTGCAAGCCTGCCTCCTGGCCACACTCAGCCTTTCTCTTTCCATGAGGCTAGAGTCCTCAGCTGCTCTCTCTCTCTCTCTCTCTCTCTCTCTCTCTCTCTCTCTCTGTCGTCATCTCTACCTCCATCTTTGGTGTCGCTGCTTCTCTGAATAGAGTCCCACATTCCGCTCATGCTCTTCTTCCTTGATGGTCTTAGGGTCTTCTGTTTCTGGACTGTAAATTTAACTACTCTCCTGTTTGTTTGTTTTTAAAACAAAACCCTTTATAGTTGTGACAGTCACAAGTAGTCATGATAACAAATACTCACTATTGAATCCTAAGAATCTTATCCTCATCTCTTTCCATCAGGCCTGTCTAGACAAGATGAAAACTATTCATTGGGAACTCTACCTTCCCATGCACACTCTTAAACTAAATTCCCTCTTGAAAACCTCTAAGTTGTGCCTTTATCACCCTCTCATTTTAAGTAGCCAAAACTTAGACAAGTTTCCTGTCATCTCTCATACTTCAGACATATTGTCAGGAGGGACTAGTTGTTGGAGAAGGATATCATGTTTGCTAAGGTGGAGGGTCAGAGATTAAGAGGAATACCCCCAATGAGATGGATTGACCAAGTGGCAGCATTGATGGACTCAAGCGTGTCAACAGTAATGGAGTTGGCCCAGGATCAGGGAGTGTTTCATTCTGCTGTGCATAGAGTCATTATGAGTCAGTACTGACTTGATGGCACCTAACAACAACATCTATTCTATATACAGAAGGGATAAGATTGATACTGAATGTGAAGACTTATTCCCTCTCAGTTGGTGCCTTGAGCTACTACATCCATACATATAGATCAAGTTCATCAAATTGTAGCTATTTACAGCTTGTTTCCTTTATCAAAAAAATATATTTTTTAATCTTTCTCTAGTTGAGTTCTGATCATCAAGCCATTAAGCCTAGATCACATGGGTACTATCTACAAGTTTGGGCATTCTTGTGAGTATCCCTTCACTTCATATCATCTGTGTGCTTCACTCTCAGCTCTAGCTTTCTATCGATATGTCCTTGTTCATGGACTCAGGACTCCACAGATCTCACCACACTTTGAACCAACCAGCCCTCCCTCTTCTTTCTCTCATCTCCAGGTCAATGGGAGTCTATGGAATGTGGTTAAATTCAGCCCATTTCTTCAATGCTGTCTTTCCTCCTCTTCTACTCACCAGTAGACCAACATGGTTACCAGCAAGGTTACATGCCTTCTCATGTGTTCACTTTGAGTTACAGTCTTGGAAGAGGATATGTCACAAGCTTTTAAGACCCAGTAGCTACTCACCAAAGTGGGATACAGAACATTATCTTTGGGCTCTATATTATGCACATTGGCTTAGATGTCCCCTGAGTGTGTCTCCATAATACCAAGCCCAGTGACTCATTCAGTCAAGGTGTTTGGTTATGGCTAAGAAGATTAAACCAAACGGCCACCACTCGTCTGTCTGTCGTGCTGTGGTGGATTGAGTTGCTGTGATTCTGAGGGCTATACCACCGGTGTTTTAAATAACCAGCAGGGTCACCCATGGTGGAAAGGTTTCAGATGAGCTACAAAACAAAGACAGACTAGGAAGAAAGAGTGACAAA
>NW_006408884.1:1519270-1525525 GCF_000296735.1 Chrysochloris asiatica | reverse complement strand
GGTGAGGTTGGCCCAGGATCGAACATTGTTTCGTTCTGCTGTGCATGGAGTCGCTTTGAGTCGGTTCCGACTCGATGGCACCTGACAACAACAAAGAAGATTTGAGAAATGTGCTGTTCTTAACTCCCCTGCACAGAACATTTGAAATATTACCTGCTTTAACTATTGCTATTGTTGTTAAGCATCTTCTAGTTGGTTCTGACCCATTGTTGTTGATGTTGTTGTTAAGAGCCGTCAAGTACATTCAGACTCACAGTGATCTTGTATAGAGTTTCCAAGGAGTGGCTAATTTGCTTGAACCTCTGACCTTGCAGTTCAAACTGACCTTGCAGTCCAGCACATTAACCTGCATTGCCACACCAGGACTCTGTTTTTTCCTACCCAAAATATATAGCCTTTCCTTATTGTACACAGGGTTGATAAGGATGGGCAAGTTAGACATTAACTACTTGAAATGGGGGGGGGGGTTATAAAGGCCTTCCTTCCTTCATTTAATTTTTGTTGTTTTTCTTAAGTGTCATCAAGTCCATTCTGACCTTGTATAAGGTTTCCAAGGCTTTAAATTATTCCCTCTGTAAACAAGACAGACAGGAACAGGCAACTTAAACACTGGTTAACTAAAATGGAGGACTAGAATGGCACAAAGTGACTGGCTTACAGTTTTCAAGATGGAGTTTAGTTTCAGAGTGTGTGGGGGAAGGTAGAATCTCCAGTGAATAATTTTTATCTTTTCTAGATTTGTCTGGTGAAAAGAGATGGGGATAAGAATCTTATGATTCAAAAGTGAGTAATTGCTATCATGATGAATTGTGATTGTCACAACTGTAAAGGTAGAAGTTTTGTAACATAAAGGAGAGAGGAGTTAATTGTACATTCCAGGAATAGAGGACCCTAGAACCATCAAAGGAAAAGAGTACAGCATAATGTGAGAACCTATCCAGAGATGCAGCAACACCAAAGATGGAGCCCAGAGATAAGGGCATGGAGAGAGAAAGAACAACTGAGGACTCTAGTCTCATGGAAAGAGACACATTGTGTGCTGGCAACCAAGAGGCAAGCTTTCAGAATGTGCTCTTTAATTACTTAAATGATTATATATTCCTGACTGTTTTGATGTATATTAAAAAACAAAAACAAACAAACGAACAAAAAACAACAGAAGGAATAGAAGCAAATACTGTTGAATGATGATGCATGGAGGGGATTGTAATCATTGCAATGAAATTAAATACAATAGGAAGAGTGTAAAATTGATGTTTGCCCATGTAAACCATCACTCAAGTCACAGTAAAAACTTAAAAAAAAAAAAAAAAAAATTAAGGTGATGAGAAAAACACATTCCTTTACAAAGCCACATATGGCATTTTCTTACTCATAATTTAGGAAAGGATGGTAAAAAGAAGAGAAAGGGACCAGCAGTAAGTAGATGGAAGTTTGTCAGTGACAATATTATTTGAAGTTATCATAATAGCTGTTCCTCAGCATATTTGGAAGTGATAGAATACAAAAAGACAGCAATTGAAGAAAGAGTTGCTTTGTACTCTCCTATTTTTTGAAGATGTATGAAAAAAAGAGAGTAGTAAATTCTTAATTTGAATGCTTGAAGTCAGAAATAGATATTTCTGTGTTTAATCATGTTTGCATCAATAACTCACTGCAATAATTTAGTCAGGAAATGCTGTATATCAGTGGATCAGAGTCATGAGAAATGATTGAGGCTTGTAGTGAGGTGGTGATTGTCAAGATGAAGATCATGAATGGATTTGAGAATTATGTAGAAGGTTAAATGAACAGATTGGATGATGGGCTGATACGTGAGAGAGTGTTAAAAATTGATTTATTTAAGATTAAGTTAAGTGCTTTCTAGCTTATGCCACAAATTAAATAGATGTACTGTCCACATGAGTACAGATCATTAAAAGAGAATAACTTTTAATAGAAAAAGCACACATTAGTTTTGAAAAAAATGTTTACTGTGACTTTGTGCATCCAACTAGATACATCAAATACTTAATTGGACCTAGCTGACTTCTGTTTCTAAGGAAAGAACCCAAGCAGTGACATGGCCGTGACTTGATACTGCATGGCTCTGGAGTTTCAGTTTCTGGGCCTCAATTATTATGCTTCCCAATTTGCCGTTAAGTAAAATTGGAAAGTGCTATTAATTGTCATAAGGATTGAATGATATAATAGAAGTAATATTTGCTGCATCAAAATTACTCAGTAGGGAAACATTACTGTTATTATAGCATAATATTATTACTACTATTGACACTCATTAGTGTACATATGTTTCTATCTCCTATATCATAAACACCTCACACTAAGTACTTATTAATACTTAAGAATTTGAAGTGAATAACAGTTCTGCATATTATTTCAAAATGAATTAGGTTGAGCATTTTAATTGTCATTGTTGTAAAGTACCATTGAGTCGGTTTCAGCTCATACTGACCCAGAATAGTATTTTCAAGGAATGGCTTGTGAATTTGAACCACCTACCTTGCATTCCTCTGGTAGCGTAGTTGTTACGAATCGGGCTATGAACCTTAAGGGCAACAGTTTGAAACTACCAGCCACTCTGTGGGAGAAATATGAGGCTTTCTGCTCCCATAAAGATTTACAGCATCGGAAACCCTTTACAGGATTGCTATGTGTCAGAACCAACTTGATGGCGCTTAACAACAACCTTACATTCCTGTGCTTATCCTATATCACAACACCAGGACTTTTTATTTGGGGCCAATAATCCATATGACTGACATATTTTCTTTGGGAATTGATTAGTACTTAGATGCTAAAGCATGCATTCTAGAACTTAACTCCATACTCTCATGTCATCATTAAGTATGTTTGTCTGATTGTTTCAGTTACTTCAATTAAGTAAACTAATGAGAACCATGATCTAGCTTAAACTTCTTTCTTATTTTTTAAAGCTACTTTGAAAATGATTTAGTCCAAGATAGTATTAGGGATACCAGAAAATGATTAAGTATATACAAGCTTAATAAATATTTTATAGGCTCACAGTATCTTAACACTTGACATAGAATTCAAAATGACTTTTCATGTGTACTGATGATGAATTGGTATGGACTACATCTCAATGTAAAGAAAACAAAAATCCTCACCACTGGACCAATAAACAACATTCTTATCAATGGATAAAAGATTGAAGTTGTCAAAGACTTAATTCTTCTAGGTTCAACCATCAACAGTCATAGAAGCAGCAGTTAAGAATCAAATGACGTATAGCAGGACCTGACAGAGTTTCACAACTAATATAAGGTAGAATTTGGACTTGAATCAGACCTTATTACCACTATCACTCACTGCACCATGACATATTGCTCTCTGTTCATTCATTTCTAGTCCATAGTGCAAGTCATATTTAGTTTTAAATTTGCATTAACAAATTTCCAAAAATTTAGATATTTGAAATAGCATCAATTTATTTATTCATACTTCTGTGTACCAGGAGTCTAGCATGGCATTGGAGTCCTGGTGTGGAGCTGTGATGTGCTGGGCTGTAATGTTAGTTTGAGCTCCAACATCGGCAGTTCAGGCTCACCAGCCACTCCTCATAAGCCCTATATTGGGTTACTGTGAGTTGGAACTGACTCGACAGCACTTAACAACAACAACAATAAAACAGGCATTAGTATCTCATTGGAATGAATCATCTTATCAGTATTGTAGCTGTCATCCTCTACCAAGCTAATTGGTTGTTGGCAAGGTTCGTTTCTTTGCAGTTATATAACTGAGGTTCCAATTCACTTGACACATTGTCTGCTTCATCTTCAATCCAACAATGACAATGTAGACGTCTCATGATTTGAATAGCTTTGTATTTCCCATCTACCACATTTACTGACCTCTATTCCTTTCCTTAATATAATTTTTAATTTTAAAGTTAACTAGTTAGTAACCGTCTACCACTCAGCAACAATAGTGAAGTTGGCCCATAATCAGGCAGTGTTTCATTCTACTGTGTATAAGGTTGCTATAAGTCAGTACCAACACGATGGCACCTAACAACAAAAACAACAACAGTTAGTAGCCTTACAAATTAGGTTGGGTATTCTATAGAAGCAAAACAAGTGAAACTTTTATATGTATATGTATATATATATATATTTATTTGTTGTTGTTAGGTTCCATCGTGTAGATACCAACTAGTAGCGACCTTATGCACAACAGAACAGAACTCTGCCCAATCATGGGCCAACGTCACTAACATTGCCAAGCTTGAATCCATCGATGATGCCACTTGGCCAATCCATCTCGTTGGGGGGTCTTCCTCTTTCTCTTTGTCTCTGACCTTCAACCCTACCAAACATGATATCCTTCTCCAGTGACTGGTCCCTGCTGACAATATGTCCAAAATATGAGAGACAAAGTTTGGCTATCCTGTTCTCCAAGGAGCACTCTGGCTGCACTTCTTCCAAAACAGATCTATTGGTTCTTTTAGCAGCCAATGGCACTTTCATTATTCTCCTCTAACACCACAATTCAAAAGCATCAATTATTCTATAGTCTTCCTTATTCACTGTCCAGCTTTCACATGCATATGAGGTTATTGAAATACCATAGCTTGGGTCAGGCGCACCTTACTCCTCAAACTGACTTCTTTGCTCTTCAACATTTTAAAAAGGTCTGTACAGCAGATTTGCCTAATGTAATACATCCTTTAATTTCTTGACTGCTTCTTCCTTGAGTGTTGATAGTTGATCCAAGAAGACTGAAATCCATGACAACTTCAATCTTTTCTCCATTGATAAGAATGTTGTTTATTGGTCCAGTAGTGAGGATTTTTGTTTTCTTGACATTGAGATGTAATCCATACTGAAGGCTGTGCTCTTTGATCTTCATCAGTAAATGATTTAAGTCCTCTTCACTTTCAGCAAGCAAGGTTGTATCATCTGCATATCCCAGGTTGTTAATGACTCTTCCTCCAATCCTGATGTCACATTTTTCTTCATAGAATCCAGCTTCTCAGATTATTTTCTCAGCATAAATGTTGAATAAGTATGGTGAAAGAATACAACCTTGTCGCACACCTTTCTTAATTTTAAAACATTCAGTGTTCCCATGTTCTGTTTGAACAACTGCTTTGGGTCCAGGTACAGATTCCTCATGAGCACAATTAAATGTTACAGAATACTCATACTTTGCAATGTTGTCCATAGCTTGTCATGATCCACACAATTGAAAGCCTTTGCATAGTCAATAAAGCACAAGTAAACATCTTTCTGATATTCTCTGCTTTCAGCCAAGATCCATCGGATATCAGCAATGATATCGCTCATTCTATAGCCTCTTCTGAATCCAGCTTGAATCTCCAGAAGTTATCTGTCAACGTATGCTTACAGTCATTTCTATATTACCTTTAGTAAAACTTTACTTGCATGGGATATCAAAGAGATTGTCCAATGATTTCCTCATTACGTTGGGTCACCTCTCTTTGGAATGGGCACAAATACAGATCTCTTCCAATCAGTTGGCCAGATAGTCGTCTTCCAAATTTCTTGGCATAGATGAGTGAGTGTCTCCTATGCCATCTATTTTCTTGAAATGTTTCAATATTTATTCCATCCATTGAAAATATTTCAATATTCATTCCTGGTGCCTTGTTCTTTGCCAATTCCTTCAATGCACATCCATTTTGGCCTATTCCTTCTTTCTTGTCTTCTTAATTACTTTATGTTTTCTTCATGTATAATGTTCTTAATGTACAATGTTCAGATTCATACTTCGTACATTCCATATTCTGATTTTCAAAGGATGTTTACATTTGTTTTTCTTCATTTTGAGTTGTGGCCCATTAACAAATGAAGGTCCCGTGGGCTTTTCTTCCACGAGATTTATTCAATTCCTGTCATCATAGTCAACTCTACTTTGAGGAGGCAGCTCTTCCCCAGGCACATTTTGAGTGCCTTCCCACCTGAGGGGCTTATTTTCCAGCACTATATCTTATAGTGTTTCTCTGCTATTCATAAGGTTTTCAGTGACTAAATATTTGAAGTTGTTCACCACTCCTTCTTCCTAGTCTGTCTTCATCTGGAAGCTCATCTGAAACCTGTCCACCATGGGTGATGCTGCTGGTGTTTAAAATACCAGTGGCATAGCTTTCTGAATCACAGAAACTCACAAGCCACCACTGTATGATTATATATATATATAAGGAGCTCTGGTAGCGTAGTGGTTACGAATTGGGCTGTGAACCTTAAGGTCAGCGGTTCAAAACTACCAGCC
>NW_006408884.1:1502344-1519124 GCF_000296735.1 Chrysochloris asiatica | reverse complement strand
AGGAAATGGCTCACAATTTTAGAGTCCCAAGTCTCCAGGGGAAGAAGTCAGTGAGAGCATTTGGTGTACGTCCATTAAATTGGGAGAAGACCACACCCCCAAGAAACATCCTTTTAATTGATTGGCTGCTCATAATCAGTCATCATAGAATTAACTATGCAGTATTTAATTTCATCCTGGGGATAAGCACATCTCAACTGACAAACCCATCAAGTCAAGACAAAACCCTGTTATAGTCCATCCTTTGTCAACTTGACACCAATAAACTATATGCATAATCCCTAAATGAAGAAAAGTCATACTTGAGCCTAACATGATTTAGCTAAAATGTGTGCAAACAAAAATGTACTGGCCCCATTTACATCTTATATTTCATAAATGAACAATGCCAAAAAATTTTAATGCAAACAAATAAAACAAAACATAACAAAACCAAAGAAAAATTTATATTCATTTAAATATTCAAACAGTACATTCTGCAAGCCATCCTCCTGCATATGGGCAAACACCTTACTCAGTCCATCGGCTGAGAGTCTGCAGCTGCTCTTCCTGTCCTTGCCATAGCCTCTGCTGCTGTCTTTGCAGCCACCACTCTTCTAGGTAAGGATTTCATGCTCCACATATGCTCTTTATTTTTGATGGTCATGGGTTCCCCTGTTCATAAATTGAAAGATTATTTTAGCCCTTCTTTTAGTTACACATCTTCTATAATTAGTTTTGACAATAACACAATTAATCCTACTAACAATTACTTACAACTGAATCATAAAATCTCACCAGCATCATCTCTGGCCCCTTTCAAAGTGGATACAGGCCAGGCTGCTAATCTCGAGATCAGCAGTTTGAAACTACCAGCTTTTCTGCAAGAAAAAGATGTGGCTTTCTGTTCCCATAAAGATTTATAGCCTCAGAAACCCTATACAGGGTCATTATACCAGAATTGACTCCACAGCACACCACCATACCAAAACATAGTGTAACATATTTATGGTTATGACATCATGTGATAAAATTCATAAGGTCAAAAATTCTCATCTAAACACAAATCAAGAAATCAACGGTCATTAAGAAGACAAATAAGAAGGAAAAGACCAGAATGGGTGTAAGAAGAGAATGAAATTTGATCTCCACTGTAGAGATGTTAAAGCAAATGAAAGAAATGAGGAGGTAAAAAAGCTGAACAGAAAATTTCAAAGGGCAGATCAAAAGGACAACGTCAACTATTATAATAAAATGTGTGAAGACCTGGTGTTAGAAAATCAAAAAGGAAGAACACTTTCAGCATTTTTCAAGCTGAAAGAACTAAAGAACTAATCCAAACCTTGAAATGAAATCTTGAAGGATTCTATTGGCAAAATGTTGAATGGTACAAAAAGTATCAAAAGAAGATGCAAGGAATACAGTCACTCTACCAAAAAGAAATGGTTGATGTTCAACTACTCCAAGGTATAGCATATGATCAAGAGCCAATGTCCTGAGAGAAGAAGTCCAAACTGGACTGAAGGCATTGGAAAAAAGAAATCTTTCAACAAAGTGGTACAGTACTGGAGGTAGTCACTCATCTATGTCAGAAATACAGCTACCTGGTCAATTTATTGCAAGATATTATGTTCATTCCCAAGAAAGTGACCTAACAGAATATGGAAATAATCTAACAATATTATTAATATTTTATGCAAGTAACTATTTTTTTGAAGATAATTTTAAAATGGCAGCAACAGTACATTGACAGTGAGCTGCCAGAGTCCAAGCAGGAACCAGAAGAGGATGTGGAACAAGGGATATCATTGCTATCAGATGGATTTACTCTAAAAGAAGTAAATATCTGAAAGATACATACCCTTTCTTTATTGAGATGCAAATGCTTTCAACTGTGTGGATCATGAGAAGCTATGGACAACATTGTGGAGAATGGGTATTCCAGAACATTAATTGTGCCATGGGAAACCTGTACATATACCAAAAGGCAGTTGTTATAACAGAACAAGGGATCACTGAATGGTTTAAAAGCAGAAATGGTGTTACCAGGGTTGTATTCTTTCACCATAGTTATTCAATCTGTATGCTGAAAAAATTCAGAGAAGCTGAATGAAGAATAATATGGCATCAGGATTTGAGGAAGACTCATTAATAACCTCTACAAATCAGGCTGCGAACCTCAAGTAGTTCTAAACTACCAGCTGTTCCGCAGAGAAAGATGAGGCTTACTGCTCCTGTAAAGATTTACAGCCTCAGAAACCCTGTAGAGGATCACTCTGAGTCAGAACCGACTCCACGACACATAACAACAACAACAACAACAACAGTATGCAGATGATACAACCTTGTTTGGTGAAGGAGAAGAGGACTTAAAATACTGATGAAGATGAGGGACAACAGCCTTCAGTACAGGTTGCATTTCAAAGTAAAGAAAACAAAATTTCTCACCACTGTACCCATAAATAACATCATGATAAATGCAGAATAGATTGATATTGTCAAAGACTTCCTTTTGCTTGGATCAACCATCAACACTTATAGAAGAAGCATTCAAGAATCCAAATCACATATTGCATTAGAGAAATCTCTAACACTCTTTAAAGCACTCAAGAGCTTTGATGTCAGTTGGAGGACTAAGGTATGACTGACCCAAGTCATATAGGTATTTTCAGTAGCCTTATATGCATGTGAAACAGGACAATGAATAAGGACGACTGTAGAAGAATTGTTGCAGTTGCATTAAGGTGTTGGAGAAGAACATAAAAAACACCAAAAATGGTCAGAAGAACAATCAAATCTGTGTTGAAAGAAGTACAACCAGACTGCTCCTTAAAAGTCAGGGTGGTGAGACTTTATCCCTCATCCCTCAGACACAGTGTTAAAGGGGATCAGTTCCTGGAGAAGGGACATTGTGCTTTGTAGAGTGGAGGGTCAGTGAAAAAGAGAAAGACCCCAACCAGAAAGAATGACAAAGTGGCAGCAGCAATAGACTCAAGTGTTACAGAATTTTGAGGCTGGTGTAGGACATCTGACCAGACTTGGTGGAACATAACCACCACCACAACAAACACAAACCAAGGTTTTCTTATTAATTAAGAGCAAATTGTGCTAGTTCTGATATGGAATTTTCTATTTTCCCTTTGGCAAAATATATGCCATTCTAATACCATAATTGACGTACAAATATCAAACTTACCTTTTTAAGGATTGTAGAAATAATCAAATAGATCAATAAAACAATCAATGCCATGAAGCAATCACTGGACTAAGTGTAATACCGTTTTAACTCTTAATCATATATTGCAGGTTCTAATCTTTTTATCATGTACATTTTTCTTTTCCTGAGTAGAATTATATGTGTTTGTAGCCATGTGAACACATTGAAAACCTTAAGAATAAATCACAATTTCTACAATGAAATTAAACTATCTGAGGAACAAAGCTGTATGGTGAAAACATACTGTTCTGGAAAAATACAATGTGTTCTTGTGTTTAAAATGCATAACACTACAAAGTCTGTGTATAAAAAACAGTCCTAGGAGATTAGTGCAAGTCATGTTGTCAATATTATCAAGAGCATTACCATTTGATAATGTTTGACTACAATCAAATAGCATCTATGTAAATAAAAGAGTGTTTATCTGGATGGTTAAAAGAGAGTTAGATTACCCTGGGATTTACAGATTGAAAGCAAGATGTAAACTTTGAGTCTCTTTGTTCCTGCATTGTGAGCCTCAAGATTGCCCTGAGATTTGTAGTTACTGTCACAAACAGGTAATGCTTCAAAATGTTTGCCTGTTTGTGCTTAAACCCTCTGTATTTTTGCAAATATAGAATTATTTTGTTTCTTACCCTTTAATAAGAAATCATTTTATGTATATTTAGTAGATTTCTCTCTTTAAAGGAGAGGTGTTAAGGAATAATTCATTTTCTTATGTGGATCACTCTTTATATGATGTGCTTTTAAGTAGAATATTTATATACACATTGATTCCATGTGTGAAATCCACAGTCCTGCTATTCCCAGGAATTGCACAACACAAAATAAAAGCTGCATTTTATTCACAACAAAGATAAACAAAAAACAGCAATAATAACAACAACAACAACACTTCAGAATGTGCAGCAGTTTGCATGGCAACCCTTGTTAGGTGTATTTATTGCTGGCAAAGTCGTAAGCAAAAAAATCACTTAAAATATTGCCTTTATAGGCTTTTATTTTTTTCCCCTTTAGGATTCTAACATGCTGTAGCACCCTTTCTATAGTTAGATGTTTTATAGCTACAATCAGTTATCTAAAGCTCTGAAGGCATAATTAAAATGAAGACAGTATATGTTCTGAGAAAAGGCTTAAGACCCATTTTTATATCATTAGGAAATAATCATATATAAAATTATATATTTTATATACTATAGCGGGATGTTTCAATTATACATTGTGTCCATCACACTCTAATCAGGAAAATAAAAATCACTGTGAGTTGTTAAGTCAGAGAATTAAATGTAGAATAGGTAAGATGTGAATGCAACCCAGAAAGACTTTGGCTCATTCTCTTACACTCTAAGATCTTATTCTCCACCCATATTAAAATAAAACAAAAAACTCATTGCCAATTTTCTACATAGTTGCTTAATTTTTTGCATTAATTCTCAACAGCTTCTGTTTAATTTTTATTTGTTGTTGTTGTTTTTAGGTGTCAATAAATCCATTATGACTCCTACGGACCCTACACAAAATAGAATGAAACATTGTCCAGTCCTCACAATTGTTATGTTTCAACCTACTGTCTTTGCTACTGCATCCGTTCATGTCTTTGAGGCTCGTCCTCTTTTACACTTTATCAAGCATGATGTTCTTTTCCAGGGACTGGTTCCTCTTGATAAAATGTCCAAAGTGTGACTGGTGAAGTCTCACCATTCTCACTGCTAATGAGCATTCATTCTTACTGCACTTTTTCTAACACAGATATGTCTGTTCTTCTGGCAGTCCATGGTACTTTTAATATTCTTTTCCAAAACTATAATTCAAATGCATTGATTATTCTACAGTCTTCCATATTCATTGTCCAACTTTCACATGCATATGAGACTATTGAAAATACCATGATTTGAGATGAACAACTTAACCCTCAACTGGGTATCTTTGCTCTTTAACACTTTAAAGAATTTATTTGCTGCAGATTTCCCCAATACAATACATCATATGGTTTCTAGACTGCTGCTTCCATGAGTTTTGATTGTGGATGCAATCAAAATGAAGTCTTTGATAACTTTAAATTTTTCTCCATTTATCTTGATATTCTTGATTGGTCCAGCTGTGAGGATTTTAATTTTCTTTACATTAAGGTGCAATCCATACTGAAGGTGTTAGTATTTGAACTTCATCATTAAGTATTTTCAGTCTTCATTGTTTCCAACAAGCTAGGTTGTATCATCTGCATATCACAGGATGTTGTTCCTGAGTCTTCCTTCAATGCTGATGCCACTTTCTTCATATCATCCAGCATCTTGTCTGTGAATACGTTGTACTGTGGTATCTTGCATGTTACTGTGATGTTGGAAGCTATGACCCCAGAAGGATAATCCATGTTGGACAGGTTTCAGCGGGGCTTCCAAATTCAGACAGACTAGGTAGAACAAAGGGTAGGGTACTTTGAGTGGTTAGTAACTGAAAACGTTATGAATAGCAGTGGAACATTGTCAAAGACAGTTGAGAAAGTTGAGCCCCTAAGGTTGGAAAGTACTCAAAATATGTTTGGCTTTTGCTTGTAGACATACTGTGACAGACAGCATTGTACTTAAAAAAATAAATGTCGTTCTTAAGCACCATCAAGTCAGTTTTGACTCACAGTAACTTTGTATAGAGTTTCCAAGGAGCAGGTGGTGTGCCAACCCAGTAGTTAGTAGTTCAGCGCTTATCCTCTAGCACCACACCAGAATTCCTTCAAATAGAATTTGCAGTGTTCTTTTTAATGATGCCACTGATCTTAAATAATGATTTCTGGCATAGTAAATCATGTGATTTTACAATTCAAAGTGGACAATGCCAGTCCATTTCAGCTCACTAATGCCTAGCATATCAATATTTATGCATTCCATTTCACTTTTGACAATTTCCATTTTTCCTAGATTCATGCTTCATACATTCTATGTTCTAATTATTAATGGATATTTGCAGCTCTTTCTCCTCATTTTTAGTTGTGCTTTATCCCATTCACATCATTATGGTCCCAAGAGAAAGATAACGTGTTGCTAAAGTGGAGGGTCAGTGAAAAAGAGGAAGATCTCCAGCGACAAGGATTGACACAGAGGACACCGCAATGGGCTCAGATGCAACAATTGTGAGAATGGCATAGGGCTGGGCTGTGGGGAGTTCCATTGTGCATAGGGTTGTTATCAGTCAGAACCAACTCATGACACCTAACTACAACATTGACCTGTTTGCTTATGTTTTTTTTTGCATTGCATGACTCTATATAATCTACAGAGACACATAACTAAATATCTAATTATGAATTATAAAAGTAGGTGTTCAAAGCAGTCCTAACTGCTATATATGATGAGAAATATATGTATATGTTCATGTATTTGAATGCATCAAAAAGAGTTAACAACAAAAAGTATGGTTTTCTTCTTTTTTTCAAAATAGAAAAAAAACAACAAAAAACCCTTATCCTGAGGCAAAAGCCTTCCAGGCATATCAGAAGTTTTCACATCAGAACATCTTTTAGAAAAAGCCAGGCAAAGTAATGCAGTTGAGTTGATTCTTTTTTTTTTTTTTTTTAAGAACAAAAGATTTTGAAGTGCCATATACATTTAAATATCTTTTCACATTTTCAGAAAAATAAATAGAGAGGTTTAATCAATGTGATACTCTTGAATTCTTTTAAATACATTTATAAATTATTTTACAATTGTGTAGGGAATGAACTTTTAAATAACATAAGGAATATTAAATTATTTTACACTTTGTTATATCTTTCAAAGGAAACATAGACTTGAAATGTATTTAATCTAGACACATAGGTGTGAGTTAAATGACAAGAAGTCATTTATTTAAAGCAATTCTTTGTAATGTATAGTGTGCATGTGTTTACATCTTAAATTCCTTGTAAAAACTTTTTCTTTGTTTATGGTATGATGATATAAAACTTTCAAAGGCAGGCCATATTTTAGTCAGTAAGAGCCTAAACTATCCTATTGAAAGTACATAAGGTAGATGTGTAGTAACAAAAATGACTTTAGGGGTGGCACAATTACCATGCACAGTGTTGAACGATATGAAGCATCTCTTGACCAAAATTGAGGACAGATGTTGAGCAAGTATATTATATACAAGTGCAATTGCACAGGGAATACTCAAGTGGGCAGAATGTGATTATGTAAATGAAATATTCACTTATAACCAAGAACATCAAATACACAGTGAAACTCAAATTGAATAATTCAACAAAGTATAGAGAACATTCTTAGATTTATGATCACTGCCTATAGGTGTGGGGACAATAGTTGTAGGTGATCAACAGTCCCATTTAATCTTCTTAGAGTTCATTTAGGAAGTTAAAATACAAAGATGTCACATTGAAGATTAGCGTGTACATAATCCAAGGCAAGGTATTTTAAGTAGCTCATATGCATGTGAAGGTTGGCCATTGAATAAGGAAGACCGAAGAAGAATTGATGCCTTTCATTTATGGTGCTGGCAAAAATATTAAATATACCATTAAATGCAAGAGAAATGAACAAATATATGTTGGAAGAAGTATAGCCTGAAAGTCCCTTAGAAGCAAGGAAGGTCAGGCTCTCTGAACTTTGTACCACGTCGGTATTTGCATTTCACTACTTGTACTGAGTCCTGGTGTGGTGCTGTGGGTTAATGTCTCAGACTGCAAAGCCATTTGAACTGCAAGGTTGGTGGTTCAAGATCACCAGCTGCTCCTTGGGTTGGAACTGACTCAATGGCGCTTCGTAACAACAACAACTTGTATTTTGGAGTCATGGTGTGGTGCTGTGGGTTAATATGCTGTACTGCAAAGTCAGTTTGAACAGTGAGGTCAGTAGTTCAAGCTTACTAGCCAATCCTCAGAAATCCTATAAAGGGTTCCTATGGGTCAGAATCTATTTAGTGGCACTTAACAACAACAGCTCGTATTTATATGCATTTTAAGAATTAGTATGAGTCTGAGATCATATTTTTTTTTTTTGTTATTGCTGTTAAGTGTCATCCAGTCAATTCGGATTCATAGTGACCATATGAACAATGGAAGGAAACACTGTCCAGTCCTGCACCATCCGCACAATTGTTGCTAAGGTTGAGTGCATTGCTACTGCCACTATGCCAATTCATATTCTAAGGAGTCTTCCTTTTTTTTCAATGAATCTCCACTTTACTTTACCAAGCATTATGTCCTTCTCCAGGGAATTGTCCCTCCTGAAAATATGTGTGAAGTATGAAAGAGGAAGTCTCACCACCCTGGTTTCTAAGGCATATTTTGTGTGTATTTCTTTAAACACATATTGATTTGTTCTTCTGGAAGTCCATGGTATTTCCATCCTCTTCCCCAATACCAAAACTCAAATGCATCAATTATTATATTGTCTTCCTTATTCATTGTCCAACTTTCATACACATACTGAAAATACCATGGCTTGAATCAGACACACTGTAGTCCTCAAACTGATATCTGTGCTCAATTTAAAGAGGTTTGGTGAAACAAATTTGCCTAATGCAATAGGTTGTTTGATTTCTTGACTACTGCATCTATGAGTGTTGACTGCAGATCCAAGCAAAATGAAGTCTTTGACAAAAACAAAATTTTCTCCATTTATCAAAAGTTTTTTATTGGTCCAGTTGTAAAGATTTTTGTTTTGTTTACATTTAGGTAATTTAAACTGAAGACTAAGGGCTTTGATGTTCATCAGTAAGCATTCTAAGACCTCTTTGCTTTCAGCAGGCAAGGTGTATCATCTATGTATCGCAGTGTGTTAATGAGTCTTCCAACAATACTATGCCAAGCTCTTCATATAATCCACTTTTTCAGATAATTTGTTCAGGATACAGATTGATTAAATATTGTAAAATAATACAGCTCGGGTGAAAGAGCACACATCTTTCCTGACTTTAAACCACTCAGTATCCTCATCCCCTTGTTCTGTTCAAATAATTGTCTCTTGGTCTATGTACAGATTTCTCCTGAGCATAATCAAGTATTCTAGAATAACCATTCTTCTTAATGTTATCCATAGTTTATCATGATCTGTAAAGTACATTATCCATAAAGCACAGGCCAACAGCTTTCTGGTATTCTGATTTCTGCCAAGATCCATAGGAAATCAGCAGTGATAGCTCGAGTTCTATGTCCTCTTCTTAATCCAGCTTGAGTTTCTGGCAGTTCCCCATTAATGTACTGGTGCATATGATATTACTAATATTGTCTGTTGGGTTACCTCTCTTTGGCATGAGCACAAATATGAATCTCTTCCTATTGGTTGGCCAGGTAGTTATCATATGGTGGCTTTTCTTATCAACAGAGAAAACATTGAAGTTGTCAAGGACTTCTTTCTTCTTGAATTAACAATAAACACTCATGGAAGTAGCAGTCAAGAGATCAAACCACATATTGCATTAGGCAAATCTGCTGCACAGGAACTTTTTAAAGTGTTGAAGAGCAAAGATGTCAGCTTGGGGACTAAGGTGCGCCTAACCCAAGCCATAGTATTTTCAATAACCTCATATACATGCGAAAGCTGGACAGTGAATAAGGAAGACCTTAGAAGAATTGATGTTTTTGAGTTATGTTGTTGGAGGAGAATATTGAAAGTACCATGAGCTGTCAAAAGAACCAACATATCTATGTTTGAAGAAGTGCAGCCAGAGTGTTGCTTGGAGGCCAGGGTGGTCAAACTTTGTATCTCATACTTCAAACATATTGTCAGGAGGGACCATTTGCTGGAGAAGAATATCATGTTTGGTAAGGTGGAGGGTCAGAGAAAAACAGGAAGACCCCTAGCGAGATGGATTGACAAAGTCACTGAACACTCAGAAGTAGTCGGCCTTTCATTCTTCCTAATCTGTTTTAGTCTAGAAACTCAGCTGAAACCATGATGGGTGATCCTGTTTTTATTTCAAATACTAGTGGCATAGCTTGTAGCATCACAGAAACACACAAGCCACCACAATATGACAAATTGACTTGCAAGTGGTAGTGTCTTAAGACTCATTATTATGAAAATTAATGATATGACAAGCTATGGACATTGCGAAGTATGAGTATTCCGTAACACTTAATTGTGCTCATGAGCAACTTGTATATGGACCAAGAGGCAGTTGTATGAACAAAACATGGAAACACTGAGTAGTTTAAAATTAGGGAAGATGTGTGACAGGGTTTAATTCTCTCACCATACTTATTCAACCTGTATACTGAGAAAATAATCTGAGAAGCTGGGTTATGTGTAGACAAATATGGCATCAGGATTGGAGGAAGACTCATTAACAACCTGCAATATGCAGATGATACAACCTTGATTGATGAAAGATAACAGGACTTAAAATACTTACTGATGAAGATCAAAGAGCACAGCCTTCTATTAATGTAAAACCTATTCTGCCCCTGGCCTTATTTTGGCTGATGATATGAAGGTATTCCACCATCTCTTTCACAGAAATAATAAATTTAATTTCTGTGCATTGCATCTGGTGAGGTCCATGTATATAATCATGTCTTATGCTGTCTAAAGAAGGTATTTGAAATGAACAAATCATTGATATTGAAGAGTTCTATCATGCGATCTCCAGCATCATTTGTATCAACAAGGCCATAATTTCGAACTACTTATTCTTCCTCTTTGTTTCTAACTATTGCATTTCAATTACCATTAATTTAAAATACTTACTGATGAAGATCAAAGTGCACAGCCTTAGGCATGGATTGCATCTCAATGTAAATAAAACAAAAATCCTCACCATTGGACCAATCAACAACATTCTTATCAACAGAGAAAAGATTGAAATAGTCAAGGACTTCATTCTTCTTGGATCAACCATCATCACTCATGGAAGCAGCAGTCAAGAAATCAAATGATGTATTGTATTAGGCAAATCTGCTGTACAAGACCTTTTTAAAGTGTTGAAGAACAAAGATGTCAGCTTGAGGACTAAGATGCAGTTGACCCAAGCCATGGTATTTTCAATAACCACATATGCATGCAAAAGCTGGACCGTGAACAAGGAAGACTGTAGAAGAACTGATGTTTTTGAGTTATGGTGTTGGAGCAGAATATTGAAAGTGCCATGGACTGCTAAAAGAACCAATACATCTTTGTTGGAAGAAGTGCAGCCAGAGTGCTTCTTGGAGGCCAGGATGGTCAAATTTGACTCTCATACTTCAGACACATTGTCAGAAGAGACCACTTGTTGGTGAAGGATATCATGTTTCGTAAAGCATAGGGTTAGAAGAAAAGAGGATGGTCCCCAGTGAGAAGGATTGGCAAAATGGCAGCATCAGTGTCTGAAGTGTGGCAACAATAGTGAGGTTGGTCTAGGACTGGGCAGTGTTTTGTTCTGTTGTACATAGTGTCGCTATGAGTTGGTACCGTATCGATGGCACCTAACAAGAACAACAACATCAACAATATAACACCAAATGTAATAATATAATTCCCATCTGAGAAGAAGAGGAAGGCCCCCAGTGAGCTGGATTGCCAAAATGGCAGCATTAATGGGCTCAAGTGTGCCAATAGTAGTGAGGTTGGCCCAGGATTGGGCAGTGTTTCATTCTGCTGTGCATATGGTCGCTATGAGTCGGTACTGACTCAATGGAACCTAACAACAACAACTATGTACTTCATAAATTTTGAGTATCAGATATAAAATGGACATTCCCAAAACTTAGATCAAAAAACATTTATGATGACACTAATGTTTACTATGATCTAATTCTAACCACAGAAACTGTCAGTAGTTATGTAATAGGAAAACTTTTTGTTTTTATTTTTCTAACGTATTTACTGCATTACTAGATAAAACTGTATTTTACATGGTATACACAAAATAATGTAGATTTTATATAAATCTACTTTTCTATAACTGATTGATTAGCTTCTAAATCTATAAAGTTGTAGGTTTGCCATAAAAGTTTGCCATAATGTATTCAACTGTGAGTTCACCTAAAGTGCAGTTATAGTAGGGACAGTTTTTGTTGGGTGTCAGTGAACACCACCCTTACAAATGCATTATTGATATTTTTCCAATTCCATACTGATGCAAAGTACAATAGCTTGACTAATTTATGTTTATTGCCTAAAGTCTATTTTGACAAGCAGAGATGACTTTCTTTACTTACAGGATATCATTATTTTATATATTTACATGTCACTGATGCTACATTTGCCTAAATATTGAATAAAGTAAGGCTATAACTTTCTGAAACTAAATGGAAAATGGAAACACTATGTTATTTTGACTTTTTCTATATATAAAATTCAATTCAGGATCACTGGCTTTGAAAACCTAGAATGACACCAATTTCCTGAAGTGACTTCTAAATCTGTACAGGAATCAAGATACTGGATTGTATTAACTATTTAATAAGTGACAATTGATTAACTACATTAAGAACAGAAAGGATTCTGCTGGCAGTAGTCAGGAAATGCAATGCAAATTATGAAAATCAATGAAAAGTTCAGCATCTATCCAACTCAATATTTATCTATGTGTTCACACCAGAAAATAAAGAGCAGTTTTGTTTTATCATTTTAAAAATTGTTTTGAACTGCAAACACAAAGGTGCTAAAATCTGGTTTTCTCTCTGACATTTGAATTATCATTTGTCAGAATGAAAGCTACTTGCATATATCCTATAGTTCAATGTGGAGGTATTTTTCACCGATCTTAAGAACATTGTACCTCCTAAGAGGGAGAAAGTTGGAGAAAGAAGAAAACAATAATGAAAAGGAAGAGTAAAACAAAACAATACAAAAAAGAGATAGTTAGATCTGCCTCCATAAGACTAGATACATCAAGATCCAAGATTAGAAGCTGTCATAGAATTGTGTTCTTTATTTTTCCTTTCTCTACCATCCATCTGCTGTTTCTAAGAGTTGGAAGCCAATGTAGGAATCTGTTGATTCATTAATCATGAGAGTGTTGGGAGTGTGTATAAATCACACTTGGGACATTACTTCTAAGCCTCTAAAGCTGTAGGTCAGTGTTGATTAGTGTTGATTAGTGTATATTCCTTACTCAGAGATTGGGCTTGTAAATTTGTACTAATGCATGTTGAAGAGTATCTACCCTTTCTAACCAACCAAAGGATGAAATCGGAAATCTCATATCTTAGTTTCAGAATTAAAGAACCTCCCTGGTCCTTACAATGCCTCAATACCTCAATAAAGTCCAAAGTTTATTTTAAAACATTCCATGTGATTGAAAGACCAAACCAAAACCAAACCCACTGCCCTGGAGTCAATTCTAACTCATAATGGCCTATATAAGGTTTCTGAGACTATAAATCTTGATGATAGCAGGCAGATTCATTGTGATAGACACCTTTAATAAACCAGTGTAATTAACTCAAACTTATAGAGACCCTAGGCATTGGGATGCTAAATGCAAAGTCTTCACTTCAAACACACCAGCTACTCCATGGGAGAAAGATGAGAGTGTCTGCTCCTGTGAAGATTTACAGTCTAGGAAACCCTATACAGAGTCAGTATGAGTCAGAATCCACACGATGGCAGTAGGTTTGGATTTATTTATAGAAAGAACTACCCCAACAGCTTTCCAAGGAATTAGATCTTTAAGAAAGCTGATTGATATATTTCTCCAAAGGGCTGGTTTGTGGGTTCCAACCAGCTGACATTTTGGTTAGGAGCAAAATTCTGAACCACTACACTCCAGAACTTCTTGACACACATCTTTAGTGTCATCAATTCTGAAATATTTCCTATCGATTCATCTATCCCCCAAAAAAAGTGTTAATACTATGATTAGATACTTTTTCATCTGCAGTTTATATTTACATCAATTGTAAAGTTTTCAGACTGAATAATACTGGATACTTCTTCAGATGAAAAACATAAAAAATATACAGACTGAATGCTAGTCATTATGTGGAGTCTGGGTGTGGCATTATAGGATAAGCACTGGACTGCTAACCACAAAGTTGTCAGTTCAAACCTACCAGCTCCTTGGAAACACTATATAGGATTTCTAACAGTCAGAATCAATTCAACAACACTTAACACAACAGTCATTAGGGAGTTTTTCATAACCCTTGTTTTTCTTATAATGTAGCCCTTGATTTTTGACAATCTTACTTTTTATTTCATTTAGCTTTACTTTTGCATAACCATTTGTCTTTGATAATACATATTGAAATGGAAAATACTTCTGGGAATACTTACAATCAAAGATAGCCCTGGCTAATGTCCCAGGCAACCTCAGAAGCAATACAGCTTTCATATTCTGGGAAAATCAAGAAACCAATATTGCACTGTAACTTGTCAAATGAGACCAAGATATTAGAAACTTTTGGATGTGTGCAAAAGGAAGAAGAATAAAATCAGTCATACTCCATGATCTTCTAAATTGATATTGATTTCCCCATAATAATGTAAGTAAACATGCAATATATATGCATGTACATATAGAATATGTGAACAATATTTTCAATATGTGAATCAAAATGTTCAAGTACTTACACCGGCTTCATTGCTTTGTATTATTTCCATACTGGAAGCATCATATCAATAGGAAATTGTCTTTTTTCCAGTAATATGCTGCAGTGACTAATATTGTATCTGGATAATACTAGGTAGGTGCTCAGTAAATATTTATATGCTAAAGAAATGAACATAAATTTTGTTTATCAATATAAGATGTTTTTTTTCTTTTTTATACTGTTTGTTATTGTTGCTGTTAGGTACTTGGGGATTGGTTCTAACTCGTTGTTGTTGTTGTTGTTAAGTGCCGTCGAGTCGGTTTCGACCCATAGCGACCCTGTACAGGGTTTCCGAGGGTGTAAATCTTTACGGGAGTAGAAAGCCTGATCTTTCTCCCGCGGAGCAGCTGGTAGTTTCGAACCGCTGACCTTAAGGTTCGCAGCCCGATTCGTAACCACTACGCTACCAGAGCTCCTAAACCCTATATACAGCAGAATAAACTATTTCCCAGTTGTGCCCCATCTTCACACTCACAGCTGTGTTTGGCCCCACTGTTGCAGCCATGGTGTCAAATGTCAATCCATCATGTTGAGACATTTTACCAAGCATGATATCTTTATTAAAGGATTGGTTCCTTTTGATAACACGTCACAAGTCCTTAAGGTGAAGTGTCTCCATCCTCCCTTCTAAGGATTATTCTGGCTGTGCTCATTCAAGACAGATTTCTTAATTCTTTTGATCATCTATGATATATTTAGCAGTCTTCACCATTACCATGATTCAAAAACATCAGTCTTTCATATTATTATTCTTCTTCAGTCTTTCATATTCATTTTAAAGAGTTTGCATGCATATGAGGCAGTTGAGTGTAACCTGATTTAGGTCAGGCCCGCCTTAAATCCTCTCATTGACATTGTTGCTTTTTAACACTGTATAAAGGACTTTCTTTAGCAGATTTGCCTCATGTAATATGCTGTTTGATTTCTTGATTTTTGCTCACATGGTCATTGATTATGGATCTACAAAAAGGCATGGGGACTCCATCTAACTTCAGCAGGGAGAAGTAGAATCTGACTCAGTTGCCCAAGACTGATTTATATGAGGCAGAGGTCAGACTTGTCTCCACACTCCACCCTTCTTTGTCAATTCTGCACCAGCTCTCCTTCCCACTTTTCCCAATGAATTATGGGTTCCAAAGAACTCTGACAATACTCTTAATTATGGAGATTATTAGAGAAGTTATTGGTGGTGGTGATTACGTGCCACCAAGTGGTTCTGACTCGGAACCAACTCTAGATTTACAGCCTAGGGTTTCCAAGGCTGTAAATCTTTATGGGAGCAGAAAAAACTCATCTTTCTCCCACGGAGCGATTGGTAGATTCAAACTGCTGACCTTGCAGTTAGCAGTCCAGTTCGTAATTGACTATGCTGTTCAGGAGAAGAAATGTTCAGGATATTTTTCTTTTGTCAGGACAGCCACTTTTTGGCCATGTCTGCAAACTTAATGCTACATTCTTCTTCATGTAATCCAGTTTCTCAGAAAATTTTCTCAGGATACCTTGGTGTGGCACTGTAAGGTAAGTACTGGACTTTTAACAGCAAGGTCAGAAGTTCAAACCCACCAGTCTCTTCTCAAAAATCCTATCCAGGGTCACTATAAATTAGAGTGACTTGAAGGTACATAACAGTAACGAAAATATTGAATAAGTATGGAGAAAAGATACAACCTTGATATACACGTTTTCTGATTTTAAGCTGTGCTGTATACCCTTATCTATTTAAACAGCCAATTCTCAGTCTAGGAACAGACACACCTTGAGCACCATTAAGTACTTTGGAATACCTATTATTTGTAATATTTTTCTATAATTTATTATGATCCACATAGTCAAAGGCCTTTTCATAATCAATTAAACACAAATAAACATCTTTCTTGTACTCTCTGCTTTTAGCCCACATGTATCTAACATCAGCAATGTTTCTCCTTCCAATTCTGGCACTAAGGGACTATAAACCCCTACCTGGTGAGCAATACATATGTTAAAACAATCTTCCTACTGACTTTTGTCTCCATAAGTAGCAACTTAAGAAAAGAAAAAAAAAAAATCAGTATTTATTCCAATGTTGTGAACAGTGT
>NW_006408884.1:1495800-1500568 GCF_000296735.1 Chrysochloris asiatica | reverse complement strand
TGTAATTGATATCCTATGTCATTGGTGTATAAATTATATTTTGTAATAAATCAGGTAAAACCTTCAAGTTTTTTTCATTCATCATATACCTACTGCCATCAAGGAGTCCTGGTGTGAACCTTTAGAATGAGAACTATCTGCTAACCACAGGAAGAGTAATTCAAACCTTTAGCTGAGCAAATAAGTCAAGGTATGCATTCAGACCCCTCTTCCACATCCTTTCCCTACCTCCAATAATATTTAAATGAGTGTGCTTCTTTTCTCTGTTGAATGAACATCAACTAAATAACAGCTTCCCTTTTGATGCCACGCTTCAGCACAGATGAACCAGAATTGTAGCTCTCACCAGCCCAGAGGATTTCTTTAACATTTTAAAGGATTTATAGGATGCTGAGGTGGTCTTGTGAAGTACTGAAAAAATGTTAGTAGACCCAAGTGACAGCAGAACTTCCCGTTAATGCCAAGTATTTAGTTACTGGAATTGCTATTAAGATATTGATTTCATTCTAATTCTCAGTTCTTTCTGTACATTTTTTAGACAAACTTAAAGGAAAAAAAATATATACATTTTACAATATTCCCCCTCAGTGCCAATCTTCTTGAAGTTGAAAGGGAGAAAGTTCCTTGAGTGTTTCACTGTTTAGTGGAAAGACATGCACTTTATCACTCGCTTTTCAAAAACAGGAGGATGGCAAATGCTTGGAAGTTTAGATTTCATCCTAAGCCTTTCAAGCAATATAATAAAAATCACACCATGTAAGTAAGTGTGTGCCCAAATCTCTCATTTTTTAGAGAGTCTGTCCCTTGTCATCACATACTCATACTGAAAAGCTCTTCCGTTTTGAATTTCTTTCTCTGTTTTCCCCCAAAATCTTTTTTTTCTTGGTTCAATGTAGTTAGCAGGAGCAACCATTTTCTCTGTGATTGAAATTCACTTAGAAGGCATTGTTGGGTTTTCTCACACAATTGTGGTGTGGCGGTGGTTATATGCAGTGGACTCGATTCCGACTCATAGCAGGGTTTCCGAGGCTGTACATCTTTATGGGAGCAGAAAGCCTCGTCTTTCTCTCGTGGAATAGCTGGTAGTTGCGAACTGCTGACCTAGAGGTTAGAAGCCCAATTCATAACCACTAAGCTACCAGAGCTCCTAATTGTGATGCAAAGTATGTTGTTGTTGTTGTTATGTGCTGTGGAGTCGGTTCCGATTCATAGCAACCCTACACAGGGTTTCCGAGGCTTTACATCTTTATGGAAGCAGAAAGCCTCGTCTTTCTCTCATGTAGCAGCTGCTAGTTTTGCACTGCTGGCCTTGAGATTAGCAGCCCAATTCACAACCAGTAAGCTAAGAGAGCTTCTAATTGTGATGTAAAGTATAGATTATAAAAAATACAGAAATAAAGGTCAATAAAGTCCATTGTTTAGAATGGAGTGTTAACATGAACTTTACTCATCTAGATTTCACTCTTAAAACAGCAGTGATTGATTTCCTATCTCTTCCTCTCTGTGAAGGAGCTCTGGTAGCGTAGTGGTTATGAATCGGGCTACAAAACGCTAGGTCAGCAGTTCAAAACTACCAGCAGTTCCGTGGGAGAAAGCTGAGGCGTTCTGCTCCTGTAAAGATTTACAGCCTCGGAAACCCACTACAGGGTCGCTGTGAGTCGGAACCGAGTCTATGGCACAGTCACCACCACCACCTCTCTGTGAACAGAACATAAAATTGGAATGCATTTCCTTTTGAGGAATTTACTGGAGCCAAAAATGTTTTGGTTGAGACGTTTGTTCATTTTCAGAGCTTCACAATAACTTCTTTTATTTATGAACAATGATTAAAATATTTACATAAAAATGTCTCTGTCAACTTTTCAGATAATTTTTCTAGGAGTCAAATTTTTAAGGTATCAGATTTGCCTGAAACCATGAAATGTTTATGATAGCACATTAATACGTTGTGAAGCATGAAACTGAATTTATGAAATCAAACCATAAATTAAATTTATTATTTGAATATAAGGAGTTAGATGAGAAAAATATAAAATATACTATTAGTATTTTAGAACATTTAGGATAGAAATTGCATTGCCCTTTATATTTTTTTAAATGTGGTAAAAGATGTTTTCTTCTTGCATTGTTTGAATAGGGATTTATTTTCATCCCTAGATGTTGTTGTTGTCAGGAGCCATCGAGTCAGAACCGACTCGTAGTAACCCCATACACAACAGAATGAAACAATGTCCAATCCTGGGCCAACTTCACTACCGCTGCCACACTTGAGTCCATCAATGCTGCCACCTGGCCAATCCATCTCGTTGGGGGTCTTCCTCTTTTTCTCTGACCCTCCACCTTACCAAGCATGATATCCTTCTCCAGTGACTGTTCCCTCCTGACAATATGTTCAAGTATGAGAGACGAAGCTTAGCCATCCTGGCCTCCAAGGAGCACTCTGGCTGCACTTCTTCCAAAACAGATCTATTGGTTTTTTTGGCAGTCCATGGCACTTTTAGTATTCTCCTCCAACACCACAATTCAAAGACATCAATTCTTCTACGATCTTCCTTATTCACTGCCAAGCTATCACATCCATATGAGGTTATTGAAAATAACCCTAATAGCATATGTGAATTTCATTTGACTAACAACCTAACTGTTGGCAGTGGCAGAGAAAAAGACTAGAGATGAGCTTACATAAATAAAGATCTTTGTTGTGCACTATAAAGTTCAAGATATCCAAGCCTATAATACACAGGGTCACCATAGAGACACTTTCAATAATTAACACGTCTGCCACTCTAAGAATGCATCATTCTGTGAAACACATTATTGTGTATGTTAGGGACTCTCAAGTTGGTTCTTATAGCGACCATATGTACAATGGAACAAAGCACTCACTGCCCAATACTGTGCGGTCCTCATAAATATTGTTATGTTTCAGTCCATTGTTTCAGCCACTGTGTCAATCTCTCTCCTTGAGGATTTTCATCTTTTATGTTGACCCTGCAATTCATCAAGCATGATGTCAGTGACTATTCCAAAATACATGAGACAAAATGTCACCACCTCAAAATCATCCTTTCTGTACCCTGGAGTTGGTTCTGACTCATAATGACACTGTATAGGGTTTCTGAGGAGCAGCTGGTGAGTTTGAACTGCAGACCTTGCTTATCCTAAGGTGTCACACCAGGACTTCTTGTTTTATTGCTGTCGTTATCATCAAGTGCCATCGAGTTGTTTCCAACCCATAGTGACCCTATATAGGGTTTCCCAGGAGTGGCTGGTGATCTTGAACCAGAGCTATTGCAGTTCAAACCAACTTTGCACATTAATCTACAGTGCCACACAGTCTGTGGCATATTCAGTACTCTTCTCCAACATCGTAATTTGAATGTGTCAATTCATTTTCTATCTTCTTTACTACTTGTCCATCTTTCACATGAATATGAGGCAATTAAAAATACCATTCCTTAGATCAGGTACACCTTGTCTTCAAACCTTGTTGTTAATGTTTTATAGAGGTCCTTTGCAACAGATTTGCCAAATGTAGTATGTAATTTAATTTCTTGGGTTGGAACCAACTTGACAGCACTTAATGTAAAAAACAAAACAAAACCTGCTAGTTCCATATGTGTTTATTGTGACTCCAAGTCAAATTCAATATGTTCTTTTTCATGGTATTGCTTATTGGTCAAGTTACAAGTATTTTTGTTTGTTTTATATTGCGGTGTCATTCTTATGGTAGACTGTAGTCCTTCATCTTTATTGGTAAGTATTTCAGTTATGTGTCACTTTAAGCAAGTAAGGTGTGCCATCTGCATATTTAAGGTTAATGTGTCTTTCTTCAATCTTGATGCTGCCTTCTTTATGTAATCCAGTTTCTCAGAAGGTTTGCTCATCATACAGACTGAGTAAGTATGGTGAAAGAATATAGTCCTGATGCACAGTATTCCTTATTTTAAACCATGCGGTAATCCATTGTCCTGTTTGAACAACTGCCTCTTGGTCTATGTACAGGTTCTACTAAAGCACAGTGAAGTGTTCTGGAATTCATTTTCTTTGCAATGTTATCCATAAGCTATTAGAATCTACACAGTTGAATGCTTTTGCATAATCAGTTAAACACAGGTAAAAGACTTTTTTGTATTCTCTGCTTTCAGTCGGATCTATGTAATATTAGCACTAATATCCTTTGATCCATGCTCTTCTAAATCTGGCTTGAATTTCTGAAAGTTCACTGTCGATGTGCTGCTACAAACATTTTTTTTTTTTTAATGTTTTATTGTGAGTTATGTGATAGTTTATATGGGAGAACATTAGTTTTACATTCATTCTTTCTTATATAATTTAATTGCCATGGTTACAATCCCCTCCATGCATCATCAACCAACCAAAGGGTATACACTGCAATCCTGCCCCGCACACCCCTCCCCCCGGTCTTCAGCACACAGTCCCTCTCCCTCTCTGGATCTAAAGTCCCCAGGTGCTCCATCTCTCCACATCATCATCTCTGCCTCCATTTCAGGCATCACTGCTTCTTTGGGTATGGTCCCACACTCCGCTCTTCTCTGTTAATAGTCCTAGGGACCTCCGCTCCTAGATTGGAAAGTTAATCACTCCCTTTCTTGCTATAAAACGTCTACCTTTACATTTCCAACCCTCAAAATCGGTCCTGATAACAATTATTCACTATTGTGTCACAAGAGACCCATCTGCGTTTATATTTCATCAGCCCCGCCTAGACAGATTGGATACTACTCACCAGAGATTCTACCTTCCT
>NW_006408884.1:1480889-1493839 GCF_000296735.1 Chrysochloris asiatica | reverse complement strand
TTTTATCTACTTTTGTTTGTGTGGTTTTCAAAATGTTTTGTAGTCTGTGTATTCCCAGATTTAATACTATTATATTTGTCCCGATTTTTTCACTGATGGCCTTCATAATTCTGGGGTTCACATTTAGGTCCTTAATCTATGTTGCGTTGGTTTTTGTATAAGGTGTGAGGTGAAGGTCTTGTTTCAGTCTTTTGCATATCATTTTCCAGTTCTGCCAGTACCATCTGTTGAAGAGACTATCACCTCCCCATGCAATATATTCAGGTGTTTTGTCAAAAATCAGTTGGCTGTGTGTAGATGTGTTAATTTCTGGATTCTCAATTCTGTTCTATTGATCTATGTACCTTTCATTATACAAGTACCAAGCTGTTTTGACCACTGTAGCTGTGTAATAAATTTTGAAGTTGGGGAGTGACAGGCCTCCAACCTTATTCTTATTGTTAAGCAGTGCTTTGCTTATCCTCTGTCTCTTTTCTTTCCATGTAAAAGTTTGTAATTGCTTTTTCCATCTCTTTGAAGAATATCGTTGAAATCTGGATTGGGATCGCATTGTATGTGTAAATTGCTTTGGGCAGTATTGACATTTTCACAATGTTAAGTCTTCCTATCCAGTAGCATGGTACATTCTGCCATTTTTGTAAGTCTTTCTTGGTTTCTTGTAGTAGTGTTTTGTAGTTTTCTTTGTATAAGTCCTTTGTTTTTCTGGTTACATTTATTCCTAGATATTTCATCTTTTGGATGACTATTGTAAATGGTATTGCTTTCCTAATGTCCTTTTCAATGCTGTCGTTTTTGGAATAGAAGAATCCAACTGATTTTTGTATGTTGATCTTATATCCTGCCACTTTGCCGAATCTTCCAAAGAATGCTTTTTTTTTTTACAGTCTTTGGGGTTTTCTACATATAGGATCATATCGTCTTCAAATAGGGAGAGTTTTACTTCCTCTTTGCCAATTTGGAAAAGCATTTTTTTTTTTAATTGTCTTAATCAAAATATTACTTTTATGTTGTATCAAGGGAGATTGTTCAATAATTTCTGCATTCACTTGAATCATCTTCCTTTGGAATGTGCGCAAATGCATTTTTTTCCAGTTGAGTGGTCATAGAAAGGTGAATGCTTTGAACGTTACATCATCTGTTGAAATATCTGTATTGGTATTCATTCAGTTCCTAAAGGCTTTTTTTTTTTTTTTTTTCTTTTTAAACAAA
This sequence comes from Chrysochloris asiatica, assembly GCF_000296735.1. Classification (NCBI taxonomy): domain Eukaryota; kingdom Metazoa; phylum Chordata; class Mammalia; order Afrosoricida; family Chrysochloridae; genus Chrysochloris; species Chrysochloris asiatica. The sequence goes on along the minus strand of NW_006408884.1, from coordinate 1,492,630 downwards.
GTTTAAGTTCTTCCTTCAATATCATCAGTTCTTGATCATATTCTACCTTCTGAAATGATTAAACACTGACCAATTATTTTGAATACAGTGACTGTGTATTCCATTCACCTTCTTCTAATGTTTCCGGTATCATTCAATTTTGTCCAATCAACGCTTCAATTTTTCAACTTGAGGCTTGAATTTTTATTGTAAATTGAGTGAACGTTTATCGAGAAGATCATCAGTTTTACACTGAACAAATCATACATTTTGTTTTATCTCAATGATTGCAATGCCCTCCCTGCAACAACAGTTTTCCCACATTCTTCCTGTGGTTATTTCCATCCCACCTTCCTTCTCAACCCTTCTGAAATGTGTTGTTGTTGTTAAGTGCTGTCGATTCAGTTTCAACCCATAGCTACCCTGTATATGGTATTCAAGGAGTAGCTGGTGAACTTGAACTTCCAACCTTGAAGTTCAAACTGACTTTTCAGTCTAACACATTAACCCTCAGTGGGTAAGTGTTGCCCTTTTGATCTTGACTAGTTGGCCATTCCATAGTGTGCATGCTTTACTGGTGTTGTTGTCCCCCTGTATACCTATCCACAGCTTGGCTAAAAATTGGACCATGAGGGTGAGTTACATTCCAAACATGAAGTGTGGTATGACTAGTTTCTTTCTAACCAGTAGGCCTGATCTCTTTTTATAATTTTTAGTTTTGTTCTATATTATCTCCCACTCTATCTAGGACTCCCTAAGGTGATCCCTTTCAGAGTAGTTGATAGTATAGCTGGACACCATTTAGTTCTTTTGGTTTCAGAGTTGTGGAGACTGATGTTCATATGTTCCATCAGTCCATTGGACTACAGTATTCCAAGCAGCTTCAATGTCTATTGCTCTTATTTTTTTCTGTATATGGAGAGATATGCAGAGCATCTTGGATGACTGCTCATGAACTTTTAAAATCCCAGATGCTACTCATCAAAGTAGGATATATGGCATGGTATCATCTGAGACTATGGTCCTGAGCCCCAAGGTCCAGCAAATTGCTGAGTATTTCTTTCTTTATTCACTTCTTTCAGCCTAAGAATTGTCAAGTGTTTTCTTCCCTTTTGGTTTTCTAACTCAAAGTTTTTTTGTTTTTTTTCAAATATCTATAATACTTTACTTCGCCTTCACAAGCTACCCTTTAAAATCTTCAAATTAGCTCTTTTATTTCATTATTATTTTTTCTTCATTTGCTTAAAGTTACTCTATGGTCAAGAGCAAGTTTCAGTGTCTCTTTTGGCATTCATTTAGGTCTTTTTTTTTTTTTTTTTCTCTTGTCTTTTAAATGATTATTTTCACGTAGGATGATCTTGAGGATATCCTGGAACTCTGCTGGCTATTCAGTGATTAGTTTTCAAAGAATTATTTCTATTCTTGAGACAGTCTCTACATTCTTGTGGAATATACTCAAGTGTTTCTCATGGCTTTGGTTTAATTTTGCTCAGCTTTAACATGGACTTGCTCAACAGTCACCCCTGACTTTTTCTGACTGATGATATAATATTGAGCTTCACCATCATGATTTTCCACAGATATAGTCTATTGGGTCCCTGTTATACCATCTGGTGAAGTCCAGGTATATTGTTATCATATACATTGTTGAAAAAAAGGTATTTGCAATGAATAAGCTGTTTGCCTTGCAAAATTTTATCATGAGATCTCCTGTATCCTTTCTGCCCCTAAGACCATAGTTTCCAACTACCTATTCTTTCACATTCCAATTACTAGTTTTTACCCACTCATCTTGACCACACATTGCATTGATTTCAGACTGCAGAAGATGCTAAATCTTCATTTTTTTATTTTTATTTTTTTTTTCCTTTTTGGGGTTGCTACTTAAATTTGAATAATTGTCAAATTATCTGGTCTTCCTTGCGAGTGCATGGTTAGTATCTTATCACTGGCAACGTTGTACTTCAGGACAGATCTTGAAATATTCTTTTTGAGGATTAATGTTACACTGTTACTCTTTATTTTTACACTTCTGTCATAGTAGACCATATGATTGTCTGAAATGAAATGGCCAATACCAGTTAATTTCTGTTCACTAATGCCTAGGATATTGATCTTTATTTAAACCATTTCATTTTTGATGACCTCTAATTTTTCTTTATTCCTATTTTGTTCAAATATTAATGGATACTTTCAACTGTTTCCTCTCACACTGAGTTATGCCACATCAACATCTGAAGGTCCCAAAAGCTTTACTACATAGTCATCATTAAGGTCGACTTTACTCTAAGGAGGCAGTTCTTTTCCAGTTATATTTAGAACACCTTCCAGCTTTAGGAGCTTTTCTTCTGGCACTGTTTCAGAAAATGTTCCAATATTGTTCATAGAATTTTTTACTGACCTGTTTTTTCAGTAGGTAATCGGTTACTTCTTCCTAGTCTGTCTTAATCTAGACACTCCACTGAAACTTCTCTACTGTCAATCCTGCTTATATACTTGCATAGTGATGTTAGAAATGAATCCCGATGTCTCATAAAAAAGTCAGTGAGACTAAATTACCTTGGCAAAACAAAGTTTACTCCTGCAAGAGGGTGCATGCACATAGCCGAACATACAGGAACAGGCCAGGGAACACACAGAGTGGGCAGTCCACTTGGGTTTTTAATCTCTGACAAGAGTCTCAAGGCTGTGTCTCACCCCATTGGCTAGGGTTTTGACTGCCCAATCTTTTCCCTTACCCAGTTGGCTAGTTCAGATTTTTTTAAGGTGTGCATGCCTACTTTAGGAAAAGAAAAAGAGAGCGATCATAAATTGTTTACTCACTTCAGGAAGTAACCAAAGAAAAAGGGATAGCTCATAAAGTCTTTATTTCAGGAAATTAAAAAATAAATAAATAAATAAAAGGTTACCCAAATACAATAAACAGGACTATAATATATATATATATATATGTTTTCGCTCGACAGTGATAGCATAGCTTCCTTATTATAACAACACATAAACCACCAGAGTATGACAAGCTGGCAAATTAAGCGTTGGTCAATGAAGCTACAACTTTTAATAATTATTTAAATCAAATAGACTCCTTATCAGGAGGTATTTCTAAAATATGTTGTTGTTGTTGTTGTTGTTGTTAAATGCCTTCAAGTCAGATCCGACCCATAGCGACCCTATACAGGGTTTCTGAGAAGTGACTGGTGAGCTTGAACCACCGACCTTGCAGTTCAAACGGCTTTGCTGTCTGTGCATTAACCCACAGCGTAATGTAGACCTATACAATTACATATGTAACTCTAAATCCTCACTATTTGGCTATATGTCAGTTTGGGAGACATACTGGAAGAAAAAGTATTTCCATCAACAGGTGTTTCAAATTTTAGAAACCAGTACCTCGATAAATGACCAATTTAAAAAAAAAAAAAAAAATTCTGCCTTTTGCTGAGGGGAATGTTTGCTTCAGGGACTTATTGTCAGGTTCCTAAAGACTTAAAAGACTACTTTGTTTCTACAAAAATTTAGGACTATTATCCCCATATAAATTTTTAACCACTATGCCCTAAGTTCTAGTATGTGGAGTAAAACACACCCCTGGTGATGCTCCTTCTAATAAATACATCTTCTTTAAAGTTCACATGTTTCCATGGGGTGCTGACAACTCAGAATCAGTCTACTATTTTTGCTTTTATAGCAACACTGTTGGTACTGGGGCCTTCAGACCTAGAATGATGGCTCTATGTACTTTCTCCTTGTAATTTAAAGTATATTTCTTGCCTGGGGGAGTTGTTTCCCTTTCACTTAAGAACCAGAGTCCTTCAATCTCCTTGCATTATTTTTGTTGCGATATAACACTCTAAAAGCTCCCTGGTTGACAGCTGTGGCCGGAGGCTGGGATCTGCTGGGAGCAGCATCACATACTGAAAATAATATCGGTTCATCTGCTCACTGAAGGGCTGCAGTGTGTTAGAGGCTGGGAATGGATTGTAAAATCATAATGCAACAACCTGAGTTTGGAGTTGCATGCTAATGGAATACTGAGAAGTTAAATAATAATATTTCATTGTTAATTTATCATAAATCTTCTTATTTGTCACCCTCAGGTTGGCTTGGATTCATGGTGATGTTACACATAACAACAGGAACATGTGCCTATTCCTGTGTATCTTCATGATCTTTATTAAGCTTGGCCTTGAGTCCTATTGTTCTTTGACTCTGTGGATTATCACCTTGTGAATTATTTTACCACCATTCAAATGCAATTCTAACACATAGCATAAAGGAAGCTATGACTTCATTGAATATATACCTCACTCAGCCTGTCTTGTTGCAAAGCCCATATTTTGACTATTTTCTTCTTTTTAGTATGATGGGAAATTACCTTGTATTATCAAAATCAGAGCCATCAGATGGATAAAGCAGGCTCAAACTGTTCTCATTGACACCAGACCTGGATCAGAGTTTAAAGTCATGGTGATGAACCTTGGCACACCTGGAAATGAATTTACTTCCCTCCCTAAAGAATACCTACTTCATTAGCCATTATAACTAGTTTGTTGCTAGATTAATGTTGTTGTTGTTGTTGTTAAGTACTATTGAGTCAATTCCAATTCATAGTGACCCTGCAAAGGTTTTCCTGGGAATGGCTATTAGATTTGAACCACTGACTTTGAGGTAGTAATATAGTGCTTATCCCACAGTGCTGGGGTATTTTAGCTTGATGTTGTTGTTAACTGCCTTAAAGTTGGTTCTGACTCATAATGACCCTGGGTATGCTTCTAAGTAGTGGTGGGTCTATGTAGTTCAGCATTGGATGGTGTTGTTGTAGCTAGGTGCTTTCGAGTGGGTTCTGACTCATAGCAACCCTGGATCAGGTTTCTGAGCCGCAGCTCCTGAGCTTGAACAGCTGACCTTGTGCTTCAAACCATCCTGTAGTTCAGCGCATTAACCCACAAAGCCATACCAAGAGTACCAGCTCCTATTTATAACGACTCTGTATAGGGTTTCTGAGGCTGTAAATCTTTACTGGAGCAGAAAGCCGTATCTTTCTCCTGTGGAACCACTGGTATTTTCTAAGTGCTAACCACTTGTTGTTGTTGTTGTTAAGTGCCGTTGAGTCAGTTCTGACCCATAGCGACCCTGTACAGGGTTTCCGAGGGTGTAAATCTTTACGGGAGTAGAAAGCTTCATCTTTTTCCCGCGGAGAGGCTGGTAGTTTCGAACCGCTGACCTTAAGGTTCACAGCCCGATTCGTAACCTAACTCTTAGCACTTTGAAAACAAAGTATCTCTGGTAGCGTAATGGTTACTAATCGGGCTGCTCACTTCAGGGTCATCAGTTTGAAACTACCAGCTGTTCCGTGGGAGAAAGATGAGGCTTTCTGCTCCCGTAAAGATTTACAGCCTCGGAAACTCTGTACAGGGTGGCTATGAGTCAGAACCGACTCTGTGGCAAATAACAACGAAAACAACCATATGATTAAAGAGTTTTGGTAGCGTACTGGTTATGAATTGGGCTGCAAACCACACAGTCAGCAATTCAAAACTGCCAGCTGTTCCACGGAAGAAAAATGAGGCTTTCTGCTCCTGGAAAGATTTACAGCCTCGGAAACCCTGTACAGGGCTGCTATAAGTCGGAACCGAACCATCATAATCAACCTTATGATTAGCAGCCCAACTTGTAACCACTACAATCCAGAACCTGAGTCCTGGTGTGGTGCTGTAGGATAATCACTGGACTACTAACCACCATCAGTGGTTGACACCCACCAGTCACTCCTCAGAAACCCTACAGAGGATTGCTATGAGTCCGAATGTACTCTAAGGCACTTAACAATATAACATCCAATGTTGTGGACTCCTAGTGTGGTGCTATAGGCCACACACTGGACTGCAAACTGCAAGGTTGGGAGTTCAAACCCACCAGCTGCTCTTCAGACACCCAATACAGGGTCGCTATGAGTCAGAACCAACTAGACAGCAGTTCAGAACAACAATCCAATGCTGTAAGCACACTGGCACACTGTCAACTCTTGTTTTCTATTTGGAGTTGATATTCCTTCCTGTTTATTTGGGCACAGATGGAGGGGGTGCTGAATCTTCTGGTTAGATTTCCCTGACAGTTTCAATGTCTCAACTTTTTACAAAATTGTTAAATAAGAAATGTTAAGCTCTTCAGTATTGAACTTAATGTGCAAAAACAGTTTAGAACTCTTTTTTTGAAATACATATTTCCTGTGTTGTTATGATTTCTAAACTTTGATGATTTCATCCACCTATGTATTAATTCGATTATGGGTACTTTTACACAGCATAGAAGTAGAATTTGACTGCCTAGATTCAATACTTTCTGCCACAACATTAGTTTGTTGATTATAGCTGAGTCATTTACCTTCTCTACACCTGTGTTTAATCTGTAAAATGGGGATAATAGTAGTACCGCCTTCATAGAGCCGTGGTGTTGTTTTATGATTTACAATACTATAAGGCACATAATAAGTTGTCAATAACAAGTAACTGTTGTCATTGTCTGAATAACTGACTTGCACTTTCACTCAACAAATTCGTGGTGACTTATGTGTTGCTGGAAACTATGCCCCCATACTTTTGTGGCTTGTTTGCTGCTGTAATTCTGGAAACCCTGCCCCCAGTATTGCAAATATTCAGGGTCACTCATGGTGGACAGGTGTCAATCCAGCTTCCAGACTAAGACTGACTTGGAAAAAGGAGAGGCAGACCACTGATGAAAGGTTAATCAATGAAAACTTTATAAATAACAGTGAATAACTATGTCATTGTCTGATACTGTGCCAGAAGATGACCTCCTAAGGTTGGAAGGCACTCAAAATTTTACTGGCGAAGAGCTGCCTCTGCAAACTAGTATGAACCTTAATGACTTGGATGGAGTATAGCTTTCAGGAGTATATCATTTACTGATGGAACACAACTCAAAATAAGAAGCAACTATTTTTGTTGTCAACCACTTGTCTGTAGTTTGTCTTATTGCGGTGGCTTGTGTGTTGTTGTGTATCTGGAAGCTATGACACAGATATTTTAAATACCTATGGACTGAAAGATTAATCAATGAAAACTTTATAAATAACAGTGAATAACTATATCATTATCTGCTACAGTGCCACAAGATGAGCTTCTCAGGTTGGAAGGCACACAAAACACCCCTGGGAAACAGCAGCCTCCTCAAAGTAGAGTTGAGTGTGATGGCACGAATGGAGTAACATCCTCAGGACCTTCATTTGCTGATGGGGTATAACTCAAAATGAAGAGAAACAGCTGTAAACATCCATTAATAATTGGAACATGAAATGTATGAAGTATGAATCTAGGAAAATGGGCAATTGTAAAAATGAAATGGAATGCATAAACATTCAGTGAGCTGAAATGGACTGATATTGGCCATTTTGAACCTGACAATAACATGGTTTACTATATTGGAATGCCAAACTGAAGAGGAATGGCATCATGTTCCTCATCAAACAGAACATATCAAGATCAGTCATGAAGTATAACACTGTCTGTAATAGAGACAGTGGGTTAATGCACTGTGGGTTAATGCACTGGACTGCAAGATCAGTTTGAACCACAAGGTCAGCAGTTTAAGCACACCAGCTGCTCCTTGGAAATGCTATACAGGGTCGCTATGGGGTCAGAACCAACTTGATCACACTTAATAACAACAATAACAAGGAAGGACAGTTAATACCACTGTTTTTCAAATTTATGCACCAACCACTAAAGCCAGTGATGTTGAAATTGAAGAAGTCTAACAATTTTTTCAGTCTGAAATTGATCAAACATGCAATCAAGATGTATTGACAATTATTGGCAATTGGAATGCAAAGGTTGGAAACAAAGAGGAAGATCAGTAGTTGGTAAATATGGCCTTTAATATAGAAATGATGCTGAGGATCACAATAGAATTTTGTAAGACCCATTGCACCTTCATTATAAATGTCCTTTTTAAACAACATAAAAGAGTACTACACACATGGGCCACAACAAATAGAATACACAGAAATCAAACTGACTACATTTGTGGAAAGAAATTATGGAAATGATCCATATCATCAGCCAAAATAAGACCAGGGCAGACTGTGGGACAGACCATCAATTGCTCATATGAAAATTCAGGCAGAAGCTGAAGAAAAAGAAAACAAGTGCATGAGAGCCAAAATATGACCATGAATATATCCCACATGAATGGACTCATGGTGTCCATTCAACTCCCTTTCTTAGTGAAACCCGGTGGAGGGCTGGCCAGTGTTTGCCTTCAGATTTGTATCAGAGCTGGTCCTCATGGGGTTATTATATATTGCTCCTACCCAGGCCTTGCAACTTCAAAGTGGCTCCAACTTCTTGGAAAACAGGAAATTCTCTGGGGTTGTACGCTGGTCAGAAAAAAATGGAAAAAGATAAAATTGAATTGTACTTTTGTCTCCATCAGCCACAATATAAATATGTTTTCTCTTTTCTAAAGCTATTCATGATCTTTCAAGATGTCTGAGGCATGCTCTATCAGGGTCCTCTTCTCTTGCCATTTCTACTCAACTCTTTCTTCCAGTAAGCACTTCATAAATTTTCTTATCCTTCCTCAGTTCAGAGTTCCAGGACAGTCCTCTGTGTCTGGCTCATCCAGTTTTCCATATCCTTGCTGCAGAGAGCCTGCATAGCCTTTCTTCCTACACCAGTTTTCTCCTCTACCTTGGACATGCTAGTAGGAGAAACTAGACCTGGAAGATAAACATCATGCTTGGTAAAGTGGAATACCAAAAAAGAAAACTTCAACAAAATGGATTGACCCAGTAGATGAAACAATGTTCTCAAGCATAACAAAGATTGTGAGGATGGTGTAGGACTAAGCAATGTTTCATTCTGTTGTGCACAAGATCTCTGTAAATCAAAAACAACTCTCCAAATAATTAAGTTGTACTTTTATTCAACTTACAGGTGATTTGTAACTCCCATATGTTAAATGTGGCTCTGTGGGTTAATGCATTAGTATGCAAAGTAAGTTTGAACTGCAAGGTTGATTGTTCAAGCTCAGCAGCCACTCCTTGAAGAACCTATATAGGGTCGCTGTGGGTCAGAACTGAATTGATGTCATTCAATAACAGCAATATGGTAAGTATCATGAAGAATGGGGAAATACTGATGTTTTCCTGGATTTAATTGTACTTGGATAAACAATCAATGTCTTTGGAAACTGCAGTTAAGAAATCAAACAACACATAGTCCAATGAATAAGGGAAACCAAAGAAGACTTGATTCATTTGAATTAAGGAGTTGGGGAAGAAGAATAGACCATGTACTACCTGAAGAATGGAGTCCTGGTGTGGCGCTGTGGGTTAATGCACCAGACTGAAAAGCCATTTGAACTGCAAGGTCAGTGGTTCAAGCTCACCAGCTGCTCCTTGGAAACCCTATACAGAGTCACTATGGGTTGGAATCGACTCGATGGCACTTAACAACAACAACAACTGAAGAATGAACAAAATGATCTTGCAAGAAGTATACCTAGAATACTTCCACTTAGAAGTGAGAATGCTGATACTTCGTCTCAGGTAATTTGTGCTTTTTATCAGTAAGGGCCAGTTATGGGAGAAGGACATATTATTTTGCAAGGGAGAGAGCAAAAAAGAAGACCTTCAGCGAAATGGCTTGGCTCTGTGGCAGCAATAATGGGATCAACATAGCAAGAATTGTGAAGAGGCCACAGGACCAGGTAGATCTTTTTCTACACAGGCTTTCTGTGAGTCCGAACTGATTTGTGGACACCTAACAATACCAACAAAGAATGTAGGTATTCTGCAAAAGTTATTTTAAAAAGAATACTAATTGTGGAAAAAATAAGGTCTTATGCAAACAAAGAAAGCTATACAACTTATAGCAAGAGGCCCCAAATAATTAACACTCTAATGAAAATATTGGCAAAGGAGTCTTCATGTGGTACTGTGGGTTAATGCACTAGACTGCAAGGTCATTTGAATCGCAAGGTCGGTAGGGCAAACTCACCAGCTGCTCATCGAAAACATATTCAGGTTTGCTATGGATTAGAACCGATTCTACAGGAACTAACAACAACAGCATACTACTATTAAATATATGGAGTCCTGGTTTGCAATTCAGGGTAAGCACTGGACTAACCACAGGGTAGGCAGTTCAAACCCACCAGCTGTGCCTAGGGTTGCTATGATTTGGGACTGACTCGGCAGCGCTTAACAATAACAATAAATGTTGTGGTTGTTAAATACTATTGAGCCACTACGGACTCATAGTGACACTATACACAGTAGAAGGAAGCACTGTCTGGTTTTCACAATCGTTACTACATTTGAGACCATTTCTGTTGCCACTGTGCCAATCCATCTGATTGGGGTTCTTCCTCATTTTCTCAGACCATCCATTTTATCAAGCATGATATCCTCCAGGCACTGATACATCCTGAAAATACATTTGAAATATTAGAGATGAAAACTGGCCATCCTAGCTTCCAAGGAGATTAACTACTAGCTGTTCTGAGGGAGAAAGACGAGGCTTTCTGCTCCCATAAAGATCGAATGCATCAATTCTCCCATGGTCTTCCTTATTTACCATCCAATGGTCACGCTAATGGAGAGGCGGAGGCTGAACGATGTGCGAGAACTGCGCAGACCTGGTGGAAATATTAAATGAAACCCAGACCACGGAGCAGCGGGATGAGAGGTGTCTGGAGACGAGGTCGATGGGGGGACACTGCCTAGCAGGAAGAGACTGCAGCGGCCCGCCAGGCTGTCCTACTTACCCCGGACGCGAGGGCGCTGTCCAAGCCTAGCAGTAAGATCCTGGCTTTGAGGTGGGGTGGAACAACTTAGAGACCCACAAGCACAGCCCATAGCATCTCACTACAACCTGTCACCCTTGCTGCGCTTCTGCCTCTTGACTGACGCAACATCCATGGATGGAAATCCCATATCTGAGCCAGACTTAATGGCCGTAGCGCAAGGAGATTCGTGTTTAACAGCGACCACACAACCGACACTCGTCTGTCTGTCGTGCTGTGGTGGTTTGAATTGCTGTGATTCTAAGGGCTATGCCACCAGTATTTTAAATAACCATCAGGGTCACCCATGGTGGACAGGTTTCAGGTGAGCTTCCAAACAAAGACAGACTAGGAAGAAAGAGTGACAAACTACTTCCGAATCGCTAGTCACTGAAAACTCTATGAATAGTAGAGAAACACTGTCAGATACAGGACAGAAAGGTGGGAAGGCACTTAGAATGCGACTGGGGAAAGAAATGCTCCTCCAAGTAGAGAAAAGCTCACAGAACCTTCATTTGCTAATGGGCCACAAATCAAAATGAAGAGAAACAGCTGTGAACATCCATTGAAAATCTAACACGGAATGTATGAAGTATGAATCTGGAAAAATTGGAAGTTGTCAAAAATGAAATGGAACACATCAACATCGATATCTTAGGTATTAATGAGCTGAAATGGACTGGTATTGGCCATTTTGAATATGACAACCACATGGTTTACTATGCAGGGAATGACAAGTTGTAGAGGAATGATGTTGTGTTCATCGTCATAAAGAACATATCCAGATCAGTCATGAGGTACAATGCTATAAGTGATAGGATAATATCCTTGCGCCTACAGGGAAGCCCAGTCAATACCACTATTATTCAAATGTATGCACCAACCACTAAAGTAAATGAAGTTGAAATAGAATAATTCTACCAACTTCTTCAATCTGAAATAGATCAAACATG
>NW_006408884.1:1453655-1479149 GCF_000296735.1 Chrysochloris asiatica | reverse complement strand
AGCATTCTTATCAATGGAGAAGAGATTAAAGTTGTTAAGGACTTCATTCTTCTTGGATCAACTATCAACACTCGTGGAAGCAGCGGTCAAGAGATCAGACGATGTATTGTATTGGGCAAATCTGCTGCACAGGAACTTTTTAAAATATTGAAGAGCAGAGATGTCAGCTTGAGGACTAAGGTGCGCCTGGCCCAAGCCATGGTATTTTCAATAACCTCATATGGATGTGAAAGCTGGACAGTGAATAAGGAAGATCATACAAAAATTGATGCCTTTGAGTTGTGGTGTTGGAGGAGAATACTGAAAGTGGCATGGACTGCCAAAAGAACCAATAGATCTGTTTTGGAAGAAGTGCAACCAGAATGCTCCTTGGGGCCAAGATGGCTAGGCTTCATCTCTCATACTTTGGACACATTGTCCGGAGAGAACTGTCGCTGGAGAAGGATGTCATGCTGGGTAAGGTGGAGAGTCAGAGAAAAAGAAGAAGAGCCCCAACGAGATGGACTGGCCAGGTGGCATCATTGATGGCGTCAAGTGTGGCAGCAGGAGTGAGATTGGCCTAGGATCGGACATTGTTTCTTTCTGCTGTGCACGGGGTCGCTATGAGTCAGTTCCGACTCGATGACATCTGACAACAACAACAACAATGCATTGTTTTATTTCTTGACAGCTATTTTAATGAGTGTTGATGATTGATCTGAGCAAAATGAAGTATTTGACAACTTCAATATTTTCTCCACTTATATGGGTGTCATTTATTTGTCCAGTGGTGGGGATTTTTGTTTCTTTATGTAGAGTGAACCTAGATTCAGAGGGCGTGAAGGAAGGTAGAATCCCCACTGAGTTGTACACAATCTATCTAGGCGAGGCTGATGAAATGAAATGTGGATGGGCTTCTTATGATACAATAGTGAATAATTGCTATCAGGACTGCTTGTGAGGGTTGGAAATGTAAAGGTAGACATTTTGTAGCAAGTAGGGAGTGATTAACTTTTCAGCCTAGGAGCAGAGGTCCCTGGGACCATCAAGGGAGAAGAGCAGAGAGTGGGACCCTACCCAGAGAAGCAGTGATGCCTGAGATGGAGTCAGAGACGATGACATGGAGAGATAAGCAGTTGGGGACTTTAGACACAGAAAGGGAGAGGGGCTGTGTGCTGATGACCGGGGGGCAGGTTTGTAGTGTATATCGTTTGATTGGCTGATGTTGCTTAGAGGAGACTGTAACCATAGCAATGAAATGATATAAGATAGGATGAATGTAAAACTAATGTTCTACCATGTAAACTATCACATAATTCACAATAAAATATTAAAAATAAAGAAAGAAAGAATTGGTTTCTGTACCCAACGGGTGAGAAAATGAGTCCCTGCCCCTACCACTATGTCCAGGACTTCATGGAACCGGTCAAAGATGACAGATCTGTATCCTGCATCCTCATTATGCAAGGAAGACTTCCCACAATGACCAAGGCCAGGCCAAACTTGCCGATGGTTTCAATCACCTTGGCAGCCATGTTGTCATCTTCTGCTGGCTGGATTTCACCTTTAGCTACTCACAACTTCTTCCACACTGACCTCCACCTTGTTCCTTCTTTCTTGTCTCCTTAATGGTCTTTTGCTTTCTTCCTAGACAAAATTCTTGGTGCCATCCCATAGCTCTTCTAGTCTTTGGTCTTCAGTCCAAATCTGTACTTTAGATGATGTCTAAATTCAGGTGGGATATATTCAAGGTAATATTTTGGCTCTTGTGGAATTGTTTTCATTTTTTTCAGCTTCAGCCTGAATTTGCATATGAGCAATTGATGGTCAGATCCAGCCTTGTTTTAGCTGATGATATGGAGCTTTTACACTGTCTCCTTCCACAGATATAGTCAGTTTAATATCTCTGTATTCAACCTATGAGGTCCATGTATATGGTCATCTGTCATGTTGTTTAAAAAGTTATTTGCAATGAACAAATCCTTTGTCTTGTAAAACTTATCATGTGATCTCTAACATCATTTCTATCACCAAGACCATATTTTTCAACTGATCCTTCCTCTTTGTTTCCAACATTTGCATTCTAATCACCAATAATTATTAATACATGTTGATTGCATGTTTAATCAATTTCAGACTGAAGAAGTAGGTTTGTTGTTCTTTTTAAGTGTTGAGTCAATTCCATCCCATAGCAAACCTGTGTAGGGTTTCCAAGGAGCAGCTGGTGTGCTTAAACCATCGATATTGCACTTCTAAGTGAATTTGAAGTCCAGCACATTAATCCACAACTGCACACCTGGACTCTGAAGAAGTTAGTAGAATTCTTCAGTTTTATCGTCACTGACTTCAGTAGTTGGTGTGTAAATATGAATAATGTTGTGCATGGATATTATCCTATCGCAGACACCATTAGACATCAAGACAGATCTCGGTATGTTATTTTAGATGATGAATGTGACTATATTTCTCCTCAATCTGTCATTCTTGGCATGGTAAACCATGCGATTATCAGATTGAAAATGGCCAATACCTGTTCATTTCAGCTCAGTTAACCCTAAGATATCGATGTTTATGTGTTACATTCTATTTTGACAATTTCTAATTTTCCTAGATTCATGCTGTGTACATTCCACAATCTGATTATTAATGGATGTTTACAGCTGTTTCTCTTCATTTTGAGTTGTGCCCCATCAGCAAAGGAAGGTCATGAAGGCTTTACTCCATTTGCATCATCAGTGTCAACTCTACTTTGAGGAGGCAACTCATTCCCAGTCACAGTTTGAGTGCATTCCAACCTGAGGGGCTCTTCTTCCAGCACTGTATCTGACAATATTCTGGTGCTCTTCATCATCTTTCACTATTGCAATGTTCTGGTTCTGACAATATTCTATTACTATCCATAAAATTTTCAGTGACTAAATATTCAGAAGTAGTCTGTCTCTCTTTGTTCCTACTCTATCTTTGTCTAGATGCTTACCTGAAATCTGTCCACCCTGGGTGGCCCTAATGGTATTTAAATATCCATGGCATAGCTACCAACATCACAGCAACATGCAAGCCACCACAGTATGACAAACTGATATTTGAGTGATGGAACAATAAACCTATAACATTATAAATAAATAAATAAATAATTTCTTTACAGAGAAAAGGAAAAGTCTATGGAGGGAGGGAGTATAAGCAAGAAGTATGAGTATTCCAGAACACTTAATTGTACTTCTGAGAAATCTGTACCTAGACCAAGAAGCAGTTATTAGAACAGAACATGGGAACACTGAATGTTTTAAAATTGGGAAAGGTGTGAGACAGGGTTGTATTCTTTCACCATACTTATTCAACCTGTATGTTGAGCAAATAATACGAGAAGCTGGGTTCTATGAAGAAAAACATGGCATCAGGATTGGAGGAAGACTCATTAACAACCTGCGATATGCAGATGATACAACCTTGATCGCTGAAAGTGAAGAGGCCTTGAAACATTTACTTATGAAGATCACAGAGCACAGCCTTCAATATGGATTACATCTCAATGTCAAGAAAACAAAAATCCTCACCACTGGACCAATAAACAACATTCTTATCAATGGAGAAAAGATTGAAGTTGTTAAGGACTTCATTCTTCTTGGATCAACTATCAACACTCACAGAACCAGCGGTCAAGAGATCAGACAACGTATTGCATTGGGCAAATCTGCTGCACAGGAACTTTTTAAAGTTTTGAAGAGCAGATATGTCAGCTTGAGGACTAAGGTGCGCCTGATCCAGGCCATGGTGTTTTCAATAGCCTCATATGGATGCGAAAGCTGGACAGTGAATAAGGAAGATCGTAGAAGAATTGATCCCTTTGAGTTGTGGTGTTGGAGGAGAATACTGAAAGTGCCATGGACTGCCAAAAGAACCAATAGATCTGTTTTGGAAGAAGTGCAGCCAGAGTGCTCCTTGGAGGCCAGGATGGCTAAGCTTCTTCTCTCATACTTTGGACATATTGTCCGGAGGGAACAGTCGCTGGAGAAGGATGTCATGCTGGGTAAGGTGGAGGGTCAGAGAAAAAGAGGAAGACCCCTAACGAGATGGATTGGCCAGGTGGCATCATTGATGGACTCAAGTGTGTCAGCAGCAGTGAGGTTGGCCCAGAATCGGACATTGTTTCGTTCTGCTGTGCATGGCGTCGCTATGAGTCGGTTCCGACTCGATGGCACCTGACAACAACAACATAATTCTTGAATGAGAAAGAGGAAATGCATACGAACATGGAAGAAACCAAAGACTCTGAGACAGAATATGTAGTTGTTATTAGGCATCATTGAGTGGTTTATGATTCATCATAATCCTAAGTACAACAGAAAGAAACATTGGCTTACATGTTGCTGTGATACTGGAAATGATGCCATTTATACTTGAAATACCAGTTAAGGTCACCAATAGTGAACAGGTTTCAAAGGGCTTCTAGACCAAGATCACTATGCTTCCTAAGAGAAAGAATAATGCATGAATGTGGCCATGGGATAAATGGACATTTTGGTCTCCACTTACTTCTTCCTGGCTGCAGCTAAGTTTAGTCTTTTTGTTTTACTGTCTTACATATCTAGTGCTGCTGTAACAAGATGGTTTAGCACAGGGGCAGCAACATTGGACTCAAGCATAGCAGCAATTGTTAGGATGGTGCGTGACTGGGCAGTACTTAGTTCTGTACATAGTGTTGCTGTGAGTCAGAAATGACTTGTTAGCACCTAATAAAAAGCTGTAATAGAAATACCATTTCTGGGTACTTAACCAAAAGAAGTTTACATTTTCACCACTTTACTAGACTAGAAGAATGAATTCATGGCACCCAATCTAGGGGAAGGTGTTTTCCCTCTGTTGTGTCTGAGGGAGGATCCTTGTCTCATTTTAGCTTCTGTTTTCTGTTTCCTTAGAGATCTCACATGGAGTGGCATCTATCTCAACCATCTGTGCTTGCTTGCCTCTTGGTTTTTTTTATATCACAAAGACATTGACTTAAAACACAGTCTACTCTAACACTGCCTCATTAACATAACAAATAACCCCCTTCCTAAATGGCAGTATAGTAACAAATATAAAACCAAACTAAACCAATTTCAGGGCCATTCCATTGATTCTAACTCATATCAACCTTATATAGGGTTTTTGAGATTGTAAATCTTAATGGGTGCAGACAGCTATCTCCCATGGAGCAGCAGGTGGGTTTGAACTGCTGACTTTGCAGTGAGCATTTCTAGAATTTGCAACACATTCTCTTTGGAAACAAAATTTGCTTCATAATAGGTACTTTGCATTTGTTGTGGTGCTTATTTCTGAGTAAATTTTCACTTATGGTGACTCCCTGTGTGATAAGTTAAATGTTCCCCAGGGTTTTTGGAAGCAGATTGCCAAGCTTGTCTTTTTTGATACTTCTGGTTGAGTGTGAACACCAACCATTTGGCTAGTAAAAGAGCACTTAACCACTTGTGCCTCCCAAGGGCCTGTTTTTTGTTTAGCTGTTGTTTTTGGTGGTATGGACTATTACTGTGTTTGTTAATTTGATTATGTAGCAACATATTTTCCCTGTTTATATTCAGGTTCTTTACTACCTATCATTCCCATATGGTGTCCTGAGTGATGCTGTCAGATAAGCATTGGACTGCTAACTATAAGGTTAGTAGTTCAAACTCACCAGCTGTTCCTCAGAAACCCTATACAGGATTGTTATGAATTAGCACCAACTTGATGAGTCAGAACCAACTTGATGGGACTTATCACCATAACAATCACATTTGAATGAATTATATTACATTGTTTTTGTTTAGTGCCTTCCAGTCAGTTCTGGTTCATACTGACCCAAGATAGGGTTTCCAAGTAGCAGCTGATGGATTTGAACTGCCAGCCTTGTGATTAAAACTGACCATACAGCCCAGTACATATCCTATAGTGCCACAACATGACTCCGTTATCACATTGTTGTTGTTAAATGCAATCGAGTTGGTTATGACCCATAGCGACCCTGTATAGGGTTTCCAAGGAGACGCTGGTGAGCTTGAACCACCAACCTTGCAGTTCAAATGACTTTGCAGTCTGGCGCATTAACCCACAGCGCCACACCAGGACTCCTATCACATTAGAGATACACATATTATAGCAGAACAGATGCAAGAAGAAAAGTATGGTTAGATTCAGATTTGTAAAAGCCAGCTTTAGTAAGTGGTAAAACTTCAGATTTTAGAGACCTTTGACATCTAAGTAATGTGAGTAGTTTGAACTATACCGGTAACAGTGATTATAAATATAGACATATGTCCAACATTAAAAATCTCTATAAAAGAATAAAAAGGTATTAATTAGAGAATGACCCTCTAAGTCAATGCCTCCTAAATTCTGAATTTTAGTACTTAACATCCCTGAAAAAAGTGGAGGAGGAAAATGTTATGAAACAGGAAGCTGGAAATAAAACCTAATTACATATGTAAGAATAGATTTGAAAAGTCAAAGTTCTCTATTTTCATGTGTATTTTCCAATCTGTACTGCATATGCCCAAACTAGGACTGATATGAGTATGGAAATAAATATGGAAGAAAAGGAAAGTTTAAGAAAACAAAACATTTTGGAAGTCAACGTCAGCAATTTCAACTTGAAAAGATAATGACTATCTTGCTTACATAGGTTTAGGAAATAGATGTAAATATTATCTGACCTCCAAAATATATTAGTAACACAGCATGACACAGCCCATGCTTTATATTGATATTTTATTAAGTAGGAATAATAGCTTGCACTTTAAATAATAGCTGATTTTCCAAATCAGTGTTGCCCAATAGAAAATAATAAAACCACAAAGGTGAACTGAATATAGAATTCTAATTTTCTATTTAAAAAAATAAGTGAAATTAATTTCAATAATATACTTTATTTGAGCTATTATATTCACAATATTGTCAATAAATAAAGGAAATTTTAATACTGAGATATTTCACTTTCTTCTTTTATGTACATAGTACTGCTGATAAATGTGCAAAGGGCACTGCACTCAGCTATGTTGTTGTTACGTGCTGTGGAGTCGGTTCTGACTCATAGCAACCCGGTACAGAGTTTTTGAGGCTGTAAATCTTTACAGGAGCAGAAATCGTCATCTTTCTCCCATAGAACAGTTGGTAGTTTTGAACTGCTGACCGTGAGATTAGCAAACTGATTCATAACCACTACGCTACCAGAGCTCCTTGCACTCAACTATAAGCACCAGTTACCAACAAGCTTTGCGGGTCAGCACACCTACTCTCTCAGTTTAGTACCTAGAGGCACCCTCCTCCACAAGTGAGCCTCCTGTCTAAAGTCACTTAACTTTTTCTTGGTCCATAGACAGAGAATGAACCAACTACTCTGTGTGATGTTCAGGCTCTTGGTTCTACTACTACTACTCCTCTGCCATTACTCAGATACTCCTCCAGTATCACAGCTTTCTGTCCTTGGGAAAAGGAGGTTGAATGCCCAGAAAACTCAGTGTCCAAAGGATGCTTTCCACTCCTGATTCTTTTTCCCTTTATAGTAGGGAGAGTCCCTTTCCTGCTTCTGAGATGGTTCATTTAAAGCTAAATTAAAGTTCCAAGTTTTTGCAATCACAATTAATCTTGTTAACAGTCACTCACAACTGAATCATATAATCCTATCAACATTATTCCTTACCTTCTCTTACACAGACTTATCAGGAAAAAAAGTAGTTTGGTGGGAATTTCAAGAGCTATGACTAGAAGAGGTATATTAAATAATTCACTGCATTGCAGTTACCAAAATGCTTGTATTTTTTAATGTTTTTTGGTAGCATTTTGCAATTGCAATTAGAAAACATTGGCTATAATTTTTCTGTATACGTTTTAAGAACAATTCATTATGTTTTAGGCCATACCATGATGTGCAAAAGTAAAAGTAAGGTGGGAGGAGCAAACAAACGCTTATTATTGTAATTTTTTTCCTATTAATTTAAGGGGCAGAATTAGTTACGTGCTCAGCTACCAACCAAATGGTTTGATGTTTGAATCCACCCAGTTGCTCTATGGGAAAAAGACCTGGCAATCTATTTCTATTAAGATTAGTGTTGTTGTTGGCTGCCAGTGAGTGAGTTCTGACTCATAGAACAACCCTGTGCCCAACCAATCAAAATACTGACTGGTCCTGTGCCTTCCTCACAATTATGGTTTTGTTGGAACTCATTGTGACTGCATCTGTCAATCAATCTCATTGGAGCTAGTCATCTCTTTTACTTAGCCTCCACTTTACCGTGTATGATGTTCTTTTTGAGGGATAAGTGATTCCTCCTGATATCATGTCTCAAGTATGAGAAAAGATTGTTGGTGGTAGTGGTGTTTGGTGTTGTTGAGTCAGTATCAACATAGTGAAATTATGTACAAGCTAACCAAACAATGTCTGGTCCTATGCCAATCTCATAATTGTTGCTATGCTTGAGCTGATTGCTGTTACCATTCTGCCAATCTGTCTAGTTGGGAGGCTTTCCTCTTTTTCACTGATCCTCCACTTTACCAAGCATGTTGTCCTTCTCCAGCAACATATCCCTCCCTGATAATATATCTGAAGTATAAGAGATGAAGTTTGACCAACTTTGCTTCTAAGGAGCATTCTGGCTATACTTCTTCCAGCACAGATTTGTTTATTCTTCTAGAGTCTATGGTACTTTTAATATTCTCCTCGAACACCATGACTCAGATGCATCAGTTCTTCTACAGTCTTCCTTATTTATTGTCCAACTTGGCCTGGAACACCATATGGGACAATTGTACTTTTCCACATATGGTCCCTATGAATTGAAAATAGACTCAATGGAACTGACAGCAACATTTAAAAACTATATACCATATCCTATCAGGTAATAGATTAATGCATTAAAGGATGTGAATATTTTTATTTTAACAATCTGTGGCTTGTAACATGTTAACAACATGCTGTTGTTGTTTTTGGGTGCCTTGGAGTTGGTTTCAACTCACAGCAACCCTATGCACAATAGAACGAAACACTACTCAATCCTGTACCGTCCTTACAATTGTTGTTGTGTTTGAGCCCATTATTGTAGACACTGTGTCAATCCATCTCGTTGGGGAGTCAATGACCTTCTACTTTACTAATCATGATGTTCTTTTCTAGCATGTCCTAAACACATGAGACAAAGTCTCACAATCCTCACTTATAAGTAGCATTTGGGCTATATTTCTTCCAAGATAGATTTATTTGTTCTTCTAACATTCCACAGTCCTTTCAATATTCTCAGTAAACCATAATTCAAATGTTTGATTCTTTGCTAGTCTTCCTTATTATTATTATTATTACTACTCATTTATTTGTCTATCTTTTGTGTGTTTGTATATGTTATAATTAAATAATATATTCAATCTGTACTTGTTCAGTCCTAATGCACACACAGTCACAAAGAAAGTAAACAATACCAATACAGAGTTATTCCGCTCAAAATGATACTAACACCAAAGTTAAAGTTCATTTTAAATATAGAAACACGTGCTTTACCCTTCTTGTTGTTTCTGTTGTTAAGTGCCATAGAGTCGGTTCCGACTCATAGCTATCCTGTCTAGAGTTTTCACGGAGTGACTGGTGGGTTTGAACTGCTGACCCTGCAGCTCAAACTGACCTTGCATTATAGTGCATTATCCAGCAGTGCTACACTATTACCCTTATAATAATTATTAAATAAAACATGATTGCTTCTGCTCATAATATAGGTTTTGCTTAATTGAAACTAATTTTTTGAAGTCTGTAAACAATCAATGTAATCCATCCAAGTTGACAGACTGAATGAACAGCAGTGACTTTTTAACAATGTAATTCTCTTAAAAGTGTTCCCTCTTTTTCTTTAAATGTTGGCAGATATAATGAAACTTTGAATGAACAGTATCATGCACTTTTTTTAATTTAACGTATCTTTCTAAATTTATTTCATAGGTCCCTTTAGATGGAATATAATACAGCTGAGGTCTTTTCATCAGAAGGATTAATGCCTGCATTATCATTTCTGCAATAAATAAGAAGCTAAGTGGTGGAGGCTACAGACATCTCAAACCTGGATTCCACAATTCTACACTAAGTGTTGGGGTTCTTATTGCTATTGCTCTGCTGTAGGAAAGCCTTTGCCAATGCTTACAAGGAACTGCTTATCCCTCCTTCTCTGGGTCCTGTTTGATGGAGGTCTCCTAATACCACTTCAACCCCAGCCACTACAGACTTTAGCAACAGAACCAAGAGAAAATGTTATCCGCCTGCCAGGCCGGCGTACTCATTTCCACCGAGTTAAACGTGGCTGGGTATGGAATCAATTTTTTGTGCTGGAAGAATACATGGGCTCCGAACCTCAGTATGTGGGAAAGGTAATACCATGTTTCTTTTGACAACCAGTTGATAACAAGGGTGAATATGCATTGATGCATTGTATATTTGTATGAATGGTTTGCACAGGAATTGAAGAAACCAGTGCCTAAAACACTGGAATTTCAATCCAAGAGACTTGGTTTCTCTTCCTGACTCTATCATCCAGGTAACCTTTGGAAAACTATTTACCCCATATTTGTTTCAATTTCTACCTGATTATTTTAATGCAAATAGTTTATATTTTGCTCCCATCTATGACATTCATTGAAGGCATGAATCCAAACTATGTAAATAGTGTTCTAGTGCATTATTTCTCATAGGCATTCTAGAATTATTAAGCAACAGGAGACAAAAAAAAAAAAAAAAAAAATCAACAGGCATAAATATTTTATACTAATATCATTGTCCTTGAATGACCAAGGATGCCTCTCTCTATCACCTCATTGAAAACATGACATACCATTGGGATTGAGTTCTAAAACATGATTTTGCTTCTTTATACTTTATAAATAGTTTCTTCATTATACGTTTGAAAGCTATTTATGGCCAAAACAATGTGTTGGAAGTCAAATATGTACATTTTTTATTTCCAACACAGCATATAATATTTACATTTAATCACAAGTTTAGGGAAAATTCCTTTTGTTTTCCTCCCAAAATAGTTGATGAAAGCCTGTTTCAGCACATTTTTGTTTAGATGCTTGTTTTCTTACAGAAAAATTTTGATCCTTCTGAGAATCCTTTCTCCAAATTCATTCTATTTGAATTTTGTTAACTTTTGTTTTTAATTTCCAAATATTGCCATAGATATTAATGGAAGCATATATACTTTTAGAAAGATACAAAGAAAACCAAAGAGAGAAATGGAAAACTATAGGAAGAAGAGTATTAAGAAGGTGATTTAAGAAGCCCTGGTGGTACTGTAGGGTAAGCACTGGTCTGCTAATGGCAAGGTCAGCTGTTGAAATGCACCAGCTGCTCAGTGGGAGAAAGATGAGGCCATCTGCTTCCATAAAGATTTACACTTACAAACCCTAAACACTGTGAGTCAGAATCAACCTGTTCTCAATGGGTTTGATTTTAGAGAAGATTTTATCTCTTGCTCATTAAAAACCTCAGAGCTTTCTGACAGACTAAGATAAAAAATAATTTGATAATATAAGGAGCTCTGGTAGCGTAGTGGTTATGAATCGGGCTGCAAACCCAAGGTCAGCAGTTGAAACTACCAGCCGCTCCTCGGGAGAAAGATGAGGCTTTCTACTCCTGTAAAGATTTACACCCTCGGAAACCCTGTACAGGGTCGCTATGGGTCGGAACCAACTCGACGGCACTTAACAACAACAACAACAATGATTCAAATATTAGATCAAATAAATCATTTTCTTTTCAGATCTAAATTCTTTTCACTGCAGTTTTTAAAATATATCTTGTGAAATTTTATTTAAAGAGTAGCAAATAATATTGTAGAGAAAATCTTCATTCATAGTTTTATTGACTATTAGGCAAGTTTGCTGCTAGGATATATGGAGCTCTGTGGAAATATATACATATACATTTGTGTTTTGTTTTTTTTTCTGACTGTATTTACCTTTATAAAGTATTTGGGCTAATCAATACTGGTCTCCAACGCTTGTCTGTTAGTTTCTCATTCTGTGGTGGCTTGCAGGTTGCTGGGATTCTGGAAGCTATGCCAATGGTATTTTTAATACCAGCAGGGTCAACCATGGTGGACAGATTTCACATAACATTCCAGGCAAAGACAGATTAGGAAGAAGAAGAGACAACTACTTCCAAATATTTATGCACTGAAAGCCTTACGAATTGCAGTGCAACACTGTCAGATATAGTGCCAGAAGATGAGCCCCTCAGGTTGGAAAGCACTCAAAATATGTTGGGGGAAGAGCTCTCTCATCAAAGTAGAGTTGACTTTGATGACGTGAAAGGAGTACAGTCTTCAGGACCTTCATTTGCGGATGAGGCACAACTCCAAAGGAAGAGAAATAACTGTAAACATTCATTAATAATCAGAACAGGGAATGTACAAAGTATAAATCTAGAAAAATTGTAAATTGTAAAAAAATGAAATGGAACACATAAACGTTGGTATCCTAGGCATTAGTGAGCTGAAACAGATGACATTGACCATTTTGAATGTGACAATCACATGTTTTGCTACGTCAGGAATGACAAATTGTAGAGGAATGGAGTCACAATCATCATCAAAAAGAACATATCTGTCTTGGAATATGATTCTGTCTGTGATGGGATAATATTCATATACTTACAAGGAATACCAGTTAATACCACTGTTATTCAAATTTACACAACAAGACTAGTGATAAAGAAACTGAAGAATTCTACCAAATTCTTCAGTATGAAATTGATCAAATATGCAATCAAGATGTATTGATGATCATTGGTAATTGGAAAGCAAAGAGAAACAAAGAGGAAGGATCAGTGGTTGGAAAATATGACCTTGCTGATACAAATGATGCTGGATATCACATGATAGAATTTTGCAAGATCAATGACTTCTTCATTACAAATAACTTTTTAAAATAACATAACCTCATAACAACATAAACAATATAAACTTGTAAACACATGGATAGTCGCTGGAGAAGGATGTCATGCTGGGTAAGATGGAGGAACAGAGAAAAAGAGGAAGACCCCCAACGAGATGGATCAGCCAGGTGGTATCATTGATGGCATCAAGTGTGGCAGCGGTAGTGAGGTTGGCCCAGGATCAGACATTGTTTCGTTCTGCTGTGCATGGGGTCACTATGAGTCAGTTCCAACTCAGTGGCACCTGACAACAACAACAACCACATGGACCTCAACAGATGGAAAGAGATGGTGGAAAAGCTCTACATCGTTAACCAAAACAAGGCCAGGGACAGACTGTGGAAGCTAATATGCAAGTTCAGGCTGAAGCTGAAGAAAATGAAAACAAGTCCATGAGAGCTAAAACATGACCTTAAACATATCCCACCTGAATTTGCAGATTATCTGAAGAACAGATATGATGCATTAGACACAAAACACTGAACCAGAAGAGTTGTGGGATGACACCAAGAACATCAGGCAGGAAGAAAGCATAAGGTCATTAAGAAGACAAGAAAAAAGGGAAAGACCACAATGGATGTCAGAAGAGACTCTGAAACTTGCTCTTCATGCATAGAGATGATAATGAAAATGGAAGAAGTGAGGAGGTATAAGAGCTAAATAGAAAATTTCAAAGAGATGCTTGAGAAGAAAAAGTCAAATATTTTGTGTTAAATGTGCAAATAGCTGGAGGTATAAAACCAAAAGGGAAGAACACACACAACATTTCTAAAGCTGAGGGAACTTAAGAAAAAAATTCCAGCCTCACTTACCATATTGAATGATTCAGAAACTATCAAAAGAAAATGGAAGAAATACTCAAGAGTCACTGTACCAAGAAGAAATGGTCGATGTTCAACCATTTCAAGAAATAGTATATCATTAAGAGCCAATGATCATAAAGGAAGAAGTCCAACATGCATTGAAGGCATTGACAAAGAACAAGGAAGGCACTGGGAATTGATGGAATACAAATGGAAAATTTTCAACAAACTAATGAGGTGCTAGAGGCACTCACTCATCTATGCCAAGAAATTTGGAAAACAACTACCTGGCCAACTGACTGGAAAGAGATCCGTAGTTGTGCTCATTCCAAAAAAAGGTGATCCAACAGAATGTGGAAATCATCAGACAATATCATTGAAATACCATGTGAGTAAAGTTTTATTAGGGTAATACAAGAATGGTTCAAACATACATTGACAGAGAACTCCTAGACATTCAAGCTGGTTTCAGAAGAAGACGTGGAACATGGGATATCATTGCTGAAATCAGATGGATCTTGACTGAAAGCAGATAATGCCCGAAAAGTGTTTATCTTTTGTTTTATTGCTTTATTGACTATGGAAATCTTTCAATTGTGTGCATCATGACAAGCTATGGACAGCATTGTGAAGTACGAGTGTTCTGGAACACTTAATTGTGTTCATGAGGAACCTATACATAGACCAGATTACAGTTGTTCAAACAGAACAAGGGTTTAAAATTAAGAAAGGTGTGTTTCAGGATTGTATTCTTTCACCATACTTATTTAATCTGTATGCTGAGCATATAATCCTAGATGCTGAAAAATGTGCCATCAGAATTTGAAGAAGACTCATTAAGAACCTGTGATTCACAGATGATACATCTTAATTGTGGAAACTGAAGAGGACTTAAAATGATTACTGTTGCATATCAAAGACCAAAGTCTTTGATATGGCTAGCACCTCAATGTAAAGAAGACTAAAAACCTCATCACTAAATGTAAAGAAGACTAAAAACCTCATCACAAAACCAATAAAAGGCAGTCTTATCAATGGAGAAAATGTTGAAATTTTCAAAGACTTCATTTTGCTTAGATCAATCATCAAAACTCATGGAAGCAGCAGTCAAGAAACCAGATGACATATTTCATTAGGCAAATATGCTGTAAAATACCTCTTTAAAATATTCAAGAACAAAGATGTCAGTTTCAGGACTAAGGTGTGACTGACCCAAGCCATGGTATTTCCATAACCTCAAATCCATGTGAAAGTTCGACAGTGAATAAGGAATACTGTTGATGAATTGATGCATAGGAGTTATGATATTGAAAGAGAATCTTAAAATTACCATGGAGAGCCAAAAGAACAAACCAATCTGTGCTGGAAGAAACACAGCCAGAATGTTCCTTGGAAGCCAGGATGGCTAGACTTCATCTCTCTTACATTGGGCATATTGTAAAAAAGGATGAGTCCTTGGAGAAGAAGGGTATTCATGTTTGCTACCAGAGTGCCTTATGAATGAAATTAGTAAGTCACAAAAGGAGAAATACTGCATAGGACCACTACTGTAAAAGAGTAAGAACAAGAACCCATACTAAAGGGGGCAGGGGGATTCTTTGCTGGTTGCCGGGATGTGGGGGGTAGGGTGAGGGGAGAGAGGGAAGGTGGAGCACAGGGTAGGGAATAGACACAGGATAGTTTGGGTGCTAGGGAGCAGGGCAATACGCAAGAAGACGGAGGGGAATGGAAGAACAAAGCAGATGGGAAAACAATTAGTCAGGTTTGCATGGGCTGAGTGGAACAGAGGTAAATAATGATGTATGCACAACCTTGGAACAATAGGGCTCTGGGATACAGGGATTGAGACATGATTGGAATGGGGAAATGGGGAAAATAATGTTAAGATGCTTGGATGTCTTTTGAATCTTGGTTTCCCTGGCATACAATTATAAAATAGACACTTGAGGGGGAAAGAAAGTAATAGGCAGAAATATCTCCATAGAAAGCGTGTAAATCTGTCTTCTGCCTATAACTGATTGGAATATCTAAAATGGGGTTATAAAGTGCCCAGTGAAGGAGGCTTTCTGCAGAGCCTCTGCAATACTTAAGACCATAGGTGGAATCCTGAGCCCCATCCAGAATCTTCTGAGATGGAAAATCTCTACTTGAAAGGACAAGCAGGCAATCCTGGAGAGGCTAGAAGAACAGAAGATACTTCTTAAAGAAAGACCAACAGGAAAAATACAAAACAATAATGGCAGTCTGACTGATTACTACAAGAACAAGCAAGTTGTTCTCCCAAGAGATATCAAGGCAAGTGGTCGGGTCCCCTCAGGGCAAACCTTATTCTAAGACGAAGGCTCAATGGGTATACACAAGCAGACATGCACTCTGATTGGTGATCACGTTTGTTACCGATTAGGGAAAGTGAGGGAAAAACAGCAATGAAGCTGCAAGCTAAGCAACGTTCAATAGACTCCTATGAACCTAGCTGAAGACCTAGTTGGCCAGCAGTGTGGCAAGACTTGGGGACTCTTGGGCCTAGACTCAATGGCATAGCCACACAGGACCAGAGTGGAGAGTGAAGCATCCAGCTGATAAGAAGACAGGGCATATGCATAAAAATACCCACACTTGCAGATAATACCCATTTGACCTGGCTTCAATGACTGGATGATCAGAGCTCAACTAGAAGGAGAAAGAAGTGGAAAAAAAAAAGAGTAATCTGATACAGTTTGATGAACTTGACCTACACCTATGGATGCAGTAGCTCAAACAAGGGAACAAGTCTTTACAGTGAGGATCATTCCCACCCCCTCCATACACATAGTAAACAGGGATGGGCAACTTGGACATTGGCTACCCAAAAAGGCAGGGTGGGGGGGAGCTACAAAGGCAAGACGTGACTGGCTTATAAGATTTCAAGAGGGAGCCTAGATCCAGAGAGCGTGGAGGAAGGTAGAATCTCCGCTGAGTGGTATCCAATCTGTCTGATGAAAGAAGATGGGGATAGGTCTCTTATGGTACAATAGTGAATAATTGTTATCAGAACTGACTGTGAAAGTTGGAAATGTAAAGGTGGACAATTTGTAGCAAAAGGAGTGGAGTGATTGACTTTACAGTCCAGAAGCAGTGGTCCCTGGGACCATCAAGATAGAAAAGCGGACCGTGGGAACCTACCCTGAGAAAGTGATGCAAGAGAAGGAGGCACAAAAGATGACATGGAGAGATGGAGTGACTGGGGAGTCTAAATCCAGAGAAGGAGAGGGGCTGTGTGCTGACGACCAGGGGGATTGGGGGCAGGCTTGGTTAATGATGCATGGTGAGGATTGTAACCATGACAATAAAGGATATACAGTAGGATGAATGTAAAGCTACTGTTCTTCCATGTAAACTATCGCATAATTCACAATAAAACATTAAAAAATAAATAAATAAACTCTAGTAGACAGAGAAATCTGCTTGTCAGCTTACCTGTTGGGAACTAGGGTCTGACCATGACAACAACTTCTGAGGCAGTAGCTCTGGAAATCCACTGGGTATCTGGTGAACCAATAGACTGAGTAGCAGATCAAAGTCCTGAAAGGAAGAAAAGTATACTGACGGCCACACAGTTCTAATCCCACTCACAGTACCACAATCCAGAAGGAATTTCTGCACACAACTAGTCTTTGGCACAGGAAGGGATTTGGAAAATTTTAAAGTTACTCCAAAACTTAGAAGTTTGCTGAAACTTGTGGCCAGGACAGCCTATACCAGATTAAGGGTGTTATTAAAAATAGTGTCTGTTTATATAAGTGTAGAGTGTAATAATCATTAAATTTGTAAGTTGAGATGATTTTATGTACTATGGGGTTCTGGTATGGCTCTGCAGGATAAGAACTGGACTGCTAACCAGAAGCTTGGTTGTCAGTCCCACCAGTCACTCCTTGGAAATCCTATATAGGGTTTTATGAGATGGAGTCATAGCAATGGCACTGAAAAACAGAAGAACTCCAACAAAATGAATTCATACCATGAATGCAAAAATGGGCTCAAACAGCAATTGTGAAAATGGCATAGCGCTGGGTAGTTTTTCATTCTGTCAGAAGTGGGGTTGCTATGAGTTGGAGATGATGCATAGTGGCACTGTATAGGGTTCCCAAGAAGTGGCTGGTGCATTTCAACCATCCATCTCATGTTTAGAGGTTTAGTACTTATCCTACATAGCCACTCCAGTATTTCAACAACATCATTGTTGTTGTTAAGTGCTGTCGAGTTGTTTCTAACCCATAGAGCCCCTTTATAGCATTTCCTAGGAGCAGCTGGTGAGTTTGAAACACTGACCAATTCAAACCAGAGTTCTTATCCTACAGCGCCATACTAAGACTCATAGGTACATAGAAATTGTGTTTTGTGGTTGACTTAATGTAAGGTTGAAGTTTCAATATCCAAGATATATGGTGGAAGACTGTAGGTCTGAAAGTCTGCCTCATGGTTATCTCAGCTAGACATGAAGTTGAGGTTCCTGAAAAATGCCTGAGAAGACAGTCCCACTGTTTATTTGAAACAGATCTATAGGCTTTGCTTGCTAGAATTTGAAGAGATAAAGTTAGCGTTTTGTTTAAAAATACATGAGACTTACTAATTCTATACTACTCAGGCAAGTATTTTGCCTCTGAATGGAGGTAAACAGAAAAGCGTTTATGTAATTGCTTGTACAAGTTCTTGTTTGATGCTTCAGAGTTCCAACTTTGGAAATGCTGTGGCATTATGTAATATATCCAATTCATTTAAAACATGAATTTATATCTATTGTTGTTGTTGTTGTTAGGTTCCATCTAGGTGATTTAGAGTTCAATAACCTTACAGGCAAGAATAGAATTGTTCCATATGTTTTTCAAGGCTGTAAATTTTTATGAAAGCATGCTGTTAACATCTTTCTTCTGCAGAGCAGCTGGTGGGGTCCAATCACCAGCTTTTTGATTAACAATTAATTGTTTTAACCACAGATCCACAAGTCTCCCTTTGATTCATTGTTGTTGTTGTTAAGTACCATTGAGGTGGTTCCAAATCATAGCGACCCTGTATAGGGTTTCCGAGATTCAGCTGTGGGTTTGAACTGTTGACCTTGTGGTTCAAAGTCCAGTGCTGATCCTACAGTACCATGTATTGTTGTTGTTGTTGTTAAGTGCCGTTGAGTCGGTTCCGACCCATAGCGACCCTGTGCAGGGTTTCCGAAGCTTGTAAATCTTTACTGGAGCAGAACGCCTCGCACCATGTATAGTAACCATAAAAGTACAGAGATCACAAACTTTATGGAGCATACCTATAATCTGACACATGTGTCCACCATGAGTCAGATTCAACTTGAAAGCAATGGATTTTTTATTTTTATAAAACTATACTAGTCATATAATTAAAAAATATTATGATTTATAATCTTAAAATACTCTTAAAATCTATAAAAAATTTTGGTACTTTCAAAAGCACCACAAAAGCCCGCCCCAGTGGAACAGTAGAGACTCAGGAAGGTCTCTTAATGACTATGCCCTGTTGTTGTTAAGTGCTGTCTAGTTGATTCTGACTCATAGTCACCCTATATAGGGTCTCCGAGGAGCCGCTGATGAATTTGAGGTGCTGACATTGTGGTTGAAACCAACCTTGTGTTCCAGTACATTATCCCACAGCTTCATGAAGGTAGAGGAATTCAGGAACTGAATTTTCCACTGAAAAAGTAGCAGAGCGGTGTCTTGAAGCTTTATTTGATTTTTCCAGAATATGTGTGTGGTCTGAGGAAAAATTTTTATAAGCATTGAGGCTAGAATGTTCAAGATGAGCCTAGGTACTGAGAATACAATGTAGATAGTAGGCATATACAGAAAGCGTTGTTGTCTGTTGCTGTTGTCAAGTGCCATCAAGTAGGTTCCGATGCATAGCGACCCCATATAGGGTTTCCGAGGAGCGGCTGGTGAGCTTGAACCACCAGTCTTGCAGTTCAAACAGTCTTGCAATTCAAACAGCTTCATAGTCCGGGGCATTAACACACAACGCCATACCAGAACTCCTCAGAAAGTATGGAGAGCCTCGATTCAGGTATTCAGAGCAGTAGTTGTGAAGCGACATCGAGTCGATTTTGACCCATAGCGACCCTGTATAGGGTTTCTGAGGAGCAACTGGTGAGTTTGATCTGCCGACCTTGAAGTTCAAATGGCCTTGCAGTCTAGCGTATTAACCCACAGTGCCACACCAGTAGTTGTTGTTGTTGTTAAGTTCCATGGAGTTGGTTCTAACTTACAGCGACCCTGTACAGGGTTTCCTAGGTTGTAAATATTTACAGGAGCAGAACGCTGCTAGTTTCGAACTGCTGACTTCACAGTTCATTGTCCGATTCAAAACCACTACGCTACCAGAGCTCCTGGTTCATAAATGTGTCAAGATTCATAAAAGTGTCTTGGTGGGGCATTGTTGACTCAAAGTGACCCTGTATAGGGCAGCTGGTGTATTTGAACCACTGATCTTGTGGTTCACACTGACCTTTTGGTCAACTGCTAATCCTGTGGTGCCATATAAACTTACATGTACTTTTTGGATGATCACTTTAACAACCATTTCAAAGCTAGGTTAGGGACAAGGAGATGGGCCTAGGGATCAGTGTATTTAGGAGGATGTTACAGTAAGCTCATCTAGGAATTAATGAAGGGAATAGGATATTAAAATTGGATATGTGACTAAATTCCATTAGTCATGAGAATATAAAAAATAAGACAGGTTAGAGAGCTATTGTTCAGGCAATATCTGAAAATTTCCTGGTTAGTTGCATGTAGAGAGTAAAGAAAGAAAGAAGTAATATATGAGAATGAGATCTTTTACTATTATCCTGCCCTGATTTGGAATGGAAGTGAGAAATCACATGATCAATATTATTGTTGTTGTTGTTGTTAAGTGCTGGCAAGTCCATTCCGACCCATAGCGACCCTTTATAGGGTTTCCAAGGAGCAGCTGGTGAGCTTGAACTACCGATCTTGTAGTTCAAACAACTTTGCAGTCTGACATATTAGCCCATAGCTCCATAGTGACTTAAAAGTATCCAGGTGAAATAGCTCATATATATCTAAATGCATTATTCTAGAATTCAGAAAAAGAACTGATGGAGAGACAGATATAGAAATAATCTGCATATAGATGGTAATTAAAATCATTTAAGCAGGTAATACTCTTTAGGGAAGATTACAGAGAAGGCAAAAGAACACTGATTTTTTCAGTGCAAAGCAAACGATGGATTTGGAAGATGTAATTATTCAGAGGTAAAATATATGCATTGCATTCTGTCACGGAAGATAAGCCAAGAGAATATTTTAAGTATAAGCAATGACACATAGTGTTAAACTCTATAGGTCAAATTAAATAATGACTGAAAAGGCCTTCATTGATTTTGGCAATTAGTGAGCCAGAAGGTGTCCAAATGGTTTTAATGGTTCATTAGATTAGAAGCAGAACATATAAGTAACAGAGCTTAGTGATCTAAGAGAAAATGCCTACTTCTTCCTCTAACATTTAAAGAAAGTAAAAGTGAATGAATACAGACAGTGGGCTTCATTTCAAAAGTGTAGGTGTCAGAAATTGAGATATGCTCTGTCGATATCTCCATTTTGATCTAATAACTACAAAAGACCAAGTCAGTGGCTGATAAAGAACAAAGCTGTTAGAACAAAGAAGTGCCAGTTTATGCTTAGAACTTAAGGGAAGTGACTTTAAAAAATACTTTCAGGTGATAGAAGTGATCAGCAATGTGTGATTTTCTTCACATACAAGTAGAAGTCCAAGGGAAAGAGAGAGAGAGAAGACGAAGAAGAAGAAGAAAAAAAAGCAGCTAATCCAATATTGTAATTTTCCATGACCAGAGCGATGGGAAACAGACAAAGGCTAAGGAGAAGCCTGAGAGAAACCAGTGTGGAACTACAGGCAGTAAGGCTCCAACTCCTATGACAGATAAATATTTATGATTTTGCTTATATATGGAAGTCAAATTAGTGGTCGTAGAAATGTTGTAATTATATTTAAAGTTTGTTTTAGAATTAGTAAAGCAGAAGTAAGAAAGAAAAGGAGAGAGAGTACAACATTCGTAAACTACAACTGCATTGCAAAAATGAAATCTCTGATGGCTAAATTAACACATTTCTAAGATGACATTTTGGAATAAATACGATGTTTCAAAATTAAGCTAACATATTTAAATGAGAGTTTTTATAGCTCAGAAATGTTTATTTATTTATTTTTTTTATTCTTGAGCAAGGTTGCCTTTGGAGAAGCGAATTTTCTAATTTCTTTGTGCAATTTACTCCAGAAGCATGAGTGTTCAATATCAGAGTGATTCCTGTTCACTTGAGATTCAATATTCATGCTACCAACTCAATTTTCATAGAAGTCTGTCACAGCTGTGTCTGATGTGTTACACCCCTGCCATTTAGATATCATAGCTTGGAGGTGGAAGAAATGGGAAGGTTTACTTCTTACTTTTAAAATGTGAAGAGAAGGAAAGTTTGACATTGTGTATTTATTTAAAATCTTATGCATCCGCTGGACTATCTTATCAATGTCTTAGTTACCTGGACATGCTATAAGAGAAATACAAGTGGATGTATTTAACAAAATGGAAATGTATTCTCTCACAAACGGTCTTTGAGTTATTTCCGACTCACCGTGAATTTATGCACAATAGGACTTAACTCTGCTTGGTCTTGTGACAATCTCACAAACTTTGTGATATCTGAACCCACTGTCACTGCCACTGTGTTAATTCATGTTACTGGGGGCCTTCCTTTTTTCGCTGACCCTCCATTTTACCAAGCATGATATCTTTCTCCTGGAAGTGATACCTCCTGATAATTTGTCCAAAGTATGAGAGATGAAGTCTGGTCATCTTGGCTTCTAAGGACCGTTGTGGTTGTACTTCTTCCAACACAGATTTGTTTGTTCTTCTAGGAACCCTTGGTAATTTTAATATTCTTCTCTAATACAATAACTTAAATGAATCAATGTTGTTGTTGTTGTTAAGTGCCATCAAATCAGTCCCAACTCACAGACCCTATATAGTGTTTCTGAGGAGTGGCTGGAAAGTTGAAATTCCTACCTCACAGTTAGCAGTTCAGTGTTTATGGTACAGTTAAAGGGAAGACTTTCTCTTTCTGCCTGGAAGGCAACATGTCTGCTTTGGACATCAGGGGTTCCAGCATTCTTGGGAGATCTCCATTTGTCTTCGCATAAACTTTTCCCTGGGTTTAGAAGTTCTCAGTACAGAGACCCTGGGTCCTAAAATCACACACCACTCCCAACTCTTCTTTCTTGGTGGCAGTCAGGTCCCTCCAAGTCTTTTGACTTTTGTCTTATGTTAGAGAAAGGGACTTTACTGCTTATAGCAAAGTAATCAGCATGAACATCAGCATCATTTGTCAGGCCCCACTTGTTTCAAATACTGAAGAGGGAAAGTTGCTGTTAAGTGCCGTCGAGTCGATCCTGACCCATAGCAACCCTGTATAGGGTTTCCGAGGAACAGCTGGTGAACTTGAACCACCGACCTTGTAGTTCAAACGACTTTGCAGTCTGAAGCATTAGCCCACAGTGCCACACCAGGACTCCAAAGGGGGAAAGTAGAAAGATGGGAGTAGATAGAAACAAATAGGTTGTATTACAGGATAGAAACTCTGAGCTATGTAAATCCAAATATTTATAAATAAGCAGTGATCCTTCCTGCCCTTGCTCAGGAGGAGACTTGGGCCATATTTTGTTATATAATAAATACACTCTGCCTTTCATTAGAGTCCTGGTGTGGCACTGTGGGCTAATGCATCAGACTGCAGTCATTTGAACTGCAAGGTCGACGGTTCAAGCTCACCAGCTGCTCCTTGGAAACCCTATACAGGGTCACGATGGGTCAGAATCAATTTGATGGCACTTAACAACAACAACCCTTCATTAGGAGGGAGACAATATCTCAATTTTCAAGATTTACTTTACAAAAATTCTTGAAATGTAGTTTTTTTTTTGTTTTGTTTTTTGTTTTTTGTTTTTTAATTTAAGGTTTTTATTGTGGATTGAGTGAAAGTTTACAGGGCACATCATCAGTTTCACATTCAACAATTCATGTATAACTTGTTTCATTACGTTGACTATAATCCCCTCCATATACCATCAGTTAAAAGTATTTCTTTCTATCCACTTTAGCTTTTTTAAAAAACACACAAACAAACAAAGAAACAAAACACTCAGGCATATGTAATAATTTACGTCTCCAAAGGGCACATTCTGCAAGTCTGCTCCTGGCCACCAGTTCTTAGTCCTTCTCTTCTTAGTTGATGAATCTAGAGTCCTCAGCTGCTCCCCCTCTCCATGCCCCCATCTCTGCCTCCATCTCTGGCACTGATGCTTCTCTGGATAAGATCCCACATTCTATTTGTGCGTTCCTCTCTTGATAGTTCTTGGGTCCTCTGTTTCTTGACTGGAAGATTAACCACTCCCCTTTTTTTGTTACAAAACTTCTACCTTTACAATTGTGACAGTCGTGATTAGTCATGATAACAGCTATTCACTATTGAATCTTAGGAATCTTATCCCCATCTCTTTCACCAGACCCATCTAGACAAGATGACAGCTATTCAGTGGGGACTCTTTCTTTTCCCCCATACTCTTAAACTAAGCTCCCTCTGGAAACCTTGTAAGCCAGTCACTTCGTGCCTTTATTGTCCCCTCTTTTTAGGTAGCCAATGTCTAAGTTGCCCGTCCCTATGTACCCTGTGCACAGAGCAGATAGCATTGATACTTGATTTGAAGACTCTTTCCCTCTATGTTGGTATTTAGAGTAACTACCACTCTGAGTATAGATCAGGTTCATCATGAAGATGTATCTTCTGTCACTGTAGCTGTTCCAGTCTGCTTGTCCTTTCTAGTGGGAATGTCTCACCTCACAAGGTTGTGGATGGAACTCAGGATTCCACCTAAGGTCCTATACTCTGTAAAGGCTTTGCATGAGGCCTATTTCACTGGGCAAGTTGTAGAACCCTTTTAGGTATTCGGATCAGTTATAGGCTGAAGATGGGCTTACAAGTTTTCTCTAATCATGTTTCCCAACATTCCTCTTTTATCCCACTCAAGTGTCTACTTTACAATAGTAGGCAAAGGAAACTAATATTCATAAGGCAGTCAAGGATTTTAGTATTATTTACCCTCTTCAAGCTATACCTAGATCCCTCTATCCCAGAGCCCTGTTGTTCCAAGGTTGAGTATGCATCACTATTTTCCTCTGTCCCACTAGGCCATGCAAATCTGTCTCAGTGTTCCCCTATCTATCTTGTGTTTCTGCCTCCTCCCCCCTCCTTGTATTGCCCTTCCCAACATCCAAAATAAACCCCCAACCCCAACCCCATTGTGATTTCCTTATATTCTATTAGTTCTTCCCTCCATTTAAGATAGTCTATTTTATCCAGTAATCTACCTGATCTTCCCACCACCTGGATCTCTGTTCTTCTGAGTTTACCTTTTTTCGCATTGTAATTGTTTTCATCATAGACTGGCCTCCCAG
Source organism: Chrysochloris asiatica (assembly GCF_000296735.1). Taxonomy (NCBI): domain Eukaryota; kingdom Metazoa; phylum Chordata; class Mammalia; order Afrosoricida; family Chrysochloridae; genus Chrysochloris; species Chrysochloris asiatica. The sequence continues at coordinate 1,453,885 of NW_006408884.1, read as the reverse complement.
AATCTCTGTTCTTATCATTTTATTCTGTTCTTGACTCTTTCATTTGTCGACTGAGTTCAGATTGATGCTGCCATGTACATCATTCTATAGTTGCTATGTGTTCTTGTTGGTTTTCAGTCTACAGAACTTCCTTTAGGATGTTTTGCATAGCAGGGTTGGCTTTGGCAAAATCCCTTAGCTTCTGCTTATCCTGGAATGGTTTGATTACACCATCGTATTTGATTGACAGC
>NW_006408884.1:1432048-1452957 GCF_000296735.1 Chrysochloris asiatica | reverse complement strand
CATGCGTAGTAGAACCCTCTGAGGGTGGGGCTGGGGTGCCCACTAGTTCAGTCACCCCTATAGTCACCAGAATGGAAGTGCACAGACAGCAAGGGACCAACGAACAGCTACCAAAAGAAAAGAATATCCACACCTTTATCTCAGCGGTTCTTCCAGGCATCTGTGGCCGCTCCAATCCTTCCACCGCTTGGTCTCACCCAAGATGGTGGTTCCTAGAGCAGCTGACCATCCCGGACTAGAAAGCAATTGATTTCTTGATTCTGCCACAAATTCCCCCAGCTGTAAGCCTTCCAACCTTCTAAATATTGCTTTATATGTGGTTCGGAGTTCTGGGACCATCCCCTTAGCCTGCTTGTTCTGGTATTCTGTGGTGTTGTTGGCGGAGCTCTTTACTACACCTCCACCCAGTTCACCATCTTGTTTGTTCTCTCCTGAAATGTAGTTTTTAAAAAAAAAAAAAAAAAAAAAAAAGGACATTTAGAGTTCTCATGCAGGACATATATTGTTGTTAGGTGCTGTCCAGTTGGTACTGACTCATAGTGACCCTACACACAACAGAATGAAATACTACCTGGTCCTACACCAACCTCCCAATCTTTCCTATGTTTGAGCCCATTGCTACTGTCACTGTGCCAATTCATCTCATTGGGAGTCTTCCTCCTTTTCTCCAACCCTCCACTTTATCAAACATTATATACTTTTCTAGGGACTGATACCTCCTGAAAATACATCCTGAGATATGAAGTCTGGCTATCCTGGCTTCCAAGGAATATTCTGGCTGTACTTCTTGCAACACAGATTGGTTTGTTCTGTTTGCAGTCCATGGTACTATTAATATTTCCCTCCAATACCATAACTCAAATGCATTGATTCTTCTATGATCTTCCTTACTCACTGTCCAAGTTTCATATGCATATGTGGTTATTTAAAATACCATGGCTTGGGACAAGTGCACCTTAGTCTTCAAACTCACATCTTTGTTCTTTAACACTTTAATAGGATCTTATGTGGCAGATTTTTCTAATGCAATATTTCAGTTGATTTCTTGACTGCTGCTTCCATGAATGTTGATAGTAGATCCAAGCAAAACAAAGTCTTTGACAACTTCAATCTTTTCTCCATTTATATGGATGTTGTTTATTGGTCCAGGGGTGAGGATTTTTGTTTTATCTACATTGAGTATGCAATCTATGCCAAAGGCTGAAATCTTTGGTTTATATCAGTAAATATTTTAAGTCCTCTTCACACTCAACAAGCAGGGCTGCATCATTGGCATTTTGCAGGTTGTTAAGAAGTCTTCCTCTAATGTTGATGCTATATGTTTCATCATAAAATTCAGATTTTTGGATTATTTGCTCAGCATACAGATTGAATAAAGATGGTTAAAAAAAATACAACCCTGGCTCATAGTTTTCTTAATTTTAAACTGTTTGGTGTTCCCTTCTTCTGGCTGACTAACTGTTAGTCTATGTACAGATTCCTCTTGAACACAATCAAGTGTTCTGGAATATTCATTCTCCACAATGTTTTCCATAGCTTGTCATGACCCATATAATCAAAAGCCTTTGCATAGTCTCCAAAGCAAAGGTAAACATCTTTCTGATATTCTCTGCTTTCAGCCAAGATCTATCTGATATCACAAATGATATCCCTCATTCCACATCCTCTTCTGAATCTGACTTGAATCTCTGGAATTTGTTTTGCAATTTATGGATAATGTCAATGTGGTTAGAATCCAGTGCTCCAGTGCCACATTCTATTAGTACTTTCTGGAGGCAAGAACTATCTTTGCCTTTATTTTCTTTTCAGAAATAAGGAAAGGTGTGAGTCAAAGGTGAATACTAGTCTTCTTTTAAAGCAGAAACGTTTTCAACATTTTCCAGTTGCCCATTTTAGTCCAACTTCAAAATCAAGATGTAAAGCACCACCAGATATCAACTAATATTATGCAGAAGATAATTTAGCTATAAACTAGGTAACTCCTCTAGACCTAGGAGTTTTTAAATGACTTATATAATTTGACTAGGTCCAGACTCATGCGTGGCAACAGCAGTGAGGCTGGCCCAGGATCGATCGGGCAGTGTTTCATTCTTTTGTGCATAAGGTCACTATGGGTCAGTAATGACTCAATGGCACCTAACAACAACAAAGAGATTAAAGGATAAGTCTGGGAAATAGGGATGATATTTCTGGAAAAGTTTCTTGAAAGAATTAAGTTGCCACAGTTAGCAAACTAAGTAGATGGCAAAAATGAAGTTATAGTATGATAGGAGAGAAGCACGAAAGATGCAATAGTAAAAAATAAAATAAACCTAGATCCTTCCACTGTAGAATAAGTAACTTAAGTATGTTATCTGGATGCTCTTGAAAACCACTTCAGCTCCTGAGAAATGAGACAAGAAAATTGTCAGTGATGGCTAAAGATTACTCTCATGGATTATAACATAATTACTTCGAGGTTAAATGTAAAGATATATGGACAGTGATGGGATCCATGGGCTTCAACATAGCAACAATGATGAGGATAGTGCAGGACTGGACACTAGTTCTATTGTGCAGAACTATGTATGAGTTGTTACTGACTTGACAGCACCTAACACCAAGCACTGGAAAATCTGGCTTTAGGAAGAGGTTGAAGTGTGGTAACTGGGATTAATTAAGCATCCCATGAAATGTAAGAGATAAGGGATAATATGCATAATGTCTTCTGATTTCTCAGTGGTCAATTTTCAGATATTATTTATTTATTTCTCCTGGTACTCTGAAGAAGGAAATCCTATTGTTTTCTGCATAGAGACTTTGAGATCTATGCTTAGCCACATGTAGCTATAAAATCTCAGAGCTGATGTCCATACTTAGGTCTTTTGGCTACAAAGCCAGCAACGGAGTCTCTGAAATCAAGAGAAGATGTGTCTGCATAGTCAGGATAGCATTTGACAGTGTTTAATATGCTTCCTGGCAAATGAAGCATGTTAGCAGAGAATGAAGCAAGCTCCCAAAGGAGATCAGCCTGTTGGTGAAAAGCCCAAGGAAGCTGCGTAGCATCAAGTTCATTATTCATTCTCATGATGTCATTTCCAAGGACATAAAATGATGATGTTGAGTGGGCTATAGCTTAAGACATATGTTAATTCAGTCCCTGAAGAAGGACATTACAATTACTCAGTTATTGGATAAAGAAGATTTGAGGGAGTTTATGTTTCAGTAAAAATAAAGAGCTTCAGAGCAGCCACACTTTATAAGGAATTGCTCCCAAGTGTTTTTCAAACAAACCACAGAGATTTCCCTTCATCAACTGGGGCAATTTTGTTTTGTTTTATTTTTAACAACAGTGAATGCCAGGTATTTTAAATGAAAAACAAATAATAACAAAACTCCCAAACTTGCAAATAAAATCATTAAATAAACATGTATTACAGATAAGGGACGCACAGTGGCTTCCTAGGATAAGCACTCAACTGTGAACCCTAAGGTCAGCAGTAACAGTCTACCAGCTGGATGGCCAGAGAAAGATAGGGCTTTCTGCTACTGCAAAGATTTTTGAGAAGGCCTTGCAAACAGTGTTGCTATGACTTTGAACTGACCCGACAATACTTAACAATAGTAACATGGGCAATAAAGACCACAAGTTTCTTCAATTATCATTTTTAAATATGGCCATAGTATGAAGCACATTTCTGATAAATGTTAGAGGCAAAATATAAAATCTTCTATCCCTATGAGGTTTTGAACTCTACCTTGAATGTTCCTTGAGTAGGCCTGATGATGCTCATTTCTTGTTGTTGTTATTTTTTATTTATATGATGAAATATCTAAAAACAAAGTGCTGTTTTACAGCAACCTTTAGCATAAAATTAAAAAAGGTAATAATTATTTATCTTCCTTAATTAACAGGTTCAAGAAAGCCTGACAGGAAAATGTATACGGAAATAACAAATACAGATATCTTTTGACAAAACAAGTTTGAATTTAATTTGTTTATTATTAAGGAAAAATATGTTTTGCCAATCTAAACAAAACTCAAAATTTGCCATTTTCTTATCTCATTAAAAAGCAGAAGGGAGAAACAGACAAGCAAAAACAATGCTTCAGTATATATGTACCAAAAAGCATCCAAATTAAATTTCAGGTCTGTGCCTCTACACAACTCAATGTGCTGCTTCATGAATAAAAGGGAGATTAGACAGGAGGCTGGATGGGCTGTCATAGGTGAGTGATTCACAAGAAAATATTCACTAACACTGGCTGAAAGGAAAAGATAATCACATATAGTTTTAGGTTGCCAGTTATGTGCATTGAAGTGAAAGCAATAAATTATAACCAAAATAAAAGAAAACAAAACAAAAAGTCACAAAACTTCTATTCCCTATTGTTCTGAGAAAATTTGGTAAAAAATGCTAAAATAATCTATTTTAAAACAAGATTATGAGAAAGAAAATACATTTCAACAGATAGCATTATTGGCTTTTTTAAAATTATTATTATTATTCCAGGGAAAATGCTAGAAACTTTACAGGCATTAATTATTTTACTTCTCACCAGACTTTTACCAAGAGACATGGTATGTGGGTTCTTCCCCTCATGTTTCAGTTCCAGGCAGGATTGAAGTTCTAAGAAAATACTCTTTTAGATTGTTGTTGTTGTTGTTGTCAGGTGCCATCGAGTCGGAACCGACTCATAGCGACTCCATGCACAGCAGAACGAAACAATGTTCGATCCTGGGCCAACCTCACCACCGCTGCCAACCCTGAGTCCATCAATGATGCCACCTGGCCGATCCATCTTGTTGGAGGTCTTCCTCTTTTTCTCTGACCCTCCACCCTACCCAGCATGACATCCTTCTCCAACGATTGTTTCCTCCGGACTACATGTCCAAAGTAGGAGAGACGAAGCTTAGCCATCCTGGCCTCCAAGGAGCACTCTGGCTGCACTTCTTCCAAAACAGATCTATTGGTTCTTTTGGCAGTCCATGGCACCCTCAGTATTCTCCTCCAACACCACAACTCAAAGGCATCAATTCTTCTACGATCCTCTTTATTCACTGTCCAGCTTTCGCATCCATATGAGGCTATTGAAAACACAATAGAAAACTGTTAAAAATGCTCCATTTTTAAAAATTCATTTCTTGAAGACCACAATGGAGACATGAAATACCCAAATAATATTTTTAAATTTTTTTATTTTATTTATTTCCTTTTGTATTATCTACATGGGAGTCCTGGTATAAGCAATGCACTGCTACCCACAGGTTGGCAGCTGAAACCCACTAACTGCTCCTTGGAAACCCAATACAGAGTTGCTATGAGTCAGAACCAACTCTATTGCACTTAACAACAATGAAAACATCATATACATGCCTTTCCCAAAATATCTCTTCTCAAATTGTTTTGTTCCCTATATTTGGAGTGTTTTTCCAGTTCTAGTTTTCTTCCACCAGTCTTTTCAACATCCCCTCTTTGTTTGATTAGCCAGTTGTCCTGGAGTTGATTCCTACTCATGGCAATTGTTAATGTTGTTAAGTACTGACTCATACCAACCCTGTATACGGCATCCGAGGAGAGGCTGGTGAGCTTGGACTGCTGACCTTGCTGTGCCTCTTAGGGCAATACCCTGTGCTCTATAGGATTTTTAGTGTCTATAATCTTTTGACAATCAGGCCTTTCTTCAGCAATGATTGTGGGTAGATTTAAACAGTCATCTGTTTGCATCATTTATCTTATCTGCAAAGAAATGAAAAATATGGAAACATTTTAATACTAGAATGGTTTTACTTCATTATTTAGAAAAGGCAATATAATAAAAGAAACAAAATTAGAATGTAGGTATTTACTAGTATTCATTTAATCATAATATTTTAAATAATGACATTGTTGTTGCTGTTGTAAAGTGCTGTTGAGTTGACTCCAATACATAGCGATCCTGTAAGGGTTTCTGAGGAGCAGCTGGTGAGCTTGAACTGCCAACCTTGCAGTTCAAACAGCTTTGAAGTCTGATGCATTAACCCACAGCGCCATACCAGGACTCCAAATAATGATGTTGTTGTTAGGTGTCATCGAGCCAGTACCGACCTATAGCAACCTTATGCACAGCAGAATGAAACACTGCCCAATCCTGGGCCAATCTCACCACTGTTGCCACGTTTGAGTCCATCGATGCTGCCACTTGGCCAATCTATCTCGCTGGGGATCTTCCTCTTTTTCTCTGACACTCCACCTTACCAAACATGATATCCTTCTCTAAGGACTGGTCCCTCCTGACAATATATCTGAAGTATGATGTTGTTGTTAAGTGCCGTCGAGTCAGTTCCAACCCCTAGCGATCTTGAATAGGGTTTCCCAGACTGTAAATCTTTACGGGAGCAGAAAGCCTCATCTTTCTCCAGCGGAGCAGCTGGAAGTTTCAATCTGTTGACCTTGCAGTTTGCAGCCCGATTCATAACCACTATAACACCAAAGCTCTTTGAAGTATGATGAGTAGGTCTTAATTATGTGGGACAAACATTGGGCTGCTATCCAAAAAACTGGTGATTCAAACTTACCAACCTCTCCACAAGAGAAAGTTGTGCCTCTCCCCAGGAGAAAGATGAGCTTCTGTAAAAATTTACAGTCTCAGATAGGCTAAGGAACAGTTTTACACTGTCTTATTCCAGTTACTAAGTGTCAAAATTGACTCGATGCCAGTAGTTTTGGTTTGGTTTTGGTATATGAAAAGCTCAGGAGATAGTTCAAATAATTACAAGAGGGAGGTGTTTTTCTAGAATCCATCTCCAGGATGACCCATCTCAAAAAAGAGCAATCCATGTCTTTGCCACAGCAGTCAGGTTTTATCATAGATTTACAAATTACACAACACTAGTAAGTCAGTTTGTCATACTATGGTAGCTTGCATATTGCTGTGATGCTGGAAGCTATGCCTCTGGTATTCTAAATACCAGCAGGCTCAACAGGGTGGAAAGGTTTCCACTGAGCTTCCAGATTACAACAGACTAGGAAGAGTAATACTTGGACTACTTGTGAGTGATTAGCCACTGAAAGCCCTATGAACCGCAGTGAAACACTTTCAGACAGCACAACAATGGTGAATACTGAAGCAAATTAAAAGCACCAGAATATTGTCAGATAGAGTGCTGAGCGGTGTGAGCCTCTCAGAATGGAAGGTACTCAAAATATGACTGGGGAACGTTTCTTCCTGCTTTCAGGATTGACCTTGATGACAAGTGAAGTAAAACTTTCAGGACCTTCATTAACTGATTCGGTACAACTCAAAATGAGAACCAGCTGAAAACATCCACTAATAATTAGAACACAAACTAAAGTACAAATCTAGGAAAACTGGAAGTTGTCAAAAGCAAGATACGACATATAAAGATGAGTAGTCTAAGCATTAGGGAGCTAAATTGGCCATTTTTAATCTGAGAGTCATGTTTTATTGTGCAGGACTAACAAATTGAAGTAAAATTGTGTCACATTCTTCATCAAAAAGAACATTTCAATAACTTTCTTGAAGTATAGTGCTGTTTATGATAAAATAGTCCACTTATGCCTACAAGGAAGACTAATGACATTGTTATTAAAATTTACACAACTACTAATGCCAGTCATAAAACCGAAGAATTCTACCAATTTCTTCAGTCTGAAATTCTTCAAACATGTGATCAAGATGTACTAATAATTACTGGTGACTGGTATGAGAAGGTTGTAAACAAACAGGAGTGATCATTTGTTGGAAAATATAGCCTTGGTGATAGAAACGATGCTGGAGATCACATGATAGAATTTTGCAAGACCAATGACTTCTTCATTGCAAATACCTTTTTAAACATAAAAGAGGACCATACACATGGGCCACATCACATGCAATATATAAAAATCAAACTGATTATATCTGTGGGAAGAGAGAGTGGAAAAGTTCCATACCATCAGCCAAAACAAGACCAGGGGCAGACTGTCAAACAGACCAGCAATTGCTCATATGATTGGAATGCAAAGTTGGGGAAAAGAGGAAGGATTAGTAGTTGGAAAATATGGTCTTGGTGGTAGAAATCACATGATAGAATTTTGCAAGAAAAATGACTTCCTCATTATTATCTTTTTTTAGGGGGGGTAGAATGTCCAATTCATTTATTTTTAAATTCTCTCCATATCATCATCTCTGTCTCCATCTTTGGAATCACTGTTTCTCTGGGTACGGTCCCGCACTCCACTCTTCTCCCTTGATGGTCCCACGGACATCCGCTCCTGGACTGCAAAGTCAACCACTGCCCTCCTTTTGCTACAAAACGTCTATCTTTACATTTCCAACCCTCACAGTCAGTCCTGATAGCAATTATTCACTATTATATCACAAGAGTTCTATCCCTATCTCTTTCATCAGCCCCACCCAAAAGGATTGGCTACAACTCAGTGGAGATGCTACTTTCCTCTGCACCTTCTGTATCTAGGCTCCCTCTGGAAAGCTTGTAAGTCACTCACTTCTAGCCTTTGTAGTCTCCCCATTTGGGGGCCAATCTACAAGTTGCCCATCCCTGTCTACCCTGTGTATTGAGGGGGTAGGAATGGTCCTCGCTGTAAAAATCTGTTCCCTCTTTTGAGCTACTGCAACTATGGTGGTGGTGTGTCGTGGAGTCGGTTCCGACTCATATCGACCCTGTACAGGGTTTCTGAGGCTGTAAATCTTTACAGGAGCAGAAAGCCTCTTCTTTCTCCCACAGAACAGCTGGTAGTTTCGAACTGCTGACCTTGTAATTCGCAGCCCAATTCGTAACCACTACTGCAGCTATAGGTGTAGGTCAAGTTCCTCAAATTCTATCAGATTACTCTTTTTTTCCTCTTCTTTATTCTTCTAGTTGAGTTCTGATCATCCAGCCATGGAAGCCTGGTCAAGTGGGTATTATCTGCAAGTGTGGGTGTTCTTGTGCATCTCCCCTCACTTCTTATCAGCTGGACAATTCACTCTCCACTCTAGTCCTCTGTGGTTATGTCACTGACTCTGGGTCCAGAAGTCCCCAGGTCTTACCATACTGCTGGCCAACCAGGTCTCCACCTGGGTTCACAGGATCTGTCTATTGAATGTAATAGAAATTAGTTCAGTGACAAATGTGGTCACCAGTCACAGTGCATTTCTGCTCATGTATTCCCCTTGAGTCTTAGTCTTGGAAGTTTGTTTGCCCTGAGGGGACTCGACCTCTTGCCTTGATGTTGGTTGCTCAGATCTCTTCCTTGGTGAAGTGTCTGTTCATGTCCTGTGCCCATTTTTTAAATTGGATTATTTTTCTTTTTCTTTTAGAGGTGTTGTAGTTTCCTATATATTTTAGAAATGAGTCCCTTGTCTGATGTGTCATTGCAAAATATTTTTTTCCCATTCTCTAGGTCCCTTTTTGCTCTTTGGTGATTTATTTTGATGCACATAAGTTTTAAAATTTTAGTATGTCCCAATCATCTATTTTGTCTACTTTTGTTTGTGTAGTTTTCAAACTGTTTGGTAGTCTGTGCATTCCCTAAATTAGTGTCTTCACATTTGTCCCTATTTTTTCATTGATGGCCTTCATAAATCTGGGATTCACATTTAGGTTTTAATCCATGTTGAGTTGGTTTTTGTATAAGATATGAGATAAAGGTCTTGTTTCAGTCTTTTGCATATTGCTTTCCAGTTCTTCAAGCACCATTTGTTGAAGAGACTATCTCCTCCCCATGTGATATACCTAGGCACTTTTTAAAAAAATAAGTTGTATGTATGTGGATGGGTTAATTTCTGGAATTTCGATTCTGTTCCATTGATCAATGTATATTTCATTGTACCTGTACTAAGGTATTTTGATCACTGTAGATGTGTAATAAAATTTTAAAACAGGGTGTGAGACTTTTGTAACCTTATTCTTCTTAAACAGTGTTAGGCTTATCCTGGGTTTCTTTCCTTTCCTTATAAAGTTTGTAATTTTTTTTTTTTTTTCCATCCTTTTGAAGAATTTCATTGGAATCTTCTGGATTGGGATTGTATTATATGTGTAAATTGCTTTGGGAAATATTAAAATTTTCACAATGTTAACTCTTCCTATCCAGAAGCATGGTACATTCTTCCATTTTTGTAGGTCTCTTTTGGTTTCTTGTAGTAGTGTTTTGTAGTTTTCTTTGTCTAGGTCCTTTGTTTCTCCGGTTACATTTATTTCTAGTCATTTCATCTTTTGGGCAGCTATTGTAAATGGCATTGCTTTCCTAATGTTCTTTTCAGCACTGTTGTTACTGGTATAGAGGAGTCCAACTGATTTTTGTATGTTGATCTTATATCCTGCAACTTTGCTGAATATATCAATGAGATCTAGTGTCTTTTTTAAAATGAATCTTTGTGGTTTTCTATGTATAAGATTATATTGTCTGCACATGGAGAGAGTTTGACTTCCTATTTGCCAATTTGGATGCCGTCAATCTCCCTGTCTTGCCATGTAGCCCTTGCTAAGATTTCCAGCACAATATTGAATAGGAGTGGTGTCTAGTTCCTGTAAGCAGAAATAAGGCTTTCAGTTTCTCTCCATTTAGAGTAAAGTAGGCTGTTGGTTTTGTATATATGTTCTTAATTATGTTGAGGAATTTCTCTTCAATTCCTACTTTTTGAGTGTTTTTATCAGGAATGGATGTTGGATTCTGTCAAATGCCTTTTCTGCATCAATTGTTATAATCCACAATGTGGTCCCTTTATTTCTTCTAATTTATATGGTGGATTACAATGATTGCTTTTCTAATGTTGAATCATCCTTGCATCCGTGATATGAATCCCACTTGATCATGATGCATTACTTTTTTGATGTACTGCTGGATTATGTTGGCTAGAATTTTGGCGTCTATATACATGAGGGATATTGTTCTATAATTTTCTTTCTTAGTGATGTCCTTCCCTAGTTTTTTATGAGGGTGATGCTTGCTTCATAAAATGTGTTAGGATGTTTTTCATCCTCTTCTATCTTCTGGAATAATTTGAATAGAACTGGTGACAGCGCTTCCATAAAAGTTAGATAGAACTCACCAGTGATGAAGTCTGGGCCTGGACTTCTTTTGGTTGGGAGATTTTTGATGATCTGATCAATTTCTTCTATTGTGATGGGTTTGTTCAGATTTTCTACTTTACTCTGTGTACGTTTAGGTATTTTGTGTTTTTCTAAAGATGTACCCATCTCTTGTAAGTTTTCAATTCTTTTGGAATACACCTTTCTATAGTATTCTGTTATTATCCTTTCAATTTCCTTTTGTTCCCTTTTGTTTGTGTAGTTTTCACATTGCCCATGTGGTTTTTAATGTGTGTTATTTGTGTTTTCTCCCTCTTTTCTTGTTTTACCTTTGCCAATGGTCTGTCAATTTTGTTAATCCTTTCAAAGAGACAGTTTCTTTTTCTGTTGAGTCTTTCTGTAGTTTTTCTGTTTTCAGTCTCATTTGTTTCTGCTCTAATCTTTATTATTTCTTTGCTTTGGGAGGTTATATGTTTCTTCTGTTGGTCTGTTTCTAATTATTTTAGATGCTGTGTTTATGTGTTAATTTGGTTCTTTCTTCTTTTTGCATGTGTGCATTTATTGTAATAAATTGTTCTTTCAGCACTGTTTTCGCCATGTCCCAAAGATTTTTCTTTGTGTTTTTGTTCTCTCTTTTTTTTTTTTCCCTAGGAACTTTGTAATTCACATTTTATTTCTTCTACTAACCAGTCACTTTTCAGCAGTGTGTTATTTAGTTTCCATATATTTGTCTTTATTTCCTTCATCTTCCTATTGTTGATTTCTAATTTGATAGTATTGTGGTCTGAGAAGATGCTTTGCAGTATTTTTATATTTGTAAATTTATGGAGGTTTGTTTTGTGGCCTAAGTCATGGTCTATTCTGGAGAATGTTCTATGTGCTCTGGAAAAGAATGTGTTGTGCTGTTGCTGGATTGAATGCTCTGTACATATCTATGACGTTCAGTTGGCTGATTGTGTTGTTTAGTTCTTCTGTGTCTTTGTCAAGTTTCTTACTGTTTATTCTATCCATTTTTTTCAAGTGGTATTAAAATTGACAGTATTATAAATGCCATGGGCTGCAAAAAGAACCAACAGATCTGTGTTGGAAGAAGTGCAGTCAGGGTGCTACTTGGAGACCTGGATGGCCAAACTTATCTCTCATACTTGGGACTCAGGAGGGACCAGTTGCTGGAGAAGGATATCATGTTTGGTAAGGTGGGGACATTAGAGTAAAAAAAGGAAGACCTCCAGTGAGATGGCTTGGCAAAGTGACAGCATAAATGGGCTCAAGTGTGGCATCCATAGTGAGGGTGACCCAGAATCAGGCAGTGTTTCGTTCTGCTGTACATAAGGTCACTATGAGTTGGTACCAACTTGATGGCCCCTAACAACAACAACAAAATTATTGTAGGTTCATATTTTTCTTTCTTCAAATCTGTTATAGTTTGCTTTATATATTTTGGAGCTCTTTCATTTGGGAACATAGATATTTATTATGGTTATGCCATCTTTTTCAACTGTCCCTTTAATCATGAGATAATGTCCATCTTTATCTATTATGCTGGGTTTTGTCTTAAAGTTGGTTTTATCAGAGATTTGTACTGCTACTCCTGCTAATTTTTAATTGCAATTACTTGGTATATTTTTTTTTCCATCCTTTGACTATTAATCTGTTTTTGTTTCTGTGTATTAGATGTGTCTCTTTAGACAGGCTCTTATTTTCTTATCCATTCTGCTACTCTCTGTCTCTTAACTCTTTATATTCAGTGTAATTATTGATAGCTATGGATTAAATGCTGCCATTATGTTGTTTTTTTTTTTTTTTTTTTTTTTGGTGGTGGGGGTTGCTGCTGCTTTCTTTGTTGCTTTCTTTGTTCTGTGGGTCTTCCTATGTTGAGTTCATTATTTTTGTGTTTTTTCTTGTGAGTTTCCTCATAGTTTTAATGTTTCAGTGTTCTTGGATTTTCATTTTCTTCTTATGTTGTGAAGTGTTAATTATTTTGAGGTTACCTAATATTCCATTAACTTTTCCCACCATTTGTTGTTGTTATGTGCCATTGAGTCGGTTTGACCCATAGCGACCCTGTATAGGGTTTCCGAGGGTGTAAATCTTTAAGGGAGTAGAAAGCCTCATCTTTCTCCCGTGGAGCAGCTGGTAGTTTTGAACCGCTGACCGTAAGGTTCACAGCCCGATTCGTAACCACTACACTACCAGAGCTCCACCATTTAGTGCAGTCTATTTTATCCTGTAATCTACCTGACCTTCTCACCATCTGGATCTCTATTCCTACGTGTTGTACTTGTTTTGATCATAGACTGACCTCCCAGATTCTCTGAGTTTGTCTTTTTAGTTTTGTTCTGTTTTCTACTCTTCTAAATGTTGATTTAGTTTTTGGAGGTTCTGCCACTTATAACAATCTCTGCTTATTGTCTGTTCTTGTTGGTTCTCAGTCCACAGAACTCCCTTTAGGATGTTTTGTAGTGCAGCATTGGTTTTGGCAAAATCCCTTAGCTTCTATTTCTCCTAGAATGTTTTGATTACACCGTAGTATTTGATTGATAGCTTTGCTGGATAAAGGATTCTTGGTTGGCTGTTTTTTTCTTTCAGGGTTTTATGTCTCTTCATTGCCTTCTTGTCTGCGTGGTTTCTGCTGAGAGAACCTATCTTAATCTGACTTGCTTGCCTTTGTATATAATGCTTCTCTTTTCCCTAGCTGCTTTTAGGATTCTGTCCTTATCTTTGATTTTGGAGAGCTTGATTATGATACGTATCAGTGATTTTCTTTTGGGGTCTATGCTTCCTGGGGTTTGTTGAGCTTCTTTAATGCTTATATTTTCAGTTTTCAGGATGTTAGAGGTATTTTCTTCTAGCAGGTCTTCAACTATCTCCTCTGTGGTCTTGTGTGATTCCTCCTGTTCTGGAATGCTGATAATTCTTAAGTTATTTCTCTTCATGTTGTCCAACATGAATCTTAGACCTTTTTCAGATTTTTTAAATCCTTTATTCTGCTTGCTCTTCTAGCTTAGTAATTTTGAGAGATTTGTCTTCCTTCTCACTGGTTCTGCCTTCCATCTCTTCAATTCTACTCCTTTGCCCTTTTAGTGTATTATCTATTTCTGATATTCTATTATTAATCATTTGGACCTCTTTTCTACTTTTTGAATTATTTCCAATGATGCATCTATCTTATTTGATTGTTCCTATAGAGCTTTCCTGAATTCTTCCTTATTTTTCTCAAGGCCATTGTAAAGTGTTTTGAAACATTTTATAATCATTTTTCTGAATTCCTTCTCAGGTATTCCAAGGCCTGCCCTTCTTCAAGAATGTAGTCCAAGTCTACCTTTAGGTCATTTGTCTCAGACATTTTATGTTATTTCTGGATATGTGCTGATATGGTCATCTGCTTCTTGGACATGTTCAGTGCCTATCTGTGGCCTTAATACTTAATTGAGTGTGTATTTTTATATTTTTTAATTGCTTCCATGTAGATGTGATCAGGAGGTGGCCTTCTGTTTTCACTCTTCTTATTGCTTAATTCAGAGTAACTTTCACACGTGTTGTCTGCCTTCCTTTTGTATTGCCATTTATATTGGTTCTTGTCTGGATTGTGGGGTTTTATAGGATATGATTGTAGCTTGACTATATGGCAGCAATTGCTGACTCTTCTTGGGTAATATAGGGAGAGAAAGGGCCCCTTAAAGTTAAAAGGGAGAACCAAAAAAAATAAATAAATAAAAATAGTAATGGCAAAAAAAAAAAAAAAAAAAAAATTGGATACTGTAGCCTATAATCACAGAAAATGGAGAGGAGAGAGAGAAGAAAACAAGGAATGAAAGAAGAAAAAAAAAATCTGTAGCCTAATATGAATATGACTTTAATATCCTCTTTCTGCTTCTTGCCTTTAAGGTAACTTGATGACTTTCAAGATGCCACTGTAGGTTGTTGTGCTGTGCCTTGGGATTTAATTTTCAGCCTGTTTTGTTTTAAAACTCTCTCCCTCTCCACACCCCCTTTTCTTGTTTTTTCCCTATTAATAAACAGTTCAGTGCCTGCTGTGGCTATTTGTGCAGCTTGTTTTAAGTGAGGAATGACCTTTTTTATGACCCCTGTTCTGGCCTTTTCTCGATTAATAAACAGCTTAGGGCTGGCTATGGCCATTTTGAGCTGCTGTTTTTTAACAGTGCTGGTCCTTTGAATGTTAATGGATCTGTGCACATGTGTGGTAAAGGAACCCACCAGTGGTAGAGGTGTCCACTCACTCAAGCACCCCCTCTAGTCACTAGAATTGAGTTGCTCAGAGAGTGAGAGGCCAATAACAGATATCAAAAAAAAGATCAAAACCAAAGCAAACATAGTATATTGTCCACTTTTGCTCTGAGATTCCCATGGCATTAGTCCATACTGGGTCTGCTTGCTCCCCAACTTGGTCCTTTCATTTGGTCTCACCCAGGTTGTTGGCTTCTAGCCACTAAGCCTGGCAGATTCAAAGTCTGAGATTTCTTGTTTCTACTACATGTTCCACTAGCTATAAGCTTTCAAACTTTAAAAATATTCCAACCTATGTGGTTCATAGTTTTGGAGCTCTCCCCTGAACATGTTTTGCCTGGTATTCTGTGGTATTGTTTATGGAGCTCTTCACTGCACTTCTATCCTATGTGTCATCAAGTCTTGCCTCTGAATATCTTGTTAAACAACATAAAAGATGATTATACACATGGATCTCACCATATGGAATATATAGATACCAAACTGATTCATCTGTGGGAAGAGATGGTGGGAAATTTCACTATCATCAGCCAGAAAAAGACCAGGGAAGACTGTGAATTTCTCATATACAAGTCCAGGCTGAAGTGGAAGAAAATTAAAGGAAGTCCATGAGAGGGAAAATATGCCCTTGAACATATTCCATCTGAAATTAGAGATCATGTCAAGAACAGATTTGATGCATTAGACACTTATGACTGAAGATCAGAAGAGCTGTGGGATGACCTCAAGAATGTCATATAAGAAGAAAGCATAAGGTCATTAACAAGACAGTGAAGAAGGAAAAGACAAAAATGCTGTCAGAAGAGACTCTGAAAGTTGTTCCCCAGATGCTAAAACCAATTGGAAGAAATGAGGATGTAAATGAAATTAAAGGAAAATTTTAAAGGAAAACTGGAGAAAACAAAGATTATAAGTATTATAAAGAGATGTGCAAATAACTGCAGTTAGAAACAAAAGAGAAACAATGCTCACAGCATTTCTCAAACTAAAAGAGTGAAAAAAATACTCAACTTGAAAAAAGTCTCGACTTGAAATATTGAAGGATTCTATGGGCAAAATATTGAAAGATTCAGAACGCATCAAATGAAGACAGAAGGAATATTGAGAGTCACTGTAGCAAAAATAAATATTTGATATTCAAACTTTGCAAGAGGTACCGTATGATGAAGTGTCAATTGTATTTAAGGAAGAAGACCAAAGTGTACTGAACACATTGTCAAAGAAATAGGCTCTTGGAATTGATAGACTGCAAACTGAACTATTGCAACAAAATGATGCATCCCTCCATCATCAATCACCTAAACCTAGATATTTGGATGACAACTTCATGGCCAACTGATTAGAAGAGAACCATATTTGTTAAAATGCCAAAGCGATGTAACCCAATGATATGTAGAAATAATTGAGCAATATCATTAATATTGCATGCATGTAAAATTTTGCTAAAGATAATTTGAAAGCAGCTACAACAACACATTCTACCACTCATCTGTCAGTTTGTTGTACTTTGGAGGTTGGGAGTTGCTGTGATTCTTGAAGCTATGCCACGGGTATTTTAAATACAAGCAGGATCACCCGTGGTGGGTAGGTTTCAGATGAGCTTCCAGATGAAGACAGACTAGAAGAAGGAATGATGAATTACTGCCAAATATTTAGTCACTGAAAACCATATGAATAGCAGAGAAACACTGTCAGATATAGTGTGGGAAAATCCCCTCAGGTTGGAAGACACTCAAAATGTGAATGGGGTAAAGCTGACACCTCAAAGTAGAGATGACTGTGATGACGTGAATGGAGTAAAGCCCTTGTGAGAAAAACCAGCGGGATCTTCATTTGCTGATGGGGCAAAATTCAAAATGAAGAGAAATAGTTGTAAACATCCATTGAAAATCGTAACATGAAATATGAAGTATGAATCTAGGAAAATTTGAAATTGTAAAAATGAAATGGAACACATAAACATCAATATCTTAGGCATTAGTGAGCTAAAATGAACTGGTATTGGCCATTTTGGATCAAATGACCACATGGTTTACTATGCCAGGAATGAAAATTGAAGAGGAATGATATTGCATTCATTGTCAAAAAGAACATATCCAGATCAGTCATGAGGTACAATGCTGTCTGTGACAGCATAATATCCATGCACCTACAGGGAAGCCCAGTTAATACCACTATTATTCAAATTTATGCACCAACCACTAAAGTCAGTGAGCATGATGCAATAGAACAATGCTACCAACTACTTCAATCTGAAATTGATCAAACATGCAATCAAGATATATTGCTTATTGCTGAATAGAATGCAAAGGTTGGGAACAAAGATGAAGGATCGGTAGGAAAATATGGCGTTGGTGATAGACATGATACTGGAGATCTCATGATAGAATTCTGTAAAATCATTGATTTTTTTTTTTCTTTTAAAATACCGTCTTTAGACAGCATAAAAGACAATTATACACATGGATCTCACCAGATAGAATACACAGAAATCAAACTGAGTACATCAGGGGAAAGACAAAACCAGGCCAGTGGAAGACTGTGGAACAGACCATCAATTGCTCGTAAGCAAATTCAAACTGAAGCTGAAGAAAATGAAAACACATCCATGAGAGCCAAAATATGACCTTGAATATATGCCACCTGAATTTAGAGATTATCTGAAGAACAGATTTGGTACATTAAACACTAAATACCAAAGACCAGAAGAGTTGTGGGATGACATCAAGAACATCATATGTGAAGAAAGCAAAAAGTCATTAAGAATATAAGAAATAAGGAAATGATAAAACTGCATGTCAGAAGAGACACTGACACTTACTCTCCAGCATAGAGATGCCAAAGCAAATGGAAGAAATGAGACAATATAAGAGCCAAACAAAAAATTTCAAAGATCACCTCAAGAAGACAAAATAAAATATTACAACGAAATGTGCAAAGATCTGGGAAAACAAAAAAAGAAGAAAATGTTCAGCATTTCTCAAGCTGGGAAAACTGAAGAAAAAATTCAAGCCTCGATATTGTTATTGAAGGATTCTCTGGACAAATTATTGCATGACACACAAAGCATGAAAAGAAGATGGAAGGAATACAGAGAATCACTGTACCAAAAGTACATGGTTGATGTTCAACCGTTTCAAGAGTTAGCATATGATCAAAAGCCAATGATACTGGAGGAAGAAGTCCAAGGTGCATTGAAGGAATTGGTGAAGAACAAAGCACCAGGAATTGATGGAATCAAAATTGAAATCTTTCAAGAAAGTGAGAGTGCACTGGAGGCACTCATTTGTCTATACCAAGAAATTTGGAAGATAATTAACTGGTTAACTGATTGCAAGAGATTGGTATTTGGGCCCATTCCAAAGAGAGTTGTCCCAACAGAATGAGGAAATCATCGGACAATATCTTTGATATCCTATGTGAATAAAGTTTTACTAAAGGTAATACAGAAATGGCTACAAGCATACATTGACAGAGAACTTTGAAAGATTCAAGCTGGATTCAGAAGAAGACATGATTCAGAAAGGGATAGCATTGCTAATGTCCAATGGATATTGACTGAAAACAGAGAACACCAGAAAGATGTTTACTTTGCTTAATTGACTACACAAAGGCTTTTGATTGTGTGGTGGATCATGATAAGCTCTGGACAACATTGCAAAGTATGAGTTTTCTGGAACACTTAATTGTGTTCACGAGGAATCTGTACATGGACTAAGAGGGAGTTAATAAAGGTATGAGACAGGGTTGTATTCTTTCACCATACTTATTCAACATTGATGCTGAGCAACTAATCTGGTATTCTTTCACCATACAAGAAAAATGTGGCATCAGGATTGGAGGAAGACTCATTAACAACCCGCAATATGCAGATGATACAACCTTGCTTGCTGAAAGTGAAGAGGACTTGAAACATTTACTGATGAAGATCAAAGAGCACAGCCTTCAGTATGGGTTGCATCTCAATGTCAGGAAAACAAAAATCCAATAAACAACATTCTTATCAACAGAGAAAAGATTTAAATTTTCAAGGACTTCATTCTTCTTGGATCAACTGTCAAAACTTGTGGAAGCAGTAGTCAAGAGATCAGACAACATATTGCATTGGGCAAATCTGCTGCGTAGGAAGTTTTTAAAGTATTGAAGAGCAGAGTTGTAAGATTGAGGACTAAGGTGTGCCTGACCCAAGCCATGGTATTTTCAATAACCTCATATGGAAGCGAAAGCTGGACAGTGAATAAGGAAGATCGTAGAAGAATTGATTCCCTTGAGTTGTGGTGTTGGAGGAGGATACTAAAAGTACCATGGACAGCCAAAAGAACCAATAGATCTGTTTTGGAAGATGTGCAGGCAGAGTGCTCCTTGGAGGCCAATATGGCTAAGCTCCGTCTCTCGTACTTTGGACATATTGTCAGGAGGGAGCAGTCGCTGGAGAAGGATGTCATGCTGGGTAAGGTGGAGGGTCAGAGAAAAAGAGGAAGACCTCCAACAAGATGGATCAGTCAAGTGGCATCATTTATAGCGTCAAGTGTGGCTGCAGTAGTGAGGTTGGCCCAGGATCAGACATTGTTTCATTTTGCTGTGCATGTGGTTGCTATGAGTCGGTTCTGACTCGATGGCACCTGACAACAGCAACAACATTCAACCTGTATGCTGAGCAAATAATCCGAAAAGCTGTGTTATATGAAGAAAAATGTGGCATCAGGATTGGAGGAAGACTTATTACCAATCTGCGATATGCAGATGATAAAACCTTGCATTTAAATACAACCTTCCATTGTTGAAAGTGAAGAGGATGAAGATCAAACAGCACAGCCTTTGGTATGGATTACATCTCAATGTAAAGAAAACAAACATTCTCACTACTGGACCAATAAACAATATTCTTATCAATGGAGAAAAGATTAAAGTTGTCAAAGGCTTGATTCTTCTTGGATCAACCATCAACACTCAGGGAAGCAGCAGTCAAGAAATCATATGACATATTTCCCTAGGCAAATGTGCTGCATAAGACCTTTTTGAAGTGTTAAAAAGCAAAGATGTCAGCTTGAAGATTAAGGTGCACCTGACCCAAGCCATTTTATTTTCAATAACTTCATATGCATGTAAAAGTTGCACAGTGAATAAGGAAGATCATAGAAGAATTGATGCTTTTAAACTATGGTGTTGGAGGAGAATGTTGAAAGTGCCATGGACTGCCAAAACAAGAAACAGATGTGTTTTGAAAGAAACGCAGCTAGAGTGCTCCTTAGAGGCCAAAAAAGCCAAACTCCTTTTCTCATACTTCCTAGTGGCAGGGGCAACTCACTGGAGAAGGACTGTTTGATAAGGTCAAGGTCAGAGAAAAAGAGGAAAACCCTGGGTGACATAGATTGGCAAAGTGGACACATCAATGGGCTCAAGCTTGGCAACAATTGTGAAGTTAGCCAAGGACAGTGCAGTGTTTCATTCTGCTTGCATAGTGTCACTGTGAGTCAGTACCGACTTGATGGCACCTAACAACAACAACAACAACAACAACAACAACAGTGCACTGATAAGGAACTGCCTGAAGCTCTAGCCAGATTCAGCGGAAGATGTGGAATCCTGATTTATGATGGGTCTTGACTGAAAACACAGAATACAAGAAAGATATTTGCCTATATATTTTATTTATTTATTTATT
>NW_006408884.1:1423414-1431830 GCF_000296735.1 Chrysochloris asiatica | reverse complement strand
CTCTGCTCTTCTCCCTTGATGGTCCTAGGGACCTCCGCTCCTAGACTGAAAAGTTAATCACTCCCATCCTTGCTATAAAATGTCTACCTTTACATTTCTGACCCTCACAATCAGTTCTGATAACAATTATTCACTATTGTATCACAAGAGACCCGTCTGCATTTCATTGCATGAGACCCGCCTTGCCTATATTTTTTGATTTGGCAAAGATTTTCAACTGTATATATCACGACAACCTTTGGATAACATTGTGGAAATGGGCATTACAGAACACTTTAAATGTGCTCATTAGGAACCTGTTCATAGTCCATGGGAGAAGATCTAGGGAACAGACACAGAATATTGTTTAAAATCAGGAAAGGTGTGAACCAGGGTGGTATTCTTTTACCATACTTATTCAACCTGTATGCTGAGCACATAATCCGAGAAACTGAATTAGATGAAGAAAAACATGGTATCAGGATTAGAGGAAGACTCATTAACAAAAAGCGATATGCAGATGACACGACCTTGCTAGCTGAAAGCAAATAGGACTTAAAATATTTACTGATGAAGATCAAAGACCACAGTCTTCAGTATGGGTCACACCTCAATGTAAAGAAAACAAAAATCCTCACCTCTTTACCACTACATTACAGCATGATAAATGGAGAAAAGATTGAAATTGTAAAAATGCTTTGTTTTACTTGGACCAACTATCAACATTCATTGAAACAGCAGTCAAGAAATCAAAGGATGTATTGTATTAGCAAATTTGCTGCAAAATACTTGTTTAAAGTGTTTTAAGAGCAAAGATGTCAGTTTGGGAACTAAGGTATGTCTGACCCAAGTTATGGTATTTTCAACAGCCTTATATTCATGTGAAACTATGCATATGGAAGACTATAGAACAATTGATGCATTTGATTCATGTTGTTGGAGAAGGATGTTAAAAGTGCCATGGTTAGGCAGGTTTGCATGGGCTAAGTGGGACAGAGGTAAATAATGATGTATGCACAACTTTGGAACAACAGGGCTCTGGGATATAAGGATTGCGACATGGTTGGAATGGGAAAAGGTGGGAAATAATATTACGATGCTTGGTTGTCTTTTGAATCTTGGTTTTCCTTGAATTATATCATACAATAGATACTGGAGGGGGAGAGAAAGGAATAGCCAGAAATATCACCATAGAAAGCTTGTAAGTCCATTCTTTTGCCTATAACTGATTGGAATACCTAAAATGGGGCTACAGTGAAGGAGGATTCCTATGGCGCCTCTGCATGACATAAGACTATAGGTGAAATCCTGAACCACATCCAGAATCTTCAGAGGTGGGAAATTTCCATTTGAAAGGACAAGCCGAGCATCCTGGAGTGGCTAGAAGAACAGAAGATACTTCTTGAAAGAAAGACCTACATGAAAAATACAAAATATAGGTTACTATAAGAACAAGCAAGTTGCTTGCCCAGGAGACATCAAGGCAAGTGGTCAGGTCCCCTCAGAGCAAACTCCCTTCCAAGACTAAGACTCAATGGGAATACATTTTCTGACTGGTGACCATGTTCATCATCTATAAGGTGAAGTGAGGGAAAATCAGAAATGAAGCTTCAAGTTAAGCCCTACACTGTTCAATAGACTCCTATGAACCTGGGTGGAGACCTGGTTGGCCTGCAGTGTGGCAAGATCTGGGGACTATTGGGCCCAGAGTCAGTGACATAGCCACAGAGGACTAGAGTGGAGTGAAGCATTCAGCCTATAAGAAGAGACAACAAATGCACAAGAACACCCACACTTGCAGATAATACCCACTTGACCTGGCTTCAATGACTGGATGATCACAGCTCAACTAGCAGAAGAAAGAAGAGGGAAAAAAAGAGTAATCTGATACAATTTGATGAACTTGACCTACACCTATAGATACAGTAGTTCAAAAAAGGGAACAGATCTTTACAGCAAGGATCATTCCCACCCTCTCCATACACAGAGTAGACAGGGATGGGCAATTTGGCTATGCACTTCATCTGCATGACAAAGCTAGACATTGAATAAGGGAGCACTGAGAAGAATCTATGCATTTGAAAAATGATGTCGGCTAACAATACTGAAAGAGTCCTGGTGAGGAACTGCAGGTTAATATGCTGGAAGTAAGATGGGTTTGAACTGCAAGGTTGGCTGTTCAAACTCAGCAGCCGCTCCTTGGAAACCCTATACAGGATCACTATGAGTTAGAACTGCTTTGACTGCACTTAACAACTACAAGAATACTGAAAGTATCATGAACTCCGAGAAGAATAAACAAAGAAGAACAGTCATAATGCTCATGAATGGTGAGACTTCATCTCTCGTACTTTGGACATATTATCAGGAGACCAGACATCATACTTGGAAAAGTGCAGGGTTAGCAAAAAGCAAAAGATCATCAAGGAATGGATTGACGCAGTGATGACAACAATGGGCTCACGTGTAACCACAATTTTGAGAATGGTATAGGACCACTTAGTGCTTTGTTGTCCATGGGGTCACTATGAGTCTAACTGACTGGACAGCACCTAGCATTAACACTTTAAGAAAGATTGCTGTGAACTTTAACACTAAACTCAGATTGTAGGAAAAACAAGCTCTACTGTTTAAATCACTACCATGTGGTAGATCATCTCTAAATATGTGCTTTTATAATGGTTTAACTGTCTCACTAGGGAATTTTAGCTTCCAAATTGTCAGTTTTGGGGGAACTCTCCACTGAATGCCAAGTATATTGAGAACAGATTGTAATTTCCTCAATTACTTGTAATATACCAAGAAAAGGGTTTGAAATTGTCACAGTATTCCAAGACTAAATTAATTCCAGGTGTGTGCAATTTAACACGGTGATAATTGGATAGAAGATTAGCTAAAATAGTAACCCAAAATGCATGCAATGTTTGTTTAGATGTATTTAACTGATAAGGTGTATAATAAGTTTAACTTGATAGTTCTATTAGAAAATTGTAGTAGTACTAAACAGTAGATTACTACTTTCGTTCATTTAAATTAAGCCAATCCTCGTGAACCGTTCCCATGTCAAGTTATGTTAGAAACATTGAGAGTATGATCAGAAACTCATACATAAACATACAACATGTTGGAAGGTGTTATGCATATGTAGATTACAGTTGAATTAGATCAATGAATTTTCAATCCCCTAGTGGGTGAGTGGTTACGAATCGGGCTGCGAACCGTAAGGTCAGCAGTTCGAAACTACCAGCTGCTCCGCGGGAGAAAGATGAGGCTTTCTACTCCTGTAAGGATTTACACCCTCGGAAACCCTGTACAGGGTCGCTATGGGTCGGAACCGACTCGACGGCACTTAACAACAACAACAAGTGGGTGAGTATCCTAGGGAAATGAGAGGGTTGGTTAATAGAAAGGAAGAAAATGGACAGAATCCTAAGAGGTCTTTATTGTTGTTGTTGTTAAGTGCAGTCAAATCGATTCCAACCCACAGTGACCCTATATAGGGTTTCTAAGCAGCAGCTGGTGAGCTTGAACTACCAATTTTGCAATTCAAACAACTTTGCAGTCTGACACATTAGCCCAGAGCGCCATAGCAGGACTTAGGGGTAGGTAATATCTGGTCTTCATTTTTGGTAATAAGAACTAACCATTTAAATCAACTTTCAGAGAAGAGGAAAAGAATGAGGTGTCTGCAAAAGGAACTGCATCTACAAAGCAGGGATGTAACTATGGACCTTTGAGAAAATTATTCAATTTTAAATCATAATAAAAATTTAAATAAATATCTTGGGAGTTTAAATTGACCAAGTTATGAGTGCTATTCTATTCCTGATAAGGAGTTTTGTCTTAATTCTGTAGAAAACAGATTGCATCAAAGCAAAGGAGGGAAATTATCACATTTTGATTTTGATAGACATCTGTCTCTGATGATAAGATAAAAGTGCATTGAATATGTATTGAACATGAGCAAGGGAAACAATGAAGAGATTGACTCAGACATTAGAACTTGAACTAGGGCAATGGTATTTGACATGGTGAGGAAAGGAGAAATTAGAGAAATATTTTAGAATTTAAGTTAACAGGACTTGAGCAAGGAAGAAGAGAGAAAAGACTCAGCATCACTAATTGATGTGATTTGAGTATGGTGGTGTATCAACTTAAATAATAACAACAACAAAAATTAAAATATATACACGTTTGCATATATTTAAATCACTGTTGTAAGATTTACTACATTCTGGACACCAAACTTGTGAAAGTCATATGGATGAACCACCCAGTCAGCATATGTGTATATTAATCTTAGCATATGTGTGTATCAATACAGCCAAGATTCTTTAACTCATAACTTTCCTGAGTAAACCTAAGAATTTGTTGATTATGATTAAATTCATACTCTGTAATGGGAATTATATGCAATTTACTCCAGAGTTAATTCAAGCATCGTTATATGCAATAAACTATAAATTATACATTTTATAAGGTATAACTCATAAATCATGAGAAAATAGAGTGCAGCTTATGCTTGGAATATTCATAGATGTGTCATTTTCCAGGATATGCAAATCTTTGATGCTGTATATGCAACTGATCTTAAACATTCCTATGGCTGTTATCATTCTTTCTATTTAGGATCTTTACATATTAGGCGAATGTCTTTACTAATTCTACTTAAAATGAATTATATTTTTTTCAGGTCCCATCTGAAAAAAATTCTGAATTTTTTGTAATTCTTCATACACTTACTGTATTTTATATCATTTTTAAGTTTGTATGAAATTTGGACTGGCTGTTTGCCTTGCTAGAAAAATGCATGTTTGCCTGTTGAAACATGCTCCTTTTCTGTATCCTCATTTGCTTTTACTTTTCCATAGCTTAAGCACTCAGTATTTTTTCCCTTTACTATGTATTCTTCTCTGATCAATAAATCATGTATATGACTTTCATAAGAAAAACAAATTGAGTCAAGTTTAAACTGACAACAGATTCCTCTACTAGCATCATTCTACTTGTCTTCTTTATGAGCTTGTTTTAGTTGCAAGTACTAGGGCTATAACTTAGAATTTCTGGAAGACAAAGCAACAACAACAACAAAACATACACACAAAACAAACAACAACAAAAAAACCCCCACGGGAATTAATAATGTTTAAATAATGAACACAATAAGAATTATTTTGGCTTAATAGAGGTACTAGACATTTCCAGTATTATCAGTACTCTCTGGCTTTCTCTCTTGGTTTGTTTTGTTTAGGCTTTCTTTTCTGGTGTACTTTGTTTTATTAAATCAAGTGTCTCTGCAATTTGGGAATGATAGATACTGTCAGTCTATTTTCTTCCTTGCCTGACACAGCAAAGATAGCTAAGTATCCCATATCTCCTATACATAGCACTTGACCAACATGTGGCCAGGAGAATGGGATACACTGACTGATCTAAACTGTGTCATATCAGATGCCTAAGTATTTCAAGTCTTCTTCCCTTCCAGCAAGCAAAGTTGTGTCATCTGCATAACACAGGTATTTAACCAATCTTCTTCCACTCCTGATGCCTCATTCTTCTTTAAATAATACACCTTCTTGGATTATTTGCTCAGCATACAGATTGAATAAGTATGGTGAAAGGCTACACCCCTGGCACACATCTTTCCTGATTTTCAAATCACTAAGTATTATTACCTTCTGTTTTTAGACTGTTCTTGGTCTGTGCACAGATTCCTCAAGAACACAGTTAAATGTTCCGGAATACCCACTCTTCACAATTGTATCCATTGTTTATTATGATTCACACAGACAAATACCTTTACATAGTCAATAAAGCACAAATAAATATATTTCTGATACTCTGCTTTCTACCAAGATCTATCTGATAGATCTATCAGCAATAGCTCGTGTTCCACATCTTTTACTGAATCTGGCTGTAATTTCTGGCAACTTCTTGTAAATGTACTGCTACAGCCATTTTTAAATTATCTTTAGTAAAATTTTACTTGCATGTGATGTGAATGATATTGTTCAATGGTTTCTACATTTCCTTAGGTCAACTTTCTTTAGTATGGACACAATAATGGATCTTTTCCTATCAGTGGATCTGATAACTGTCTTCCAAATTCCTTGGCACTGATGAGTGAATGCCTCCACTGCTGAGTCAGTTTATTTAAGTATTTCAATTTATATTCCCTCAATGCTTGGAGCCTTGGTTTTTGCTAATGCTTTCTGTTCAGCTTGGACTTCTTTCTTCAATACAATTGATTCTTGATCATATGCTACATCTTGAAATGGTTGCACATTGACCACATTTCTTTTGGGTGCAGTGACTCTGTGTTCCTTCTATCTTCTTTCATTACTTGCTGGGTCATTCAATATTTTCCCCATGTTGTTGTTGTTAAGTGCTATTAATTCAGTTCTGACTCATAGCGATCCTATATATGGTTTACAAGGAGTGACTAATGAGTTTGAACTGTCAACCTTTTGGTTCATTCAATATTGCAAGTCAAGGCTTGAATTTTTAATTCAGTTCTTTCAACTTGAGAAATGTGAGAAATGTACTTCCTTTTTGGTTTTCTAACTCCAAGTTTTTGTACATTTCATTATAATACTTGAATTTGTCTTCTGAAATTTCCCTTTGACATTTTCTGTTCAGCTTTTTTACTTTATAATTTCCTTGCATTACTTTAGTTTCTCTGCACTTAAAAATAAGTTTCAGAGTCTCTTCTAAGATCCATTGTAATTTTTTTTCTTGTCTTTTTAATTTCCTTTTACTTTCTTCTTGTTTTATGTTCTTGATATCATCCCACAAATCTACTGGTTTTTTGGCTATTGTTGTTATGTGCTGCTGAGTTGGTTCCAACTCATAGTAACCCTGTATAGGGTTTCCAAGCAACAGCTCGTGGGTCTGAACTAATAACCTTGTGGTTAGCAGTCATCCTACAGCACCACATCAGAAGTGGCCATTAGTATATCAAATCTACTCTTAAGATGGTCTTGAAATTCAGGTGAGATATAATCAAGGATATATTTTGGCTCCTGTGGATTTGTTTTAATGTTCTTCAACTGCAGCCTGAACTTGTATATGAGCAATTGATAGTCTGTTCTACAGTCTCTTCCTGGCTTTGTTTTGGCTGAGGATATTAAGTTTCTGCATCATCTCTCAAAAGAGATATGTTGTTGTTTTCAGGTGCCATCGAGTCAGAATTGACTCATAGTGACCCCATACACAGCAGAATGAAACAATGTCCGATCCTGGACGAACCTCACTACCGCTGCCACACTTGACACCATCAATGATGCCACCTGGCCAATCAATCTCATTGGGGGTCTTCCTCTTTTTCTCTGACCCTCCATCTTACCCAGCATGACATCCTTCTCCAGCGACTGTTCCCTCTGGACAATATGTCCAAAGTATGAGAGACGAAATTTAGCCATCCTGGCCTCCAAGGAGAACTCTGGCTGCACTTCTTCCAAAACAGATCTATTTGTTCTTTGGACAGTCCATGGCACTTTTAGTATTCTCTTCAAACACAACAATTTAAAGGCATCAATTCTTCTACAATCTTCCTTATTCACTGTCCAGTTTTTGCATCCATATGAGGCTATTGAAAATACCATGGCTTGGGTCAGGCACACCTTAGTCCTCAATCTGACGTCTTTGCTCTTCAACACTTTAAAAAGTTCCCATGAAGCAGATTTACCTAATGCAATACCTCCTGTTATCTCTTGACTGCTGCTTACACATATGTTGATAGTTGATCCAAGAAGAATGAAGTCCTTGACAACTTCAATCTTTTCTCCATTGAT
The DNA here is from genome assembly GCF_000296735.1 of Chrysochloris asiatica. Taxonomy (NCBI): domain Eukaryota; kingdom Metazoa; phylum Chordata; class Mammalia; order Afrosoricida; family Chrysochloridae; genus Chrysochloris; species Chrysochloris asiatica. Next base: position 1,424,058 of record NW_006408884.1, on the reverse strand, counting down.
AAGAATGTTGTTTATTGGTCCATTGGTGAGGATTTTTGTTTTCTTGACACTGAGATGCAATCCATACCAAAAACTGTGTTATTTGATATTAATCAGTAAATATTTCAAGTCCCCTTCACTTTCAGCAAGCAAGGTTGTATCATCTGCATGTCGCAGGTTGTTAATGAGTCTTCCTCCAATCCTGATGCCACGTATTTCTTCATAGAACCCAACATCTCGTATTATTTGCTCAGCATACAAGTTGAATAAGTATGGTGAAAGAATATAACCTTGTCGCACACCTTTCCCAATTCTAAAACATTCAGTGTTCCCATGCTCTGTTCGAACAACTGCTTCTTGGTTCAGGTACAGATTCCTCATAAGTACAATTAAGTGTTCTGGCATACTCATACTTCTCAATGTTGTCCATAGCTTGTCATGATCCACATAATCTAAAGCCTTTGCATAGTCAGTAAAGCATAGGTAAACATCTTTCTGATATTCTCTGCTTTCAACCAAGATCCATCGGACATCAGCAATGATATCTCTCGTCCCATGGCCTCTTCAGAATCCAGCTTGAACCTCTGGAAGTTCTCTGGCAGTGTATGATTGTAGCCATTTCTGTATTACCTTTAGCAACACTTTACTCACTTAAGATATCAAAG
>NW_006408884.1:1415902-1421872 GCF_000296735.1 Chrysochloris asiatica | reverse complement strand
GATGGTTGATGGACGATTGCAAAATCAGTAACATCTATTAACTCCCCATTCCCCACGCCCGCCAAGCAAAGCAGCAGAATGTCTCTGGGGTTTATCCAGTTCTCTAAGGGTTAAACAGTTCTTAAAGTCTTCTCTGCTGTGGATGGCTTGTTGCCTTCCATTGTCTCTTGATGCGTTCTGCATCATTCAATAGTTTGCCAGAGAATCTTTTAATAACGAAAGTTGAGGCTGGAATTTTTTTCTTCAGTTCCCCCAGCTTGAGAAATGCTGACCGTGTTTTTCTTTTTGGTTTTCTAATTCCAAATCTTTGCATATTTTATTATAGTATTTGGTTTTATCTTCTCGAGCTGATCTTTGAACAAGAGATATAGTTAAGATGATTACTGTTTTTATATTTTGTTTTGTTTTGTTTTTCTCTATCTGGTGATGTCTACATGTGTTATTGCTGTTTATCATGTTGAAAAATTTATATGAAATGAATAAGTCATTGGTCTTGCAAAGTTATATTAAGTGGTCTCTAACATTTCTACCACCAAATATGTATTTCCCAACTATAGATCCTTCGTCTTTGTTTCTAACTTTCACACTGAACTCATAAATGATTGTCCATGCATCTTGATTGAATATTTGATCGATTTCAGACTAAGGAAATTGGTGCACTTCTTCAATTTCATCAACATTGGTTTTAGTTCTTGGTATGTAAATTTGACTAACAATCTTATTAAGAATTGGAGTGATCGTGGTTTTCTATGCCCTTGAGTCACTTCTGAATCCTAAGAACTCTGTATACAAATTCTGAGACTGTAAATCTTTCAAGAGCAGAAAGCCTCATCTTTCTCCTGGAGAGCAACTGGTAGATTTGAACTCCTGACCTTGAGGTTAGCAGCAAAGTTTGTAATCCACTAAGCTACTAGCGCTCCTTAAAAATGGGAGTTGTTGTTAAGTGTCATTGAGTAGGCTCTGATCCATAGCAACCCTGTATAGGGTTTCTAAAAAGCAACTGGTAAGGTTGAACCACCGACCTTTTATTTCAAACTGACTTTGTAGTTCAGCACATTAGTCCACAGCACCACTCCAGGACTTGTTCTCAATTTGAATTCACCCAGGGATACCTAAAAAGAAGACTGTCAATCTATTTTCAAGAGGTCACAGCAATAAAAATCCTATTGAATGAAATTCTACTCTGAAACACATGAGGTCACCGTGATGAAGAATTGACTTGACGTCAACTGATTAGTTACTTAGTTCATTTTTATTGACAAGGCTGCTTTCTAAAACATATGGTGTTTCTAAACAACAGAAACTTACCATATTACAGAACTACAGGTCAGAACTCAAAGAGGTGTTTTAAGGGCCAGTAACAAATGTTAGTAGGGATGCATTCTTTCTAAAATCTTTCATGGGTGGAACTATTTCTTCTTTTCCTATTTCCACATGCTCCATTTTCTAAGTTGTCAGTGGATAACCGAGTCTTTCTCAGCCTGTATCGCTCTCATTGTCTTCTTTCGTAGTCAGACCTCCTTTGATTCTAATAATCCTTGTGTATATTGGGCTGACCTTGAAAATCCAGAATAATCTTGGAAATCTTCTACAGGATCACTGTAAGTTGGAACCAATTCAATGGTACTTAAATAACAAGAAGTTATCTAATGTTGCTAGAACAGAAATATCAAAAATCAGTGGCATTAACAAACATTTTCTCATTGTTTGAAAAGCTAGAAGTAGGAATTCTAGATTCTGACTCTGGAGGACATTTTTTCTCTCTGTATCAGCTGTAGGGGAAGGTTCTATTTTATTGATTCCTTTGTTTTCTTTATGTTGTTGTTGTTGTTGTAAACTATCTTTCAAGTCTTTGGTTCTGACTCATAATGACTGTGTATAGGGTTTCCAAGGAGCAGCTGGTGGGCTTGAACTTCTGACCTTGTGGTTCACAGTCCAGTGCTGACCATACAGCACCATACCAGGAGTCCTTTTATGTTATTGTTGAGTGCTGACTTATAGTGACCCTGTATAGGGTTTCCAAAGAGCTGCTGGTGGGTTTGAACTGCCAACCTCTTGGTTCAAATGGCCCTTTTGCATCTTCTTCCTCCTCTGCTTGCTACTTGCCTATTTAGTCTCTTTTACATCTTTAAAGAGACTGATTTTAAAACACACCATACTCTGCTGCTGTCTCATTAACATTATAAAGAACACCCATTTCCAGATGGGATTATAACCAGAGGTATGTTGTTGTTGGTGTTAAGTGCCCTCTCATAGATTCTGAGAAGGCTTAGTGTGAGGATACAGGATGAACACTAACCCACAAAGACAGCTTTAACCTTATGTTTGCCTATACAAACTCACTAGCTGCTCCTCAGAAACCCTATGTGTGGCACCACACTTAACAACAACAACAGTAGGTTCTGAGGTTCTGACTCATATTGACCTTGTATAGGGTTTTTGAGGTGAGGCTGGTGGGTTTGAACCTGTTACTTTGGGGTTAGTAATCCAGTGCTTTTCTTACAGTGCCATACCATAACTCCACCACAGGTATGTTGCTAAGTGGCATTGAATTTCTGAGGAGCAGCTGGTGAGTTTGAACCGCTGACTGTGCAATTCAAACTGACCTTGTTGTTCAGTGCTTATCCTCTAGTGCTATACCAGGATGCACTACAAGAATTGTTGTTGTTGTTAAGTACCATGGAGTCAGTTCTGACTCATAGTGACCTTGAACAGGGTTTCTGAGGCTGCAAATCTTTACAGGAGCAGAAAGCCTCATCTTTCTCCCGTGGAACAGCTGGTAGTTTTGAACTGCCGACCTTGAGGTAAGCAGGCCAATTTGTAACCACTACGCTACCAGAGTTCCTTACTACAAGAATAGTGATTATGATTTGCAACACATTTTTTGGGGGGAGCATCCAATATAATCCATAACATTCTCCATTTCAAAATCCCATTTTCCATGTCAGGTAGCATATTCACAAGTGCCAGGTATTTGATACTTAGACAGCATCTAGAGGTCATTACTCTGCCACCTGCACAGGAATTTGATTTCCAAGGCTATTGTCCCAGACATTTTCTTATTTTAAGTCTGTATTAGTATATGGTTTATGCATGTTGCTCCTACTTCCCAAATTCAGTTATTCTTGGTACCATTCTTTCTCAATTGTAAAGTTAATTTTTAAATAATAATATAGATAAGGATTAAGAATAAAGATATTTTTTTCTCCCTTCCTCCCTAAAATCAATATTCATTTCTGAAGTAATCAAAAATTAAGTTCTCTTAGACTAATAAAACATTACTGTATTAATTCAATGCATTGGACTTTCTCAAATCTGCCTATTCACGTCTTTGTCTAGAGAAAGCTACTTTAGAAAAATCTATGATTAAAAATACTTTCATATGAAATACTGACTAAGGGTGAATCTTATCCTGCTTGAAAACACCAATTAAAGCTTGATTAAATTTTACAGCCCCTAAAGGCTGGTAATACTTTCTATTTCCAGATGACAAAGAGATATGCCCTGCGTACATGAGCTCATTAGCATTGTCGTGACTTTAAATATCTGCATGTAGTAATTGTTCTGAAATAACTTCTGGCAATAAATAAATAAATAAAATTGCCAAACTGAGCTTGATAAGAGAACATCATTTCTCTTTCTGTGAATGATTATTCAATAGAGAAAATGTTTTCTGACTTGGTGTTTTCTAAAATAGCCTCCATTTCCTGAATTTTGACAGTGTTTTTTCTTGGTTTAGCTCATCATGTTGTCATTATCATACCATATAGGAAATGAGTCCTGTTATTGTCCAGTGACTCTGCCTATGGTCCCTGGATGTGCTAATGTGTAATTCTCCACTGCTTTCATTTTCAGCATGCTACATGATCCTTAGCATTCAATCATCATAAGCAATAGGTGCAATGTAGAGGAGTAAGCCAAGGGCTCAAAAAATAGATATTTCCCTCATGTAAGAGCACATGCATCAATTGATAAACAGTAAGTCAAGGGAAAAAGCATTTCCATTATTAGTACAGTACACCAATCATACCATCCAAGGTATATATATTTTTTTCACAAATGCATGCTAGAAGCCAGTTAATGGCCCTATATGTCAGTGCTAGTTGCATCTATCCAAAAACAGGTAGTTGTTTCTAGTTTAACCTTAATTGATAGGAGTAGTAGATACCCAGAATCAATCAATACATTCCTGTGGATTCAAAAGTAGATTCTCATATAATCCTAATGAATTCTGGCAGCTGGCATTTGTATAGCTTAACGGTTGTCATAAATACAATGAAGAGTTGAAATAGTGTTCAGATTTCCTTTTAGAATTTCTAAATGGTTTCAGTTTTGGATAAGCACTGAACTGCTAACTAACTGCAAGCCTGGCAGTTCAAACCAACCAGTGGTTCCTCGGAAATCATGTACAGGGTTGCTCTGGGTTGGAACCAATTTGATGAACTTTAACAACAAAAAAAATACTAAATCAAGGCAAAACTTAAAAAAGTCTTTGAGGTTTTGTGTGTGTGTTTATTTAAAGTAAAATAAAAATAAGTAAACCTTTTTATAAGTTATTTTTTTTGCTGTATCAATATTTAAGTCTAAATTATGGTAAGTTCTAGAATACCTACAATTGATTATCTAATTTTCTTATTTTATTTTTATAATTAAATTTTCAAATACATTTTAGTTCTGTTCCAAATACTGTTTTCAGTGTGTAAAACAGGAGAATAGTAGATATTGTATAGCTATTTATAGTTTTTACAGTGTATTTGTATATGCCATGTTCTTTATGGCACTTGAAAAGATTTTTTGTTGGAAGAACAGCTATGCTCTTCCCATCCCCCCTTCTCTCTGTCATTCTTTGGACCTTTCAATTACAAGCCAGAGAAATTAACTTCCCTGCCAAAGGATAATGTATTTAATTGTTGTTGTTCTTGCTAAGTGCCCTGGAGTAAGTTCTGACATATAGACTAGTGAGTTCAAAGCACTAACCTTACAGTCCGTAGTAGAGTGTTTATCCTCTAGTACCACAGCAGAACTCTAATGTACCTAATAATGGATATAAATTGGATCTTTCCCTGGGACCTACTGGTGACTAATAACATGGGCTTTCTACTACATCCTGCTACTTGATTAGGTAGATCACAGTACACTACTGTATTTGTTGTTTAGTTAAGTGTCGCGAAGTGGTTCTGAATCATATTGACCCTGTGTAGGGATTTCAAGGAGCAGCTGGTGAGTTTAAACCACCAACCTTGTAGTTCAAACCTAACTTGCAGTCAAGTGCTGATTTTACAGCTACACTCTTATATAACTAAAACCAAAAAAGGAAAATGTCAAAACTCCAAATCATATTCATTTTTCCTCAAAACTCGTATACCTCACAGAGAATAATACTCAGAACATGATCAAACCAGAGTGTGAATTACTGGTGAGTGTTGTATATGCACAAATGTGAGAAGTATACATATCTTTATTGATAACCCAAAAAAGAGTTAGAATCGTAAAGTTCCTGATAAAAGGTCTACATTCTAGAATCAAATATAATTAAAAAACTGTTTTATTCTTCTATTTTTTTTTTTTCTCTTTCTGTGTGGAAAATTAACAAATGACTATAATTTCCCTTGAACAGTTAAAAGAATTTTTTTCTGTCCTATTCTGTGTAAAGGAGAGACTAGAAAATTATCCTTTATAGATTATTATTTTTATAAATGTAGAGATACGTGAGAGAGAGCTAAAATCATCTTCATGCCTTCTTGCCACAGACTATGAGGAATTAATTGCAGGGTGCATCATATGTTTTTCTCTTAAAATACAGAGGGAAAAATGAGTCCGGTTATCTCTAAAGAAATGATCAGAATTCTATGATTGATGCAAACATTTTCATTCTACAACTTTTTCTAGATGTTGTTGTCAGGTGCCATCGAGTCAGAAGCGACTCAAAGAGATGCAATGCAAAGCAGAACAAAACAATGTCCGATCCTG
>NW_006408884.1:1389850-1411822 GCF_000296735.1 Chrysochloris asiatica | reverse complement strand
TTGAAGAGCAGAGATGTCAGCTTGAGGACTAAGGTGCGCCTGACCCAAGCCATAGTATTTTCAATAACCTCATATGGATGCGAAAGCTGGACAGTGAATAAAGAAGATCGTAGAAGAATTGATGTCTTTGAGTTGTGGTGTTGGAGCAGAATACTGAAATTGCCATGGACTGCCAAAAGAACCACTAGATCTGTTTTAGAAGAAATGCAACCAGAGTGCTCCTTGGAGGCCAAGATGGCTAGACTTTGTCTCTCATACTTTGGACATATTGTCCGGAAAGAACAATTGCTGGGGAAGGATGTTATGCTGGGTAAGGTGGAGGGTCAGAGAAAAAGAGGAAGACCCCCAATGAGATGGATTAGTCAGGTGGCATCATTGATGGCATCAAGTGTGGCGGCGGTAGTGAGGTTGGCTCAGGATCGGACATTGTTTTGTTCTGCTGTGCATGGGGTCACTATGAGTTGGTTCTGACTTGATGGCCCCTCACAACAACAACATGGAGCATTCTGGTGGTACTTCTTCCAACACAGATTTGTTTGTTCTTCTGGCATTCCTTTGTACCTTTGAAATTCTTCTCCAACACCATAACTCCAATGCATAAATTCTTCTACAGTCTTAAATAACCCAATTAAGAAATGGGCATAGGATATGAATGGACACTTCACCAGGGAGGAGATCTGGGTAGCCAACAAACATATGAAGAAATGTTCACGATCACTAGCCATTAGAGAGATGCAAATCAAAACAACAATGAGATGTCTCATACCAACAATAACAGCAAAGATCAAAAAAGTTGAGGACAATAAATTCTGTCAGGGATGTGGAGAGACTGGGACACTCCTGCATTGCTGGTGGGACTGCAAAATGATCCAATCACTTTGGAAAACAATATGGCGTTTCCTCAGAAGGTTGAAAATAGAAATACCATTCTAACCAGAAATGCCTCTACTTGGTATTTACCCACAGGAAAAATGAGCCACAACAGGGGAAGATATATGCACACCAATGTTCATAGGTACACTATTTACAATAGCAAAAAGATAGAGAGAGCCAAAATGCCCATCGACTGAAGAATGGATAAACAAGCTGTGGTACATACACACAATGGAATAGTATGCTACCTTGAAGAATAACAAGGAAGCTGCTTGCCACTTCCTAACATGGATGAACCTTAAGGATATTATGTTGAGTGAAATTAGTCAATCACAAAAGGAAAAATACTGCATAGGACCCTACCATAAAAGACTAAGAAAAAAGAACCCATAGTATCCCAGTAAAGTGAATTCTTAGCTGGTTGCTGGGATATAGGGGTAGGGTTAAGGGCAGGAGGGGAAGGTGGAGCACTGGGCAGGGAGTAGACACAGGACAGTTTAGGTAGGGCGGGGAGGGGCCAATATACAAGTAGGGAGAGGGGAATGGAAGAACAAAGTAGACTGGAGAACAATTAGACAGGTATGAATGAGCTAAATGGGACAGAGTTAAAAAATGATGTAGGCACAGCCTTGGAACAACAGGGCTCTGGGATACAGAGACTGGGATATGGTTGGAATTGGGAAATGGGGGGAATAATGTTAAGATGCTTGGCTGACTTTTGAACCTTGGTTTCCCAAACATTATATTATAAAACAGACACTGGAGGGGGAGAGAAAGAATAGCCAGAGATGTTACCATAGAAGTTTGTAAGTCCGTCTTCTGCCTACCTAAATGGAATACCTAAAATGGGACTACAATGTATCCAGTGAAGGAGGTTTCCTGAAGAGTTTCGGCAGTACATACGACTATAGATCGAAGCCTAACTACATCCAGACCTTCAGAGACGGAAAACTTTCCTCTTGAAACGGCAAGCAGATAAGCCTCGAGCAGCCAGAAAATCAGAAGACACTTCTTGAAAGAAAGACCTACAGGAAAAATACAGACCAGTAAGGACAGTCTGACTTCTACCACAAGAACATGCAAGTTGCTAGCCCAGGAGACATCAAGGCAAGTGATTGGGTCCTCTCAGCGCAAATCCTCTCCCAAGACTAAGATGCAATGGAAATACACGCTCTGATTGGCGAACAGGCACATCACCCATAAAGAGAATTGACCGAAGAACACCAATGAAGCGGCGAGCTAAGCCCTGCATCGTTCAGCAGACTACTGTAAACCTGGGTGGAGACTTGGTCTGCCAGCAACAAGGCAGGATCTCGGGACTCATAGGCTCAGAGTCAGAGACACAGCCACAGAGGAATAGAGTGAAGAGCAAAGCTACCAGCTGATAAAAAGAGGGCGGACAGACACAAGAACACCCACACTTGCAGATGATACCCACTTGACCTGACTACAATGACTGGATGAACAGAACTCAACCCAAGTAAGAAAGAAGAGGGGGAAAAGAAAAAAAAAGTGCCATCTGATACAACTTGATGAACTTGACCTACACCTATAAATGCAGTGGCTCAAAAGAGGAAACAAATCCCAGCTCCAAGAATTATTCTCACCCCCTCCACACAAAGAGTGGATAGGGATGGGCAACTTGCACATTGGCTACCCAAAATGGGGGGAGGGATAGAAAGGTAAGAAGTGACTAGCTTACAAGCTTTCAAGAGGGAACCTAGATCCATAGGGCAGGGAGGATAGTAGAGTCTCCAGTGAATAGTACCCAACATGTCTAGGAAGGGCTGATGAAAAGAAATGCAGATGGGTCTCATGTGATGCCATGGTGAAAAATTGTTACCAGGACTGATTGCGAGGACTGCAAATGTAAAGGCGGATATTTTATAGCAAGGAGGGGAGTGATTAACCTTTTCGTCTAGGAGCAGGGGGCCCTGGGACCATCACTGTAGATGAGCGGAGAGTGGGACCCCACCCAGAGAAGCAGTGAGGCCTGAGATGGAGACAGAGAGGATGATGTGAAGAGATGGAGTGCCTGAGGAGTTGAGACTCAGAGAGGGAAAGGGGCTGCGTGCTGAGGACCATGGGGGTGGGGGAGGCTTGCAGGATATACCCTTTGGTTGGGGGATGATGCATGGATGGGATGGTAACTATGCCAATGAAAGGATAGATGATAGAATGAATGTAAAATTAATATTCTCCCACGTAAACTATCACACAATACACAATAAAACATTTATTTAAAAAATACATTCTATAGTCTTCCTTATTGATTTGTAAAATTGTATCATCTGCATGCCATTAACCCGCATAAGCAAAGTTTATAATGAATCTTCCTCCAACCATTTTTTTGTTCATATAATCCAGTGTTTCAGATTACTTACTAAACATGCAGATTGAATAAATATGGTAAAAGAATATCGCCCTGGTGAACACCTTTCCTGATTTTAAACAAGTGCCCCTTTTCCATGTCCTTATCAGAATCTAGATAGAATCTCTGGTAGTTCCCTGTCAATATACTGTTGCAGTCATTTTAAGTTATCTTTAGCAAAATTTTACTTTTATGTGATACTGCCCTATGATTTCTGCATTCTGTTGGGTCACATCTCTTTACAGTGGAGACAAATATGGACTTCTTCAATCAGTTGGCCAGGTAGTTTTCCAAATTTCTTGTAAGTGAGTGAGTACCTCCAGTGCTGCCTCAGTTTACTGAAAGATTTCAATTTGTATTCCAGCAATTCTTGGTGCCCTGTTCTTTACTAATGCCTTCAATGTTCCGTGGACATCTTCTTTCAGTATCATTGGCCCTTGATTATTTGCTACTTCTTGAAATATCTCTTTTTTAAAAATTATTGTCAACATTATATTAGATATTTCCATTCAGAAGCAAAATTTATTGAAAATTTATGTGTTTATTGAGATTTAATTTTTTTTAGAAATCGATGCAAAAATATGAGGTTTCACACAATTGTCTTAAAATAGCAATAGTGTCTGCTTCTCTATGAATAAAATTGTGCTGTAACCTTTGGAAAGATTTTCAGCCCTTAGAAATCCTGGGATATTTGTGATAATTGAATACTGTGGGATGGGTAATTTCTGTTAAAGAATTCAAACATATACCTAAATAATTGTGGAGAAACCCAATCTTGGACAACAGCTTTGTAACCAAAAATTTCCTGCTTTACTTTTCTAGTACTGAGAACACATAATGAGAAATTTTCCTGTCACAGAGAAATTACAGCTACCTTTTCACTTTCAGAATTTTGGCAGCCCAGCACATTTTGTAAGAAAAAAATATTTCTGAAATTTCCACATTTCTTCTTACTAAGAAAACACTGTTATTTTTTCATTGCAAAAGGTGAAATGATATTCTAAGTAAGCCTTGCCCCCATGCTTTTGTTTTCCTGGAATCAAGATGCTTAAATAGTGCCTAGGCTTCTGGTAAGAAACATGAAACATTAAGCAGTAGAGAGGCCATAGGGATAAATGGCACCTACCTCTGCAAGATCATGTCCCCCTTCTGTATGCTCCTGTGCTTTTCACTTCTGCCTTCAACCCTCTCTTCATTGGCTGTCCTTCCTCTTTATGTGTTGATATTCCTTCCTTGAGATGCCACATGATAGGCAAAGCACAGGACCATCTTGCTCAAATTGCATCTCTTGCGGTTAATATAGAAAAGGAAGTCAAGAGCTTTGTGTTTCAGTAACATCATTATTTCCATAGGATGTAGACATTTTTCAGTGATTCATGTAAATACTTAACCTTTTTATGGAAGAAAGTTCTGGTGACTTAATTCAGAAAATCAGCAAAGAAAACCCCGATGGGTAAAAATTATTCTATCTGCAACCAATCACTATGCAATTCTTTACAACATTTTATTTTGTCATGCCTGGGCCTGCATGAATCAGGACATGACTTAATGACAGCAAAGAGCAAAATCTACGTTGATATAGAAAACACATGTGGAGGTAAATAAATCTACGTTGATATAGAAAACACATGTGGAGGTAAATAAAAAATATAACTACAAAACCATAGAAACTATTATTAAATAGAAATATCAGTATATGAATCTATTATTTCTTGAGATAATCTTCCAGTGAGCTGTATACACTTCTGATTTTGATGTCAGTGTTTCCAGTTCTTTAACACTTCCTAGTAAACAACTCAGTGCTCTTTGGTTTATACCATGTCTAAACGGTGGTTTGAGAATCCTCAAGGGACTCAAACCATGAATTGTTTAAATATTCTTCTTTGAGTTTTGGAGAGAGAGAAAAAAAAAAAAAAAATCCATAGGATATAATCACGGTTGGAGGGTAGATGGTTGAAAGAATACTCTCTTTATAAAAATCAGCACAAGGCTGGTACCTATGAGTTGGAGGTTAAAGGAAAGACTCAAGAAATCATGGAGCCTTATTATTGTTGTTTCAGGTGTCATCGAGTTGGTACCCACCCATAGTGACCTTATGCACAGCAGAATGAAATATTGCCCAATCCTGAGCCAAACTTACTACTGTTGCCATGCTTGAGTCCATTGATGCTGACACTTGGCCAATCCATCTCATTGGGGGTCTTCCTCTTTTTCTCTGACCCTCCACCTAACCAAACATTATATCCTTCTCCAGTGACTGATCCCTTCTGACAATATGTCCGAAGTATGAGAGACGAAGTTTGGCCATCTTGGCCTCCCAGGAGCACTCTGGCTGCACTTCTTCCAAAACAGATCTATTGGTTCTTTTGGCAGCCCATGGCACTTTCAATATTCTCCTTCACAACCATAACTCTAAACCATCAATTCTTCTATGGTCTTCCTTATTCACTGTCCAGCTTTCACAAATATGAAGTTATTAAAAATACCATGGCCTGGGTCAGTCACACCTTAGTCCTCAAGCTGGCATCTCTGCTCTTCAACACTTTAAAAAGGTCTTGTTCAGCAGATTTGCCTAATGCAATACATCATTTGATTTCTTGACTGCTGCTTCCATGAGTTTTGATAGTTGGATCCAAGAAGAATGAAGTCCTTGACAACTTCAACGTTTTCTCCATGGATAAGAATGTTGTTTATTGGTCCAGTGGTGAGAATTTTTGTTTTCTTTACATTGCGATGCAATCCATACCAAAGGCTGTGCTCTTTGATTATCATCAGTAAATATTTAAAGTCCTCTTCACTTTTAGCAAGCAAGGTCTTCCTTGTAGGTGTATGTATATTATACCATCACATTCAGTGTTGTACTTCAAGATAGAGCTTGATATGTTCTTTTTGCTGATGAATGAAACTCCAATCATCTTAATTTGTCATTTCCAGCATAGTGATCCATGTGATTGTCAGATGCAAAATGGCCAATACCAGTCCATTTCCGCGCCCCAATGCCTATGATATTAATGTTTATGTGTTCTCTTTCATTTTTACATTTTCCAGTGTGCCTACATTCATACTTCGTTCATTCCATGTTCCGATTATTAATGGACGTTTAAAGGTTTTCACTTCATTTTGAGTTTTTCCTCCTCAGTAAATGAGGGTCCCAAATACTTTACCCCATTTGCATCATCAGGGTCAGCATTACTTTGAGGAAGGAAGCAGCTCTTCCCCAGTCATTTTGAGTGCCTTCAACTCTGAGAGACTCATCTCCCTGCAACGTGTCTCACAATATTCTGGTGCTCTTCATCATGTTTCAATATTCAATATTCTGATGTTGACAGTGTTCCACTGCTAGTCATAAGGTTTTAACTCACTAAATATTTGCAAGCAGTCTGTTTCTCCTTCCTAGTCTGTTTTAGTCTGGAAGCTAAGTGAAACCTGTCCACCGTGGGTGATCCTATTGGTATTTAAAATATCTGTGGCATAGCTTCCAGATTCAAAGCAACATTCAAGCCACCACAGTATGACAAACTAACAGAGAAGTGACAAACTGACAGACAAGTCGTAGTCATTAAGACTAAGACAATGCATTATTGACAGAACATGTCTTCACCTATATACTGACCACTGAGATTTTGTTATACATGTTTTATTTTGAGTAAACTTATGCATGTATGAGCATTAACCCTTATAGCAGTACAATTTGCCTTACCCTTGTCTGTAAGATACATCTGTAACTATGTATTTATAGCTACACATATAATTTATATATTCCCTTGCTATGCTTTTCTAAATTTGAAGACTTATATATTAATATCAATTCTAGAGACTCATGAAATAAAACATATTGAGTTTAGATGTATACACTGTGTTAGCAAAAGCAGGGTTTTGTTTGTTTTTTTTCTCTCTCTTTTTATTGTGAATTGAATGATGGAATTCATTCACGTTTTGTGTCAACTTATTGACAACAATTAAATATGTTTTATTCCATTTCTTCCCTTATTTTCCTGTTTCCTTTCCTCCTTCTTTCCTAACTCTTCTAAACTTAGTCCTTGGGCATATGCAACTCCCCTTTAGATTTCAAATGGTTGAGTACTGCTTATACTCCCGCTAGTGATGTATCATGAAGTCAGTAAATCCTAGATTCTATATGCTGTAATTCAAAGAACTGAAACTCATTGAAATTGGTGGTGATTATCTTCTCTCTATTTTCATGTAAGTGATGATCAAATATTTATTGTGACCTGTTTATTTTTCACTTTATTCTCAGGCTTAATATCTAAGTCATTGTTTTGTTTTCAGTATGGAAATCAATTGGGTTGACAGAACATTTGTTGAAAAGTATTTACTCAGTAAGCACATTATTCTTTCCATTCTTTTATCTGGTTTTCATAAATACCATTTACGGAGGGAAGAATAACATTTGAACTGTTTTTATTTTTGTTATGGCACTTAACTACCTGGGTTACTTAGCCTTTTAGGATTCATTTTTTCTCATCTAAAACCATTTATAAAATATTTCTGTAAACTGCCTTAGGAGGTTTTTGTGAAGAAAAAGGAAAATAGTTGCAATAGCACAATGAAATGTTCAAAATGTTTATGATATATAATATGACCCAAAGCCATCAATGTATTTGCATTTTCAGTGTAGACATTTATATATGTTTTAACGCTCCCTGAAGCTATAAAGTTGTTAGCATTTTGGAGGGTGAGTTCCTTTATTTTCACTAGATCTATAAGAAGAATTCTATGTTCATAAGTGAGAAAATGGAAGTTATTTCATAAATTTAAGAATAATATGTGCTATTTTTTTTTTTTCAATCTAAAATAGAGCCCAAAGAAGTATAGACAGTATTGCATTATATCCTTAAAAGATTTTTGTGACAAATTATGAAAAATATTCTGGAAGAAAAGGAAAAAAAATATTATAATGTATTATATAAAGAAATATGGAATCTTGGATATCTGTAGCTGCTATATGGTGCATTTTTAAAGACAGTTGTTGTTAGGTACCATCGAGTTGGTACTGACTAACAGAGACCTATGCACTGCCTGATCCTGGGCCAAACTCACTACTGTTACTACGCCTGAGTCCAGCGATGCTGCCACTTGGCCAATCCATCTCTTTGGAGGTCTTCCTCTTTTTCTCTGATTCTCCACCTTACTAAAACATAACATCCTTCCCCAGCAACTGGTCTCTCCTGACAATGTATCTGAAGTATTAGAGACAAAGTGTGAACATCTTGGCCTCAAAGAAGCACTCTGGCTGCACTTCTTCCAAAACAGATCTGTTGGTTCTTTGACAGCCCATGGCACTTTTAATATTCTCCTCCAACACCATAACTCAAAATCACCAATTCTTCTATGGTCTTCCTTAATTCAGTTTTTGCATGCATATGAGGTTATTGAAAACACCATGACTTAGGTCAGGTGCACCTTGGTTCTCAAGTTGACATCTTTGCTCTTCAACCCTTTAAAAAAGTCTTCTGCTGCAGATTTGCCTAGTGCAATAAATACGTCATTTGATCTCTTGACTGCTGCTTCCAAGAGTGTTGATAGTTGATCCAAGAAGAACCAAGTCCTTGACAACTTCAATCTTTTCTCCATTGATAAGAATGTTGTTTATTAGTCCAGTGGTGAGGATTTTGGGGTTTTTTACATTGAGATGTAATCCATACCAAAGGCTGTGTTCTTTGATCTTCATCAGTAAATGTTTTAAGTCCTCTTCACTTTCAGGAAGCAAGGTTGTATCATCTGCATATTGCAGGTTGTTAATGAGTCTTCCTCCAATCCTGATGCCACCCTTTTCTTCCTAGGCCCCAGCTTCTCGGATTATTTGCTCAGCATACAAGTTGAATAAGTATCATGAAAGAATACACCGTGTCACACACCTTTCTTAATTTTAAAACATTCAGCATTTCCATGTTCTGTTTGAACAACTGCTTCTTGGTCCCGGTACAGATTCCTCAGGAGCACAATTAGCTGTTCAGGAATACTCATACTTCACAATGTGGTCCATACCTTGTAATGATCCACACAATCAAAAGCCTTTGTGTAGTCAATAAAGCACAAGTAAACATCTTTCTGGTATTGTTTGCTTTCAGCCAAGATCCGTTGGACATCAGCAATGATATCCCTCATTCCACGGCATCTTATGAATCCGGCTTGAACCTCTGGAAGTTCTCTGTCAATGTATACTTGCAGCCATTTCTGTGTCACCTTTAGCAAAGCTTTACCTGCATGAGATATCAAAGATATTGTCCGATGATTGCCGCATTCTGTTGGATGATCCCTCTTTGGAATGGGCATAAGTACGGATCTCTTTCAATCAGTTGCCCAGATAGTTGTCTTCCAAATTTATTGGCAGAGATGAGTGAGTGTCTCCTGTGCCACTTCACTTTCTTGAAAGATTTCAGTTTTTATTCCATTAATACATGGTGCCTTGTTCTTTGACAATTCCTTCAATGTACCTTGGGTTTCATCCTTCCGTTTCATTGGCTCTTGATCATATGCTATCTCTTGAAATGGTTGAACGTTAACCATTTCCTTTTGGTACAGTGACTCTGTGTATTCCTTCCATCTTCTCTTGATGCTTTCTGCATCATTGAATAATTTGCCCAGTGAATCTTTCAATAATGAAAGTCGAGGCTTGAATTTTTTCTTCAGTTCCCCCAGCTTGAGAAATGCTGAGCATGTTCCTCCTTTTTGGTTTTCTGATTCCAGATCTTTGCACATTTTATTGTAATGTTTGGTTTTATCTTCTCAAGTTGATCTTTGAAATTTTCTGTTCAGCTCTTCTACCTCCTCATTTCTTACATTTGCTTTAGCATTTCTACCCTGGAGAGCAAGTTGCAGTGTCTCTTCTGATATGCATTTTGACCTCTTCCTTCCTTCTTGTCTTGTTAATGACTTTTTGTTTTCTTCATATTTGATGTTCTTGATGTCATCCCACAACTCTTCTGGTCTTCGGTCTTCAGTGTTTATTGTATCAAATCTGTTCTTCAGATGATCTCTAAATTCAGGTAGTATATATTCAAGGTCATATTTCGGCTCTCATGGACTTGTTTTCATTTTCCTCAGCTTCTGTTTAAATTTGCTTATGAGTAATTGATGGTCTGTTCCACAGTCTGCTTTGTTTTCACTGATGATATGGAGCTTTTCCATCTTCTCTTTCTACAGATGTAGTCAATTTGATTTCTATGTATTCCATCTGGTGAGGTCTATGTGTATAGTTGTCTCTCATGTTATCTAAAGAAGGTATTTGAAATGAACAAATCATTGATTTTGTAGAATTCTATCATGCATTCTCCAGTGTCATTTCTTTCACCAAGGTCAAACTTCCCAACTATTGGTCCTTCCTCTTTGCTCCCAACATTTGCATTCCATTCACCAGTAATGATCAATATATTTTGATTGCATATTTGATCAATTTCAGATTGAAGAAGTGGGTAGAATTATTCTATTCCATCCTCTTTGGCTTTAGTGGTTGGTGTGTAAATTTGAATAATAGTGGTATTAACTGGGTTTCTCTGTAGACTCATCGGTATTATCCTATCACAGCATTGTCCCTCATGACTGATCTGGATATGTCCTTTTTGACAATGAATGCAATACCACTCCTCTTCAATTTGTCATTCCATGCATAGTAAACCATGTGGTCATCAGATTCAAAATGGCCAGCACCAGTCCCTTTCTGTTCACTAATGCCTAAGCTATCAATATTTATGCATTCTATTTCATTTTTAGACAACTTCCAATTTTCTCAGATTCTTATATTCCCTGTTCCAATTTTCTATGGATGTTTACAGCTGTTTGTTTTCATTTCAAGTTTTGACCCATCAGCAAATGAAGGTCCCATGGGCTTTTCTCCATTCGTATCATCATGGTCTACTGTACTTTGAGGAGGCAACTCTTCTCCAGTTGCATTTTGAGTGCCTTCCAACCTGATGGGCTCAGTTTCCGTTACTATATCTGACGGTGTTTCTCTGTTCTGTGTAAGGTTGTCAGCGACTAAATATTCAGAAATAGTTTGTCACTCCTTCTTCTTAGTCTGTCTTCATCTGGAAGTTCATCTGAAACCTGTCCACCATGGGTGATCCTGCTGGTATTTAAAATACTGGTGGCATAGCTTACAGAATCACAGCAACTCACAAGCCATGACAGTATGAGAAACTGACAGACGAGTCCCATACTACATGAGATTCTCTACCTTACTAAACCAACCAATCATTTATCCTATCTTTGCTTAATAAATTCCTCATCCCAATACTCTAACATTATCTCCCCAGTAAAGCAGGGACATTTCCAACAAATCAATAATCCATGTGATCTTACTCAACTGCCAGCTACTTTGCAGTTTGACAGGCCCATTGATTGCTTCTGAGCAATGAGCTGTGAGTGAAATTGGTCCATTTAAGAACTGCTACATGATCCTCCAGGTTTTTCCTTCCCTGCGTCAGCAACCTTGAAGACACGGATTGAGCGATAGAGCCAGAAAAGCCTCCATAGCTGAGCGTCTGTACAGAAGAATGCTATCCTAGAAAAGATCCAAACAGAAAGAGCTTATGACTTGAATTCTTCCCCTAACTCACTAGCCACTACTCAGAAACCTTATGCAGTGTCACTAGGAGTTAGAATGTACTTGAGGGTACTTAACAACAACAACAACAGCAACGAACATACTGCAGTCATGGCTCTTGCCTAACACTGTGATCTTGTTTAAAGAAATAGGATCCTTTAAAAAAGAGAAAAATATATATATTTCATCCATTTCAGCTTATTATAGCAGTTGGTTGCTAACTCAATTCTTGGTGGGTCAAACCCACAAGCTGCTCTGTGGATGGTAGATGTGACAGCTTGCTTACCTAACGATTTAAAGTCTTGAAACCCTATGGGGCAGTTCTACTCTATCCTATAGGGACTTTGTGAGACAGATGTCACTCAAGGACAATGGACTTAGTTTTTTGTTTTTGTTTTTTCATACGAGCATGGGTCCTAATTTCTATCACTTCTGAATGGTGTCTTATAAAAGGCAGAACAGATATACAGCAGGAAATAGACACCATGTGAAATACATCTTTAAGAAACAAAGGATTGCCAAGTATTTCTGACACACTAGAAGCAAGAGAAGTAAGGTATGACTCTCCTCTGAGAGCCCTCACAGGAAACTGACACATCCAATACCCTGATATGGAATTCTGGATTATGGAACTGTGAGGCTATAAATGTCAATTCTTTAAAGTCATTTACTTAGTACTATCTTATTGTTGTAACATGAAGCTACTAACCCTACCTTAAATTTAAGGTGCATTAAACATCTATTGTATTGTTGTTGTTTTCAGGTGTCTTTAAGTTGGTTCTGATTCATAATCACCTATGCACAACAGAACAAAACACTGCCTGGTCCTGTACCAATCTCACAATTGTTGCTTCATTTGAGCACATTGCTACTGTCACTGTGCCAATCCATGACAGAGGTCTTCTTCTTTTTCATTTTCTTTTTCTTATTCCTCTTTTGCTTTGCCAAGCAAAATTGACTTCTCCAGGAATTGGTCCTTCCTGACAACATTTCCTAATTATGAGAGATGAAGTCTTCTGGCTTCTAAGGAGCATCCTGGCTGTACTTCTTCCAAAATAGACTTGTTTGTTCTTCTGGAAGTCCATGACACTTTCAATATTCTTCTCCAACACCACAACTCAAATGCATTAAGTCATTCACAGATTTGTTCATTCATTGTCCAACTTTCATATGAATGCAGGCAATTGAAAATGCCATAACTTGAGCCACTCACAATTTGGTCTTCAAATTGATATCTTTGCTCTTAAACATTTTAAAGAGGTCTTGTGCAGCAGATTTGTATGTGGTACTGTAAGATCAGCACTGCACTGTGAACCATAAGGCTGGCAGTTCAAACCAAATGCTGCTCTTCAGAAACCCTATAAGGTGTCATTATGAGTTGGAACTGACTCAAAGGCACTTAACAACAACAACATATGTCCTTAGATTTGTTGCTTGCTGCTTCCAATAACATTGATTGTGAATCCAAGCAAAATGAACTCTGACAATTTCAATCTATTCTCCACTTAACCTGATGCTATGTATTAGTTTAATTGTGATATTCAGTGAGTGAATTGTTAGAAGAATCTGTCCTAGCTTTTTAAAATATGCCCTGTCTTAGGCAGGGTTCTCTAAGGAAGGAAACCCATGAAATGTATTGTTTTTGATAGGTGTCTTTGAGTTAGTTACAACTAATAGCAAAATTCTGCATAAAAGAATGAAACATTCCCTCGTCCTGGGTCACCCTAACAATCATTGATAGGCTAGAGCACATTGCTGCTGCTACTGTGCCAATCCATTTCATTGTGTGCTTTCCAGCTTTACCCTGATCTCTCAATTTACCAAGCATGATGTCCTTCTCCAAGGACTGGTCCCTCCTGATAATCTGTCTGAAGTCTGAGAGACGAAGTCTCACCATCCTGGTTTCTAAAGAGCATTCTGGCTGCACTTCTAGAAGATGCAGATTTGTTTTGTTTCTCTAACAGTGCATGGTACTTTTAATATTTTTTAACGACACCAAAACTCAAATGAATCATTTCTAATAAGGTCTCTCTTATTGATTGCCCAAATTCCACATGCATATGACATTACTGAAAATACCATGGCTTGGGTCAAGTGCACCTTAGTTTTCCAATTGACATTTTTGTTCTTGAACACTTTATGCAACAGATTTGCCTAATTCAATATGGTCTTTGATTTCTAGATTGCTTCATCCATGAATGTTGATAGAGGGTTTAAGCAAAATAAAGTATTTGATACTTTTAATTGATTTTTCCATTTATCATAATGCTATTTAATGGTCTGCTAGTGAAGATTTTTGTTTTCTTTACATCATGGTGAAACTCACACATAAGGCTGTGGTGTTTGATTTTTATCATTATGTATTTTAAGTTCTTTTCACATTCAGCAAGCAAGATTGTGTCATCTATATATCATAGGTTGTTAATAAGTATTGCTTAAACCTTGATGTCATATTCATCTTCATGTAATCTAGTTTCTCAGATTATTTGAGCAGCATACAGACTGAATAAGTATGTTGAAAGAATCCAATCCTGATGCACACCTTTCCTGATTTTAAAACACTCGGTGTCCCTATGTTCTGTTCAAATAACTGCCTCTTGGTCTATATAAAAGTTCCTCAAAAGCATAATTAAGTGCTCTAGAATACTCATTCACAGAAATGCTGTCCAAAGTTTGTCATGATCCACACAATTGAAAACCTTTGCATAGTCAACGAATCATAGGTAAAGATATTTCTGATATTCTCTGCTTTCAGCCTTGATCCATCTAATGTCAACTATGATATCTCTCGTTCCACATCCTCTTCTGAATCTCTGAAAGCACTCTGTCAATATACTGTTGTAGTGTTAACATTATTTGTAGTTAAATTTTTGTTGTGTGTGATATTAATTATATTTGTCTGATGATTTCTGAGTATCATTGAGTCACCACTCTTTGAAACAGGCACAAATAAGGATATCCTCCAATCAGTTGGCCATGAAGTTATCCTCCAGATTTCTTGGCTTAAATGAGTGAGTGCCTCCAGTGCTACATAAGTTTGTTGAAAGATTTCAAGGCATAGTCCATCAATTCCCAGGGCCTGTTCTTTTCCAATGCCTTCAGTGTACATTGGATTTCTTACTTCAGTATCATTGACTCTTGATCTTATGCCATCTCTTGAAATGATTTAACATCAAACATTTCTTTTTGATACAGTGATTCTCCGTATTCCTTACATCTTTCTTTGATGCTTCTTACATCATTCAATATTTTGTGCATAGAATCCTTCAATAATTCAATTTGAAGCAAGAATTTTTCTTCAGTTATCTTATCTTAAGACATGTTGTATATGTTCTTCCTTTTGGACTTTGAACTCCAGGTTGTGAACATTTTTGAACCTATTATTTTGAATTGAGTGACAGTTTACAGAGCAGATCATAAGTTTTACATTCAACAAATCATATACAATGATTGCAATGCCCTTCATGTAAGAATGGTTATTAGTAACTTCCTCTATTCATTTTATGTTTTGCATTCCTCCCTTTGTTTCCTGCTGCATTCATCTTTCCTTTGCTAACCTCCTTTTTGCCTACCCTATCACCCATGTAAACTTGTATCTGTCCTGTAATCCATGAATAATTTCCCTCCCTGATCCCCATCCTATAACCATGAGAGATATTTTCTTTTATCAAGAAAACCTTTTAATGACATTGATTTCATAGAATATCTGACCCTTGTGATTCACTAAGTTCACTCAACATACTTTCCTCCAGGTCATCTATGTTGTGAGGTGTTTTTCTTCAATATTGCACAGTATTCCATCTTGTATATGTACCAAAGTTTGACCATTTTTCTGTTGATGGTTATTTAAGCTTTCTCCAACTATTTGACATACACTTTGTAGGCAGCATATTGAAGGATCCGATGTTCTTCTCCATTCTGTTTTCTCTGTCTCCTCTTCAGTGGTATATTTAAACAATGTATGTTCAGAATAATTCTCTATAGGTATAGAGTGATTGCTGTTCTTCTGCTGTGTGTGTTGTTTTCTTTTATTGGTGATGATAGTGGTTTCATTCTTATAAATCATTTTCTGTGCTGAGTTCATTCTGTTTATTGGTTTTTTGTTTTTTTTTTTACATTTTCACTTTTGTTGTGTTAATGTTTTCTAAATCTTTCAATTTTTCCATTTTTTCCCCTTTTTGATGTGCAAGTGTATCCATTTTCTTTGAGATTTCCCTGATTTCCTTCCCTGTTTAAAACCATTTGGTTTTTTTTTTTGAAATTTATTTGACTTCTTTGCCATTTGGAAATTCCATATCTTCACTGTTACGTCTTTTTGCTTTGTAGTTGACATCATTATAAATTGCTATCTCTGGTTCCCTATTTTCAATCTTGTAGGTTTGTTTTACTTTAAAAACTTCTATATTTGGATTAAGTTCTGGAAAGTATTGTCATGTATAGCAATCTAAGGATTTTTTTTTGTTTTTTTTTCTGATGTTGTTGGTTCTCAGTCCAGAGAAAACACTTTAGAATTTTTTTTTTTTTTTTTTGTAAATGGTCTTGTTTTTGTTGTTGTTAGATGCTGCAAGTTGGTTCCAACTCCTAGTGACCCTGTGACCAACACCTGCCTGTCCTGTGACATCATCATAATTGCTTCCAAGCTTGAGGCCGTTGTTGCTTCCACTGTGTCGATTCATCTCTTAGAGGATTCCCTCTTTTTTGCTTACCCTCCAATATACCAAGCATGATGTCCTTCTCCAAGGACTAGTCCCTCCACAAAATATGTCCAAATTCTGAGAGATGAAGTCTTGTCATCTTGGCTACTAAGGAGTACTCTAGTTGTAAGTATTTCATCACAGATTTGTTTGTTAGTCTGGCAGTCCATAGTACCTTTAAAATTATTCCCCAACACCATAACTCAAATCCATTAATTTTGTACTATCTTCCTTATTCCTTGTCCAACTTTCATATGCAAATGAGGATATTGAAAATACCATGCCTTGGGTTGGGGGCACTTTGGTTCTCAAATTGACATCTTTGTAGTAGTGTTTTATAGTTTTCTTTGTATAGCTCCTTTGTTTCTGTGGTTACATTTATTCCTAAATATTTCATTCTTTGGGTGGCTATTGTAATGGTATTGCTTTCCTAATGTCCTTTTCAGCACTGTCATTGTTACTACAGAGGAATCCAACTGATGTTTGTATGTTGATCTTATACCCTGCCACTTTGCTGAATCTTCCAATGAGGTCTAGTAGCCCTTTTACTGAGTCTTTGGGGTTTTCTATGTATAGGATCATATCATCTGCAAATAGAATTTTATATCCTCTTTGCCAATTTGGATGCCTTTAATTTCCCTGTTTTGCCGTATAGCTCTTGCTAAGACTTCCAGCACAATATTGAATAGGAGTGGTGACAAAGGGTATCCTTGTCTGGTTCCTGTTCACAGAGGGAAGGCTTTCAGTTTCTCTCCATTGAGAGTAATGTAAGCTGTTGATTTTGTATATATGCTCTTAATTATGTTGAGGAATTTCCCTTAAATACCTATTTTGTTGAGTGTTTTTATCAGGAATGGATGTTGGATTTTGTCAATTGCCTTTTCTGCATCAATAGATATGATCATGTGGTTCTTTTCTTTTTTCTTATTTATATGGTGGATGACGTTGATTGTTTTTCTAATGCTGAATCATCCTTGCATCCCTGATATGAATCCCACTTGATCATGATGTATTATATTTTTGATATGTTGCTGGATTCTGTTGGCTAGGATTTTGTTGAGAATGTTTTATCTAGGTTCATGAGGGATATTGGTCTATAATTTCCTTTCTTAGTGATGTCCTTCCCTGGTTTTGATATGAGGGTTATGCTTGCTTCATAAAATTTATTAGGGAGTTTTCCATGCTCCTCTACTGGAATAATTTGAGTAGAATTGTTGACAGCTTTTCCCTGAATGTTTGGTAGAACTCACCAGCAAAGCCATTTGGGACTAAGCTTTTTTTGGTTCGGAGTTTTTTGATGACTTGATCAATTTCTTCTTTTATTATGGGTCTGCTCAGAAGACATGTAGGCAGGCATGACTGGCTAGCAGACAGGCAGGCATGACTGGCTAGCAGATACGCAGGCAGGAAGGTAATAGTGTAGACCTCTGACTTAAGTTCAAAGAACAGGTGTTGGACTATGAGCTAGATGTTAGGTCCAGACCCAAGAGAAAAGCAAGCAAGCTTTTCCTAAGTTTCTAGTATATTTGAGAAAGGCCACACCCCTGAGGAAACATCTCCCTAATTGATTGGCTGCTCACAGCCAACAAGCATAGGGTTAACAATACCTGCTCATAGTGGATCATCATAGAGCATTGTATTAGATCTCACTATAACAATAACTATATCTCAGCTACTAAACCACTGGGAATCCTGGCCTAGTCAAGTTGACACAAAACCCCACTATCTCTGTACCTGAAAATTATTTTTATCTCTGTGGGAAACTTGATATATTCTCCACCTCTACTTTCCTAGAATGCTGCTTGTTCTGTAATAAATATTTACTTTTCCCCACCTTTCTTTTTAAAAAGCTATTTATAGATTTGTCCCCATACCATAGAGAATGCAAGTTTTATATGTCCTGAAAACACGTCTGATAGAAATTACAGAATATTACCAAGGACTGCTGATATCGCTAGGCACTGTCAAATCAGTTCAAAGTCAAAGTGACCCTGTATCAGGTTTACAAAAACTGACTGGTGAGTTTGAACTGACACTCCTGTAATTAACAGTCCAGTTCTCCTACAGTGCCACACCAGAATTCCAATACCAAGGATTGTTGTTGTTGTTAAGTGCTGTCTGATCTGTTTCAACTCATAGCAACTCTGTATAGGGCTTTTGAGGAGTAGTTGATGAATTTCAACTACTGACCTTGGGGATCAAACTGACCTTGAGGTTGAGTACTTTTCTTATGGTGCCATACCAGGGCTGTTTTATTTATTCAACAAATAGTTTTGAATAATTCTCTTTGCAATGATTAAACCAATTGTGATTAATACAGTTAAGGAAAGAACAAACAGGATGATGAAATAATAATAACCAATGGAGCATATCCTTTAAAGAGTTTTGTAACACAAAAGAAGGGGAAGTCCTATAAAGAATGAAGGCTTATTCAAGCATAATCAAAGGCATCCTTGATGGCCTGTGGACCATGGGTATGGATGCTATGCTACATGAATTTGAAAGCTATTGAAGGATTTACTGGTGGCAATATGATATGGTTGTTGTTTGTTTGTTTAATGTTCCTCTAAAAGCCTTTAAAACCTCTTACCTTTAAACATTAGAGATCACTTATCACAATTTATCCATGAAAGACAGATGAGGCTTTTTGTTCCTGTAGAGATTTGCTTTGCATCCTTGGAAACTCTTTACAAGCTCTTGGTCAGTTGGAATAAACTCAATGCCACAGAACAGTTGGAGATTATTGATGGAATATTTAGTAGGACTGAAAGAAGGAGAACAAATCAAATGGGTTTGTAGTACTTTGGGCTGAGTTTGTGCTTATGGTATGAATGAAGCTAAAGACAAGCAGAGAAAATCTATGTTATTTTGATGCAAAGCAGATAAAGTATGTATATTTGATGTATTTCACTAAGGAAAAAAAAAATCAAAAGTGATTTCTGGGTTTGTGGCTTTTGTTGTTATTTTTAGGTGCCCTCAAGTTGATACCAACTCACAGCAACCTTATGCAAAACAGAAGAAAGCGCTGCCTGATCCAGCACCAACCTCATAATTGTTGATATGCTTTAGCCCATTGCTGCTGCAACTGCACCAAACCACCTCACTGAGGGTCTTCCTCTTTTCCTCCAATCATTCCTTTTACCAAGCATGATATCCTTCTCCAGGGACTAGTTCCTCCTGATTATATGTCCATATATGAAAGACAAAATCTCCTTTTTCTGCCTCAATTCTTCCATGGTCTTCCTTACTCACTGTCCAACTTTCACATGCATATGAGGTTATTGAAAATACCATGGCTTAGGTCAGGCGCACCTTAGTCTTCAAATTGACATCTTTACCCTTGAACATTTTGAAGCAATTTGCCTAATTCAATACATCATTTCATTTCTTAGCTGCTGCTTCCATTAGTGTTGATTGTTGATTTGAGCCAAATGATGTCTTTGACAACTTCAATCTTTTCTCCATTATCTCCAATTGATTTTTAGATGATCAAAATTATATAGCGTGTCCAAGAAAATTATGGTATAGAAAGAAGGTATATATGCTTTAAAATTTAGAGACTATTTTAAAGGGCTTACTTGCTAAATGTAATACCTCATTTTATCAAATTATTTCATAATATGGTAAGTAGGTACTTTGTTCAGAATATTATATCTAAAGTGAATAGCCAGAAACACTCTATTTACGCTAAAGACGGAACCAAAGAGTCTAACTGCCTTTAGGATTGGCCCAGCTACTGAACCCGATGTAATTTTTTCACTTACCTCAGTCCATTAAATCATTCTGTTCACTTTGAATGCTGCTTTCTTTTTTATGTCATTCTCTCTAGTGTGTGCTCTTTGGACTCACATATATTCTTTGGTGTAGTGTAGTATTACTCTCTTGATAAAATGACTTCCTGAGAAGGGTTACTGAGGACTCCTTCGTCACAGCACTCTGGGCCTTTAGCTAAGTAGCTTTACATAGTGGTCTGTGCAGCTATTTGCCTCTAGCAATTTTTTTTTAAGATAATGTGTACCAAATGATCATCCTTAGATAAAATATTTAATTGTCTTTCACTTTTACTAAACTTGATATATGTGTGGTTTTCCTACCTGTATATTAAGAAAAGAGTTAAACCATTATTAAAAAAAAAAAAAAAAAAAAAAAAAAAAAAAGTTTTTCACTTTCAAGTAGCTGTGGTACTTTAATTCTTTTTTTGGGTCATTCTGCTTCCATCACGATTTTGACTGTTATAACTACATTTCCCCTCTTATATATTCCATTTCTTGTCTTCTTTTCCTGAAGAATGTAACCTGTTTCCTTTAACCTGGTAAGATATAATATGAAATAAATAATATGTTGTTGCCCTTAGGTGCCATAAAAATGGCTTCAATTCATAGCAACCCTATACACAACAGAAAGAAACACTGCCTGATCCTGTGCCTGCTTCACAACTGTTGGTACACTTGAGCCTATTGCTGCCACCACTGTGCTAATCCATCTCGTTGTGGGGACTTCCTGTTTTTTGATAACTTTCCATATCAAACATATTGCTTCCCCAGGGATTGGTCCCTTCTGATAATGTGTTCCAATTGTGAGTGAAGACGTCTTATCATTCTTGCTTCTAAGGAGCATTCTGGCTATACTTCTCCCAACATTGATTTGTTTGTTCTCCTGGTTCTTTCAATATTCTTCTCTAACACCATAACTCAAATT
Organism: Chrysochloris asiatica; assembly: GCF_000296735.1. NCBI lineage: Eukaryota > Metazoa > Chordata > Mammalia > Afrosoricida > Chrysochloridae > Chrysochloris > Chrysochloris asiatica. The sequence continues at coordinate 1,390,620 of NW_006408884.1, read as the reverse complement.
CATCAGTTCATCTCTGGTCTTGGTCTTCCTTATTCATTGCCCAACTTTCACATGCAGATGTGAAAGTACCATGGTTTAGGTCAGGCACACCTTAGTCCTCAAGCTGATACCTTTGTTCTTGAATAGTTTAATGAGGTCTTGTGCAGCTATAGTCACTTAAAATGGGCATAAGTGTAGTATCAATTTCAAAAAGACATTTGTTGTGGTTAAGTTCTATTGAGTTGATTCTGACTCATAGCTATACTCTATAGGGTTTCTAAGGTTTTAAATCTTTCTCCTAAAAAGAAGCTGGTGTACTAGAACAGCCAACACTCCAGTGCTTATCTTATTAAGACATTGTGATAATTTAAAATATGTAATACTTCATACAAGTAACTGCTATATATGCATTCCATCAATTTTCATTGGTATTATTATATTATTACTCTACTGATGTGTCTAAACATATCTGAAATACCTATTTGAGCTATCTGTCTGGTATCCTCAGATGATTATTCTATTGTTTCTATCCTATGTGTTTATGCCTATGCTTTGCTGTTACTCTGAAATGCTGTGAATCGTTTTCTCTGTTTAATAAACACTTCAGTACTAATGACTTAAGCCATTTAGTAAAGTACACATACTTTGAAACTGAACTGAAGCATTTTTTTTTTTTTCAAAGAAGGCGTCTTTAAATTCTCACATTTTGGCAATTTTGTTGCCCTTCTTCTGCATGCTTTTTAAAATATGTCTCTATGGAGCAGAGATCCATCATGACACTCAGCTGTTCC
>NW_006408884.1:1386022-1386590 GCF_000296735.1 Chrysochloris asiatica | reverse complement strand
ATTGTTTCGTTCTGCTGTACATGGGGTCGCTATGAGTCGGTTCCAACTCAATGGCACCTGACAGCAACGACAACAACAACATGGAGCAGATCACATGGCAATGTAATCCATTTAGAAGAGTTGCCTTATCTATGAGCTCAAATCATGATTTATCATTCATGGCTTCATGCACAGAACATAGCATAAAGCCCAATATGAAAGTTTCTGAAAGATGTTTGAATGATTGAGTGGAAAATATCACCTCTGGAGACAATATTATGAGTTAAAATTTTTTAATCTTATGTTTTCTAAAGTATCTTTCTGAGGAAAAAATCTTACAAAAAACTATTTAGCATGGGTATATTTTTCATTTACATATCACCCATTGAAATATGAAGTACATGAAAGAACATTCATGTCCTAGTTGCAGATTTTTTCCCAACATACAAGACAGTACCTGTGATAAAAGGGATCATGGATAAATATTTGTGGATGTTGTTGCTGTTGTTGTCAGGTGCCATCGAGTCGGAACCGACTCATAGCGACCCCATGCACAGCAGAACGAAACAATGCTCGATCCTGGGCCAAC
>NW_006408884.1:1368284-1385051 GCF_000296735.1 Chrysochloris asiatica | reverse complement strand
GATATCAGCAATGATATCTTTCATTCCACGGCCTCTTCTGAATCCAGCTTGAACCTCTGGAAGTTCTCTGTCAATACATGATTGTAGCCGTTTCTGTATTACCTTTAGCAAAACTTTACTCACTTGAGATATCAATATTTGTGGATACTTGATCTAAATAAGCGATACTTTCAGCAAATAAATTTCGAAAACACTATGTATTTGCACATTGTTTTTTAAATAGTACATAAATGTAAGATAAGCACTGAAATTATAGCCACAAGGTCCACAGTTCAAACCCACCAGCCACCCTTTGGAAATTCTGTATAGGATCACCATGAGTTGGAACCAACTTGACAGCACTTAACAACAACAAAGGGAATAAATGTATCCAACCTAATTTAATCCAGATATGGCGCTAAGGGTTAATGTGCCAGATTGCAAAGCCGATTGAACTGCATAGTTAGTAGTTCAAGCTCACCAGCTGAAACCCTATACAGGGTCACTATGTTTTTGAGTTGTCTCAATGGCACTTAAAACAACAACACCCCAAAATTATTTAACCATGAAATATTACTATATTTAACACCTGTTAATTACTAATAACACTTACCTCTAATTAAATGATATTTGAACTTTTCATGAATAACTCTACATGAATAATTTCTTTAAAAAAAAAATCAATATAAGGCTGGTCCTTATAAGTTGGAGATTAAAGATATTTCAACTGTTTGATTTGCCCCACATTATGCCTTCTGTAGTCTAGATATCAATCACCATTGTTCCTTTCCCTCAAGTTCCAGGGTTATCCAGCATGCTTCAATGACTCACAAAACTCACAATTGTCACACACACACACACACACACACACACACACACACACACACACACACACAAACGGCTTACGAAGTTGTGGAGGTTGTCAAGTCCCAAATCTGTAGTTCAGAGATCAGTCTGGAAGAGTCTTCTCACCCATGTAGTCTTTTTTGTTTGTTTGTTTTTTAGTCTTTATTGTGAATTGAGAGAACGTTTACAGGGCAGATCATCAGTTTTACATTCACCAAATCAATACTTGTTTTATTACAATGGTTATTATCCCCTCCATGTACTGCATCAGCTAACAGTATTTCTCTATTTATTTTAGCACTTAAAAAAACAAAAACAAAAACAAACAATATTCAGGCATATAAAATAATTTAAACCACCAAAGGGCTTGCCTCCTGGCCACCAGCTCTCAGTCCCTCTCTTCCATGTCCCCAACTCTGCCTCCGTCTCTGGTGTCGCTTCTTCTATGGATAAGGTCTCACATTCCACTTGTGCTCTTCTCCTTTGATAGTCCTAGGGTCCTCTGTTTCTAGACTATAAGATTAACTATTCCCCCATTTTTTTACAAAACTTCTACCTTTACAATTGTCACAGCCACAATTAGTCATGATGACAACTACTCACTATTGAAGCGTAAGCCTCTTATCCCCATCTCTTTTTACCAGACTTATCTAGACAAAATGAAAATGATACTGTGGGGACACTATCTTCCCACACACACTCTTAAACTAAACTTCTTGAAAACTTGTAAGTCAGTCACTTTGTGCCTTTATCACCCCCTCATTTTAGGTAGCCAATGTCTATGTTGCCCATTCCTATCTACCCTGTATACAGAGGGGATAGCATTGATACTTGAGGTGAAGACTCCTTTGCTCTCTGTTTGTATTTTGAGCTACTACATCCATAAGTATAAACCAGGTTAATCAAATTGTAACAATTTACCCTCATTTCCTTTATCAAAATTATTATTATTATTATTTTACCATCCTCTCGTTGAATTCTGATTATCAAGCCATTGAGACTAGGTCAAATTGGTACTATCTGCAACTTTTACATGTTCTTTTGCATCTCCTTCACTTCATATCAGTTGGAGGCTTCACTCTTAGCTATAGCTGTCTATGGCTATGTCCTTGTCCATGGGCTCAGGTGTTACCAGGTCTCACCACACTTCAGACCAACCAGCCCTTCCTCTCCTCTCTCTTATCTGCTGGTCAATGGGAGTCTATGGAGCTTAGTGGAACTCAGCCCATTTCTTCATTGCTGCCTTTTCCCCTCTTTCACTCACCAGTAGACCAATGTGGTTGCCAGCAAGCTTACATGCCTACTCATGTGTTCCCTTTGACTTTCAGTCTTGGGGGGTGGGAGTTGTCCTTAAGGGATTTGATTGCTTGCCTCCATGTAGTCTTAGGATCTGAGGATTCCAAATCGGCATGTCAGGTGACAGGCTATGGAGGCACGAGGCTGAGGAAATTGATGAATCAGGTCAACTGATGGGCCAAAAGTCTCACGAACATAACTAGCCAGATTTCAGATCCAGGACAAAAGAGCAAGCTTTTCCTAAGCAGTCTTATAAATTGGCATTTGCTGTGGTTAAGTGCTGTCAAATCAGTTCTGACTCATAGCAACCCTATGTAGAGTTTCAGAGGAGCAGCTGATTAATTTGAGCTGCCAACCTTGCAGTTTATAATCCAGTGCTGATTCTGCAGTGCTGCATCAGATGTCCCAAGGGAAACAAACGGTGATAGTTAAGTCACATCCTCTATTAAGTTGGGGGAATTCTTAATACATCTTTCTGTTATGTGCTGTTGAGTCAATTTTGACTTATACTGACCATGTATAGGGTTTCCAAGGAGAGGCTGGGCATTTGAACTGCTGGTCTTTCATTTCAAACCAAACTTTCATCCCAGCACTTATCCTACAGCACCACACCAAGGTACCTGAGGTCCACTGTAATCTTTAGTCCTTTGTTGTTGTTACTTTTAAGTGCCTTCAAGGTGGTACAGACTCATAGTGATCTTATTCACAACAGTGAAACACTGCCTTTTCCTGAGCCAACCTCACAATTGCTGCTATGCCTGAGCCCATCACTGTGCCAATCCATCTAATTGGGGTGGGAGGGGGTGTCTTCCTCTTTTTTGCTGACTTTTTTGCTCATTTGTAACTTCTGATGACATGTCTGATGAAGTCTGGCTATCCTAGCTTCTAAGGAGCATTCTGGCTGTGCTTTTTTGAACACAGATTTGTTTCCTGGCATAGACTAGCGAACACCTCTAGACTGCATCATTTAACTGAAACTTTTTTTTTTTTTTTTTTGTATTCCACCAGTTCCTGTAGCCTTGTTTTAAACTAGTGTCTTCAGTGTAGCCCAGACTTCTTCCTTTAGTAACACCCATTTTTTTTTTTTAATCAAAGTTTATTGTTGCAAGTCTTCTAGGTGTATAATTCAGTGTCATTAAATGCTTTCACAAAATGTTGTGTAACCATAATTAATATGCAACAACAGTCCTTGATCATTTGCTACCTCTTGAAATGGATTAGCATCAACCAATTATTTTTGATACATTGTCTCTGTGTATTCCTTTAATCTTTTTTTTTTTTTTTAATTATTTCTGCACCATTCAATATTTTGCCCAGATGATTGTTGTTTAGTTCCATCTCATAGTGAACCTGCGTAGGGTTTCTGAGGAGCAGCTAGTGGATTTGAACTGTCAACCTTGCATTTTGAGTCAACCTTGTGGTCCAGTACTTATCCTACAGTGCCACATCAGGGCTGCATTTTATCCGTAGAATCCTTCAATATTTAAAACCAAGGCTTGAATTATGTCCCTCAATTGTTTCAGCTTGTGACATGCTGAAACTCTCCTCCCCTTTTTATTTTCTAACTCCAGGTCCTCATCCATTTCCTTATAACACTTGACTTTGCCTCTTCAAGCTTCCCTTTGTAATTTTCTGCTCAACTCTTTAACTTAATAATGTATTCCAATTACTTTAGCTTCTCTATGTTCAAGAGCAAGTTTCAAAGACCCTTCTGACTTTTTTTTTTTCCTTTTAATTCTTGTCTTTTAAATGACCCTTTGCTTTCTTCATGTATTATGTCACTGATGTCCTCTCATAATTCTAGAATTTGGTCATTAGTGTATAATGTATAAAATATATTTTTGAGATGGTCTCTAAATGTAGGTGGTGTATACTCAAATTGGTATTTTGGCTTTCATGGCTTTTTTCCCCCTTCAGCTTCAGAATGAATTTGCATATGAGTTACTGATGGTCTGTTCTTTAGTTAGCACTTTGCATTGTTTTGGCTGATGATACTAACCTTTTCCATCATCTCTTCCTCCATGTGTAGTAATTTCAATTACTGTGTATTCCATCTGGTGAGATCCACAGTGTATAGTCACAGTTTATATTGTTGAAAATAATATTTGTAATGATTAAGTTATTCGCCTTGCAGAATTCTAACCATGCGATCTCATCATTTTTATGATCAAGGTCATATTTTGCAACTACTGATCCTTTTATGTTTCCAAATCTCCAATCACTATTAATTATCAAATGCAACTTGATTGCATATTTGATAAATTTCAGAAATTTGAAGGTGGTGGTAGTGTTAGTGTGCCTTGCCTCAATTCTAAATCATAGTGGCCCTGTGTAGGTTTCTGAGGCTGGGAACAGAGAGCCTCATCTTTCTCCCTGTAGAAGTTTGTAGTATTCTTCAGTTTCTTCATCACTGGCTTTAGTGGTTGGAACATTAACTTGAATAATAGTGGTATTAACTCATCTTTCCAGTAGTTGTATGGATATTATCCAGCACACATATCATTGCCTTCAAGATATGAGTATTCAATAGAGTAAAGCACAACAAAGTCATAAGAACATATTATAGGATTGGGAAAAGTATCTAGAAGGATGTAATATTAGATGAAGGATGGTTTTCCAGGCACATAATGACTTTGTTTAGAATATTAGATTTGGAACTCCATTTTTGCTATTTAACATTTTAAAGAGGTCTTTTGTATCAGATTTGCTTAATGCATTTAGATAATCCATATTATCTAATACAAACAGAGTGATTTCAAAGACATCAGATACTCTCCTTGATGATTAATGCAACACCACTCTTCTTCAGTTTGTAGTTCTCATCACTATAAACCACAAGTTTGTCATCTTCAAATTGGGCAATACCAATCAATTTCAGCTCACTAATGCCTAGGATATCAAACTTTATGTGCTCCATTTTATTTTTGACAGTTTCTAATTGTCCTACAATCATACTTTGTGCATTCTATATTCCTATTATTAACAATTTTTTGCAGCTATTTCATCTCATTTTGAGTTGTGTCCCATCAGTAAACGAAGGTCACAAGCACTTTAGTCCAGCCACATCATTAATTTCACATCTTCTTTGAGTAGGAAACTTTTCTCCCAATGGGATCTTCTTCTGGTATTATATCAGACAATGTTCCACTGATCCTCACAAGGTTTTTAATGGCTAACTATTCAGAAATGCTCCACCTCTCCTTCTCCATAGTCTTGAAGCTTCATTGATGCCTGTACACCATAGGTGATATTCTGGGTATTTAAAATACCAGTGACATAGCAACACATAAGCTACCACAATTTGACAAACTGACAGATGAATAGTGGTGTACATTTATAGATATGTGGTTATGAAACTCCTGAGAATATTTTGAAACACCAGTCTGGAACATTAAAGCAAAGGTTTAGAGAAGAGGGATGGTTGAGGATATAGATTAAGATTCAAGCTATGAACATATGTAAAGTTATATGAGAAAGAATTTCTAATTAAAAAAGAAGAGATATACAAAAATAAATGTTGGAGAAAGACCACAAAGAAGACAGAAAGGGAGCCAAATGTGTATAAAGGAAATCAGGACAATGTGATGTCTTAGAGGTCAAATAAAAATTATTTAAAAGAAAGAATGGTCAGCAGCATCATAGGCTGATAAGACAAGGCTAGAAACATTTTCACTGGAATAAGTGACCATAAAAAGTTGCCCAGATATAATGATGGTGCTAGGGTTTCCAAATAAAGAAATAGCTACTGAAAAAAGTGTGACTGTAAGTTGATTACTGGTTTTAGAATTACAGATATTGTAGAAAATCGCTGTGAGTGAGGCCCTGTTGTATTTGCTTTATGTTTGTTGTGCCCAGAATTCGGGGTCCCCAAAGACCACCAAGGAGCCGACGCCGATGCAAGTGCACAAGGGTTGTTTATTCAAGCTCGAGCCTAGGCCTTCTTCGTATCCGGCACAGCGGACTCCGGAAAAGGTCCTGAGCTCTTTGTTTGCGGAGTTTTTATAGAGTTTTCAAACAAGCTTAGGGTTTCTCAGCTTTACAATATTTGGATTGGTTGACATTTGGTAAAGTATGAGATACTACAGTTTAATTGGTCAGTACTGGTGGTCTTTTTTTTCTAGGCTAGGATAAGGAAAACATCTGGCATCTGGCCTTGGGTTGTCCTGTCTACTGCTTATCTAGTTCTTGCTATTGCTAGGGGTGAAAGGATATTCTAAGGCAGCATGAGCTGATTTAGCACGTTCCTGGAACAGGAGGATGTGTTCAGGCTAATGTACAGAATGGAGTCTTTTTCTTGGTCCTACATGTTCATCTGAGTAGAAAACAATTGTCTCTTATATCACGACACTCAAGTCTAGCAGGGTGAAAAAGATATAATAAACATCAAGTAGCAAACATTATAAAAATTGTTAGAAGGTAACCATTGATATTGAAAAGTAGAAAAAATTGACTACAGTTAGGGAGATCAGGAGAGTTCAGTGTGAAAGCAGATTGTAATCTAAAGTTAGGCTCAAGTAGACTTTATTTGATGATATTTTAGCAATGACCTAGACTAAAGGAAGTGAATATGAGTCATATGGATATCTAGGGAGGAACACTTGAGGCTAGAGAACTCCAAGATACTGCAAACATCCTGAGGTAGCAGACCTGTAGGTATGGAGCAGTGTGAGCAAAAGGAGATTAATATAAAATATGAGGTTAAGAAAGCTTCAGAAATAAGGCTAGAAAACTCAGGTATTCAAAATCACTGAAAGAAATTGAGCTTTTATTAAATACAACAAGAATCAATTTCTGTTGTTAGCAATGTCACCTTTTTCCCAGATTTTCATAGGCAGTGTTCAGTTTGTGGATTACTGGCATCAATAAATTGCTTCATAATTTTTGATATAGTTACCACAAAATGACACAGTAATGACAGAAGATTCGTTTTGACAAGTGTCTTATGAAAATGCAGGACCATATGCTCCCTACTTGATAATGAGCAAGGGGAAGAAAAGAATGAGATGTTATATTGGAATGAAGAAGAGGAAAACAGACTGGGAACTTGATAAGGGTATTTGCTAATTTTTTTTTACGCATCGATAAAACACATCAGTGCATTGAATCTGGACTCTTTTGTAGAATTAAGTAAGAATTTCATACTTAATCAACATTGTGCCATCCTGCTCTCCTCGGTCAAATCACTTTATTTACAGAACAAAATGATTACTTAAAGGTTTTGGGACAAAGATATCCTGGTTCAGATAATATCCTGAACCAAAATTTTAGGAGAGCATAATGATTAGCATGAAACATTAAAAAAAAAAAAAAAACCTCAATTTTAAATATCTAGAATTTGGTTCTGAATAAATCTGAATCTTCACAGGCTATTCATTATTCACTGATAAAATAAAAAATAATATTTGGATATGATATCAGAAGGGGCCATTCCATGGAGAAGGACCAGTCCATAGGGAAGGACATCATGCTTGGTGAAGTAGAGGGTCAGTGAAAAGTAGGAAGACTCCCTAACAAGATTGACTGGTACAAGGGCAGCCATTAAAGCAGAACAACAATTATGAGGATGATGCAAGATCTGGCAGTTTGTTCTGCTATGCATAGGGCCATATGAGTTGGAATCCACTTGAGGGGACTTAACAACAACAGCATGTCACATTTGTAGTACCATAGTAGGGTTCTGTGTCAACTTGACTACACCAGGATTTCCAGAGCTTTAGCAGTTGAGTTGTGCTTATTGCCGTGGTGATGAAACCTAATACAGGGATAGTTAACTGTATGATGAGTGGCTATGAGCAGCCAATCAATTAATGGGGTGTGGCCTGATCCCAATATAATGGACATACAGGAAAGACTCTATCTCTTCTGCTGAGGACCTGGGACTCTACAATTGTAACTCATTTCCTTGATAATAATTTACTCTTTATATATAGAGAGAGAGTTGTTTTGTTGTTATGTGCCCTGGAGTTGATTCCAACTCATAGAGACCCTGTACAGGGTTTTCGAGGCTGTAAATCTTTACGGGAGCAGAAAGCCTCACCTTTCTCCCGCAGAACAGCTGGGAGTTTCGAACTGCTGACCTTGTGGTTCGCAGCCCAATTCATAACCACTATCCACTATGCTACCAGAGCTCCTTTCATATGTGTTTATATATATATATATATATATCGAGAGAGAGAGAGAGAGAGAGAGAGAGAGAGAGAGAGAGAGAGAGAGTGTCCCGGTGCGGCACTTTGGATTAATGTGCTAGACTGTAAAGCCTGTTTGAAGTACAAGATTGGTGGTTCAAGCTCACCAGTCGCTCCTTGAAAACCCTCTCTCACTATGGGTCAGAACCAACTCAATAGCACTTAAGAAAAACAACAACTATATATATAGAGATCTAGATCTTGATCTAGATCTCTATATATATGATAGGTACATATTGGAGGAAAACCTCTCCCTGCTTTAAGAAACTTACAGTTTAGTTACAAGAATATCTTGGGTCTGAATAATTTAGGCAAATTATAGCTTGTCAATAGGGTAAAGAGCAACCAAGTCATGGGAACACATTAGTAGGATTCGAAAATATTTCTAGGAGTATGAAATATTAGATGAAGGATGGTTTCCCAAGCACAGCCAACTTTGCTTAGAATGTTTGGATTTGAAAATGAATCTTTCAAGACTAAAGACGAAACCCAAAATCAAACCCCAACTCAAAGTCATAGAGTCGAATCCAATTCACAACCACTCACAGCAACCGTGTGTAGGCCTCTGAGTAAATGAAGTTGTTAGCCTTTAAATTACTGGGCCTGGAAGTGTAAGTGTACTTGGAGTGTTTATATTGATAATATTTGACATTTAAGATGATTCTATTATGTTGAAAATGGGATGACTAGCCAAGCAAAGGGATCACATTTTAATGAACTGTTAAGCACTCCATGAAGACCTGGTGTGCTCCTATAGGATTATCATTTGACCACAAGGTCAGTTTGAACCCCAAGTTGGCAGTTCAAATCTACCAGCTACTCCTCAGAGACTCTATAAAAAGTACACTGTGAGCACTTAACAACAATACCAATGACAACAAACGTTACATGTATTGACTAATTCCAATTAAGAGCCTACAGAATTCTCTCTCTGATTCACACTTTTTTTAAACTTAATACTTGAAGAAAATACAAATTAATTATTTTACACATATTTAAAATATCCACATCATCTAGAAAATTCTATATAGTATATAAGGTTGTTGTTATTGTTGTTGTTAAGTGCCGTCGAGTCGGTTCTGACCCATAGTGACCCTATATAGGGTTTCGGAGGAGCAGCTGGTGAGCTTGGACCACCAATCTTGCAGTTCAAATGGCTTTGCAGTGTGGCGCATTAACCCACAGTGCCACATCAGGGGCTATTAATAATTTAATTAAGTATATTTCACTTTCTGACTGGCAGTGAGATCCCTTAACACCCATATATGGTTACTACACAGGAATCATTAAAATAAAAAATACATACTTTTTGAAGGATATATACAGTAAATCAAAAGTCCATTTTTGTTTAAATATTTTTTATTCAGCTATATTATATCATTTTCAAAAGCACAATTTATAGTGTTCATAACAAGGCCAATTGAATATCCATGAGATCTGAGTGTGCACCCAACTTTTTCTTAAAGTACTCAATAAGCAAGCAATAATTTTTATTTTAATTCATTTTTAGTAAGTCTTCAGAGAATCATATTTTAATGAGGAAATCTGAGTATATGAAAATATTCACTATATTAACATTTTTCACTTTGCTATGCACACTGAATTATGTCTCAGCAGGTTAATAAAAACATTATTTCATGATGTGTCTCTAGTCTACTAGAGGTATCTGATGGGTTGTGGCCAAATTGTTTATAACATTTTGTATTAAAGAATTATCATGATTTCCCTAATAATCTCAGTATCTGAACATACTAGAAAAATGAATTTTGCTCATCTATATTTCTTACAGCTAATTAAATGTTGTTGTTGTTGTTAAGCGCTGGTGAGTTAGTTCCTACTCATACCAACCCTGTATAGAGCATCCAAGGAATGGCTGCTGAGTTTGAACCATCGTCGTTTAGTTCAGACTTTGCGATCCAGTTCTCTATCCCACAGCACCACACCAGGTCTCTAGTTACTTAAATAAAAGACAACTTAAAACTGCATCTCAGAAACCCTGTATAGGGTGGCTATGGGTCGGAACTAACTCGAAAGCATTTAACAACAACAGCATAATTGATACTGGTCTGATTTTATTTATAGTCCTGGTGGTACAGTGGCTAAGATTTCAGCTGCTTAATTAAAGACCAGAAGTTCAAACTCAGCAAGCATTTGCTTGTCAGTGATGTTGCAGTCTGTTTCTCTAAAAATTTACTTGGCAGGAGCAGGTCAGCTCTGTCTTGCAGGGTGGCTATGAGTCATACTCGACTTGTTGGAAATGGGATGTGGTGATATTATGTTAATGATATTGTAAAAAGGACATGTTTTACTGAGATTCACAATCCACACCAATGGAAAAAGCAGCTAAGAAATCAAATGACAATCGTTGTTGTTTTAAAGTGCTTTCAAGTTGTTTCTGACCTATAGAGACCATGTATAAGGTTTCCAAGGAGCAGTTGGTGAGGTTAAACCATCAACCTTGTGGTTTAAACCGAATTGCAGTCCAGCGCATTTACCTACAGTGCCGTTGGTACATTATAAATGTTTAAAAATTTTTGTTAATAAAAATGATGTCACTATGAGGACTAAGAAGTCCTCATGTGTTACTATAGGATATATGCTACACTATTAAACCCAAGGTGTTGTTTTTGCTGTTGTTAGGTGCCATCAAGTTGATACTGACCCATAGCAACCTTATGCACAGCAGAACGAAACACTGCACGATCCTGAGCCAACCTCACTACTGTGGCCATGCTTGAATCTATCGATGCTGCCTCTTGGCCATTCCATCTCGTTGGGGGTCTTCCTCTTTTTCTCTGACCCTCCACCTTACCAAATATGATATCCTTCTCCAATGACTGGTCCCTCCTGACAATATGTCCAAAGTATAGGAGATGAAGTTTGGCCATCTTAGCTTCTAAGGAGCACTCTGGCTGCACTTCTTCCAAAACAAATCTATTGGTTCTTTTGGCAGCCCATGAAACTTTCAGTATTCTCCTACAACACCATAACTCAAAGGCATCAATTATTCTACGGTCTTCCTTAGTCACTGTCCAGCTATCTCATTCATATGAGGTTAATGAAAATACCATGGCTTGGGTCAGGAGCACCTTAGTCTTTTCAAGCTGATATATTTTCTCTTCAATACTTTAAAAAGGTCTTCTGCAGCAGATTTGCCTAATGCAATAAGTCATTTGATGTCTTGACTGCTGCTTCCATGAGTGTTGATAGTTGATCCAAGAAGAATGAAGTCCTTGACATCTTCGATCTTTTCTCCATTGATAAGAATGTTGTTTATTGGTCCAGTTGTGAAGATTTTTGTTTTCTTTACATTGAGAGGTAATCCATATTGAAGGCTGTGTTCTTGGGTCTTCATCAGTAAATGTTTTAAATCATCTTCACTTTCAGCAAGCAAGGTTGTATCATCTGCATATCTGCATGTATGCAGGTTGTTAAAGAGTCTTCCTCCAATCCTGATGCCATGTTTTTCTTCATAGAACCCAGCTTCTCAGATTATTTGTTCAGCATAGAGGTTGAATAAGTATGGTGAAACAATACAACCTTGTTGCACACCTTTCTTAATTTTAAAGCATTCAGTGTTCCCATGTTCCATTTGAACAACTGTATCTTGGTCCAGGTACTGATTCCTCATGAGCACAATGAAGCGTTCCAGAATACTCATACTTCGAAATGTTGCCCATAAATTGTCATGATCCACACAATTGAAAGCCTTTGCATAGTCAATAAAACATAGGTAAACATCTTTCTGATATTTTCTCTGCTTTCATCCAAGATCCATCAGATATCAGCAATGATATCTCTTGTTCCACGTCCTCTTCAGAATCCAGCTTGAACCTCTGGAAGTTCTCTGTCAATGTATGATTGTAGCCATTCCTGTATTACATTTAACAAAACTTTTCTTGCTTGAGATATCAAAGAGAATGTCTGATGATTTCTGCATTCCATTGGGTCACCTCTCTTTGGAATGGGCACAAATACGGATCTCTTCCAATCATTCGGCCAGATAGTTGTCTTCCAAATTTCTCGGTAGAGATGAGTGATTGCCTCCTGTATCGCCTCGCCTCACTTTCTTGAAACATACTAATTTTTATTCCATCAATTCCTGGTTCCTTGTTCTTTGCCAATTCCTTCAGTGCACCTTGAACTTCCTCCTTCAGTATCGTTGGCTCTTGATCATATGCTACCTCTTGAAACAGTTGAATATTCACCATTTTCTGTTGGTACAGTGACTCTGTGTATTCCTTCCATCTTCTCTTAATGCTTTCTGCATCATTCAATAATTTACCCAGAGAATCTTTAAATAACGAAAGTCGAGCCTTGAATTTTTTCTTCAGATCCCAGAGCTTGAGAAATGGTGAGCAAGTTTTTCCTTTTTGGTTTTCTGATTCCAGAGCTTTGCACAGTTTATTATAATATTTGGCTTTATCTTCTCGAGCTGATCTTTGAAATTTTCTATTCAGCTCTTGGGCCTCCTCTTTCCTCCATTTGCCTTAGCATCTCTACACTGGAGAGGAAGTTTCAGTGTATCTTTTGACATACGTTTTGATCTTTTCCTTCTTTCTTGTCTCAATGACTTTTTGCTTTCTTCATGTATGATGTTCTTGATGTCCTCCCACAACTCTTCTGGTGTTCTGTCTTTAGAGTTTAATGTATCAAATCTGTTCTTCAGAAGATCTCTAAATTCTGATGGCATATTTAAGGTCATATGTTGGCTCTCATGGACTTGTTTTAATTTTCTTCAGCTTCCATTTTAATTTGCATATGAGTAATTGATAGTCTGTTCCATAGTTAGTCCCTGGCCTTGTTTTCACTGATGATATGGAGCTTTTCCATCATCTCTTTCAGCAGATGTTGTTAATTTGATTTCTATGTATTCCATCTGGTGAGGTCCACGTGTATAGTCATCTGTTATGCTGTCTAAAGAACAAATTATTGGTTTTGTAGAATTCTATCATGCGTTCTCCAGCATCATTTCTATCACCAAGGCCATAGTTTCCAACTACTGATCCTTCATCTCCAAACCTTTGCATTTCAGTCACCAGTAATGATCAGTGCATCTTGATTGAATGTTTGATCAATTTCAGATTCAAGAAATTGGTAGAATTATTCTATTTCATCCTTACTGCCTTTAGTGGTTAGTGTGTAAATTTGAATAATAATGGTATTAACTGGGCTTCTCTGTAGGCACATGGATATTACCCTATCACAGACAGCATTGTACCTCATGGCTGATCGGGATATGTTCTTTTTGACAACGAATGTAACACCATTCCTCTTCAATTTGTCATTCCTGGCATAGCGCATGTTGTTGTCAGATTCAAAATGGCTAATACCAGTCCATTTCAGCTCACTAATGTGTAAAAAGATATCCATGTTTATGTCTCACATTTCATTTTTGACAACTTCCAATTTTCCCAGATTCATACTTCATACATTCCATGTTCTGATTTTCAGTGGATGCTTACCACTGTTTCTCTTCATTTTGAGTTGTGCCCCATCAGCTAATGAATGTCCCACAGGCTTTTCTCCCATGGGCTTTACTCCATTCGTGTTATCATGGTCAACTCTAATTTGAGGAGGTAGTTCTTCCTCAATTGCATTTTCAGTGCCTTCCAACCAGAGGGGCTCTTTTCTTGGCACTATATCTGACAGTGTTTCTCTGCTATTCATAAGGTTTTAATTGACTAAATATTTGGAAGTAGTTTGTCACTACTTCTTCCTAGTCTGTCTTGTCTGGAAGCTCATCTGAAACGTGTTCACCATGGGTGACCCTGCTGGTATTTAAAATACTGGTGGTATAGCTCATCTCACAAGCCACCTCTCCTCTGTCTGTTTGTCGTACTGTGGTGGCTTGTGACTTGCTGTGAACCCCTAGGTACATTGGTCAAACCTACAAGTTGATCCTTAGAAACTCTATATAGGGTCACCAGGAGTCAGCACTGACTTGACAACACTTAACAACAACAACAATTAGGATTAATGTGTCTGACCCACACCCTGGCATGTCACATGGACGCATATGCCTGTGGAAGCTGGAAAATGAATTATGGAGGGTCAAAGAATTGTTATTCTTGAATCATGGTGCTGGTGAAGAATATTTGTTTATACTGTGGACTGCCAAAAGAATGATCAAATCTTTCTTTAAGAAGTATAGCCAGAATGGTCCTTAGAAGCAAGGTTGCTGGGAATTCCTCTCACATAATTACAACACGTTATCAGGAGAAACCCATCTCTAAAGAATGACATCATGGTTTTTAAAGAGTCAGAGAAAAGAAGGCAATATCTCAAAAAGATAGACTGACATGTTTTTGTTGTTGTTGTTAAATGCCGTTGAGTCAGTTCCAACCCATAGCCACCCTGTACAGGGTTTCTGAGATGCAGCTGGTAAGGTTGAACTACCGACCTTGCAGTTCAAAGTGACTTTGCAGTCCAGGGCAAAACCTCACAGCATCACCTAGCAGCTGCAGTGATGGGAGCCAACTTAACCAGGATTGTGAGGGTGAAGCAAAACTCAGAAGTATTTGGTTCTTTTGCCATGGAGTTGCTGTAAGTCAGAACCAACTTGATGACACCTAACATCTACATCAAGGATTTGGGGAAGGCATTCCATTTAAATGACTGACCATTCTTTAAAATGAATATCTCTTAGAGTCAATATGAAACTATGATTAAATAAAGGAATCAGGATTATTGAAGCTCAAAATTCATAAGAACTATGAATATTAGTATTTTGAAGAGTTATTAGATGTATAATAAGAAATTAACTCTGTATTTTCACTAAAAATAAAAACCATTTAAATTTGGTTTTAAAAATAAATTTTCATCAAAGTTGTTTCAATATATATTAAAGAATTCATGATAATACTAATATACATTGCTGTTGTTGATGAGTGTCTTCGAGTCAGTTCCGACACATAGGGACCCTGTATAAGGTTTCAGAGGAGTGGCTGGTGAGTTTGAACCACTGACTTTGAGGTTCAAACCGACCTTAGAGTCCATTGCTTATTGTACAGTGCCACACCAGAATTTCACTAATATGCATAAACAGGGTTTTTATTCATGAGGTTATTACTTTGACATTTATAATTAACATATGAAACAAAGTAACTTTAAATTTTAAGATGTTTTCATATTATAGTGATCATTTGAGTATTTATAAGAAAACAAGAAAGTTAAATGAGCATAAATCATTTATATATGTTTCATTTGTGCCATTGAAATGAAATTCTTGACAATTTTAATCTTTTCTTCATTTTCCACAATGTTGCATTTTGAACCAATTGTGAGGATTTTGTTTTCTTTATGTTGAATTGTAGTCCTTACTGAAAGATGTAGTCTTTGATCTTCATCAAAATCCTCTTCACTCTGAGCAAGCAAAGTTGTATCATCTTCATTTTGTTTATTAATGAGTTTTCTTCTTATCTTGATTCTGGGTCCTTAGTGTTCAAGATTTTTGTTTATTTTCCCAGCACACAGATTGAATAATTTTTGTATAAGGATTCAACACTCACACACATCTTTCCTTATTTTAATGACTTGTAAATGACTGCCTGTTGGTCTATGTATAAGTTCCATATGAGCACAATTAGGTGTTCAGAAATCCCCACTGAATGTCTTTGCATTATTAATGAAACACAGATAAACATCTTTCTAGTATTCTGTGTTTTCATCCAAAATTCATCTATAGCAATAACGCATACCACACATTATAATGAAGCAAGTGTCATTGTGAAAGATAATATGCCATGTATTATTATGAAAATCAAATCTTGCTGATTTTAAATTTAATACTCAGGTAATTGTTTTCTGAATGCTGAAAAAAAAATGAAATTCAAAAACACTTGAGTGTGGTAAAATTATTTAACTTCCGTTGCCAATGAAATTTTTTTTAATGTTTTATTGAAAATTATATGATAGATTACATGAGAGAACTTTAGTTTTACATTCATTCCATCGTATATCATCTCACTGCCATGGTTCCAATCCCCTCCATGTATCATCAACTACCCAAAGGGTATATCCCAGAAACCCACCCCTACACTTCTCCCTCCTCCCCCCAGTTTTGGGCCCACAGTCCCTTTCCCTCTCTGGGGAAGTCACCAGTCGCTTCATCATGTCATCATCTCTGTCCCCATCTAAGGCATCTCTGTTTCTCTGGGTAGGGTCCTGCTCTAGGCTCTTCTCCATTGATGGTCCCAGAGGCCTGCGCTCCCATCCTGGAGAATTAATCACTCCCTTCCTTGTTACAAAACTTCTATGTTTGCATTTCCATCCCTCATAATCTGTCCTGATAAGCATTATTCACTACAGTATCACGAGTTACGCATCTGTATCTCCTTTCATCAGTTCCGCCCAGACAGATTGAATAGTACCTACTGGAGATTCTGCCTTCCACCATGCTCCCTAACACCAGGTTCCCTCTTGAAAGCTTGTAAGCCAGTCACTTCTTGCCTTTGTAGTC
>NW_006408884.1:1331609-1347917 GCF_000296735.1 Chrysochloris asiatica | reverse complement strand
ACCCCCCTGGGATGGACTATGTTGGTTCCTGAGGGCTCACTGGTTCTTTGCAAGCGTGCTCCTTCTGAGAGCTTCTGCTCAGGGACTGTTAGGTTCCACAGTGGGCGGCACCCTCTGCCGGGTAAGAGCTGGGAGCAGGCGGGTGGGGGTTAAAAATGCTCGTAACTTCTCAGTTGTAGTTCTTTTAAAAAACTAAGTTCATAGAGTTGCCGCCTAATGTTTTATGTTTGCCCAAAGCTGTCTGTCTACCAGGCTGGGGTCCCTATTGTGACCCTGTCCTGTATTTCTCCAGATCTCACGTACCTGTCCCACTGGTCAGGGGAGTGCCGCCGCCGGACCGAATGATATATTCTATAAAGGTTTAATGATAGCATTCAAATTATGATAGCATTTCCTTTTGTTAAATTCTAGTGTTTCGGTTTAAGATTAGTGACTATACTTTTTCTCCTTCCTACATCAAAATGTGAGATCCATCTAAGATGCAGTCTCTAGTTATTCTTGTTGTTGCTGTTATCTCTGTATTACTTTTAGCAAAAATTTACTCGCTTGAGATATCAAAGAGATTGTCTGATGATTTCCGCTTTCCATTGGGTCACCTCTCTTTGGAATGGGCATAAATATTGATCTCTTCCAATCAGTCGGCCAGATAGTTGTCTTCCAAATTTCTTGGCAAAGATGAGTGAATGCCTCCTGTGCTGCCTCACTTTCTTGAAAGATTTCAATTTTTATTCCATCAATTCCTGGTGCCTTGTTCTTTGCCAATTCCTTCAATGCACTTTGGCCTTCCTCCCTGAGTATCATTGGCTCTTGTTCATATGGTACCTCTTGAAATGGTTGAACATTAATCATTTCCTTTTGGTACAATGATTCTGTGTATTCCTTCCATCTTTTCTTGATGCCTTCTGCATCATTCAATAATTTGCCCAGAGAATCTTTCAATAACGAAAGTCGAGGCTTGAATTTTTTCTTTAGTTCCCTCAGCTTGAGAAATGCTGACCGTGTTCTTCCATTTATTTTTCTAGTTCCAAATCTTTGCATATTTTATTATGGTTCTTGGTTGTATCTTCTTGAGCTGATCTTTGAAATTTTCATTTCAGCTCTTGGATCTCTTCAATTCTTCTATTTGCTTTAACTTCTCTACGCTGGAGAGCAAGTTTCAGAGTCTCCTCTGACATCCATTTTGATCTTTTCCTTCTTTCTTGTCTTCTTAATGAATTTTTGCTCTCTTTTTGTATGATGTTCTTGATGTCATCCCACAACTCTTCTCGTCTTCGGTCTTTAGTTTTTAATGCACCAAATCTGTTCTTCAGATGGTCTCTAATTTTAGGTGGCATAAATTCAAGGTCATATTTGGGCTCTCGTAGACTTGTTTTCATTTTTTTTTGACTTCAGTTTGAATTTGCATGTGAGTAATTGATGGTCTGTTCCACAGTCTGCCCCTGCCCTTGTTTTCACTGATGATATGGAGCTTTTCCATCTTCTCTTTCCACAGATGTAGTGAATTTGATTTCTATGTGTTCCATTTGGTGAGGTCATGTGTATAGTTGTCTCTTATGCTATCTAAAGAAGGTATTTGACTTGCAGAATTCTATCATTTGTTCTCCAGCATCATTTCTAATACCAAGTTCAAATTTTCCAACTACTGGTCCTTCCTCTTTGCACCCAACCTTTGCATTCCAATCACCAGTAATGAGCAATACATCTTGATTGCATGTTTGATCTATTTCAGATTGAAGAAGTTGGTAGAATTATTCTATTTCATCTTCACTAGCTTTAGTGGTTGGTGCATAAATTTGAATAATAGTGGTATTAACTGGGCTTCCCTGTAGGCACTTGGATATTATCCTATTACTTATAGCATTTTACCTCATGACTGATTTGGATATGTTCTTTTTGATGATGAATGCAACACCATTCCTTTTCAATTTGTCTTTCCCTGCATAGTAAACCATGTGGTTGTCATATTCCAAATGGTCAATACCAGTCATTTGCAACTCACTAATGCCTAAGATATCTATGTTAATGTGTTCCATTTCATTTTTGACAACTTCCCATTTTTCCAGATTCATACTTCGTACACTCCATGTTCTGATTTTCAATGGATGTTTACAGTTGTTTCTCTTCATTTTGAGTTGTGGCCCATCAGCAAATGAAGGTTCTGTGTACTTTTCTCCCCCGAGCTTAACTGTATTCACGTCATTGTGGTCAACTCTACTTTGAAGAGGAATTTTTTTTCCCCAGTTGCATTCTGAGTGCCTTCCCACCATCCGGTCCTGTATCTGACAATGTTTCTCTGCTATTCATAGAGTTTTCACTGACTAGCAATTAAGAAGTAGTTCGTCACCTTTCTTCCTAGTTTGTCTTTGTCTGGAAGCTCATCTGAAACCTGTTCACCATGGGTGACACTGCTGGTTATTTAAAATACCAGTGGCAGAGCCCTCAGAATCACAGCACCTCAAGCCACCACAGCTCGACAGACAAATGAGTGGTGGCCCTTTGATTTTATGTTGATACTGTCACTTTAAATTTAGATGTTCATCCTGATACAATCCTGATATAATCAAGATACAATCAAGATGTTCTCACCTGATAGTATCAATGCTGATACAATCAAGGTGTTCTCTCCCAAGATGGCGGCTCCTGGAACAGCTGAGTGTCTTGATCCAGAAAACAATGGATATCTGGATTCCCTTCAAATTCCCCAGCTGTGGTGGATGTAGGTTCCCTCTATTGATCTGTTTCTAATTATTGTAGATGCTGTGTTAATGTGTCAATTTTGGCTCTTTCTTCTTTTTGTTTGTGTGCATTTATTATAATAAATTGTCCTCTATGCACTGCTTGTGTCATGTCCCAAATATTTTGGTGTTTTGTGTTTTCATTCTCATTTGTTTCTAGGAACTTTGTGAATTCATGATGAATTTCTTCTACTACCCAGTTGCTTTTCAGCAGGGTGTTATTCAGTTTCCATGTATTTGACATTATTTCCTTTATCTTCCTTTTGTTGTTTTCTAATCTGATAGCATTGTGGTGTGAGAAGATGCTTTGCAGTATTTTGATATTTGTAAATTTATGGATGTTTGTTTTGTGGCCTAACACATGGTCTGTTCTGGAGAATGTTCCATGTGCATTGGAAAAGAATGTATATTGTGCTGTAATTGGGTTGAATGCTCTGTGCACATCTATGATGCATAGTTGTCTGATTGTGTTGTTTAGTTCCTCTATGTCTTTGTCAAATTCCTTCTGGTTGTTGTATCCATTTTTGAAAGAGATGTATTCAAATCGCCCACTATTATTTTGGATTTGTTTATTTCTTTCTTCAAATCTATAAGAGTTTGCTTTATATATTTTGGAGCTCTCATCTGGAGTATAGATATTTATTATGGTTATTTCATCTTGTTCAATTATCCCTTTAATCATGAGATAATGTCCATCTTTTTTTTTTATACTGGTTTTTGCCTTAAAGTTTATTTTATCAGAGATTAGTACTAGTGCTCCTGTTTGCTTTTTATTACACTTAGCTTGGTATATTTTTTCTTCCTGTGACTTTTGACTTTTAATCTGTTTTTGTCTCTGTGCATGAGATGTGTCTCCTGAAAACAGCATATTTAAGGATCTTGTTTTCTTATCCATTCTGCCACCCTCTGTCTCTTAACTGGTGCATTTAATCATTTACATTCAGTGTAATTATCGATAGGTATGGATTAGTTGCTGCCATTATGTTTTTTTTTTGTTTGTTTGTTTTTTTATGGTGTTACTGCTTTCTTTGTTTTGAATTATTTCCAAACGTATCTATCTTTTTTCATTGTTCCTGTTGAGCTTTCCTGACTTCTTCCTCAAGGCCATTGTAAAGTGTTTTGAAACATATTACAATTATTTTTCCGAATTCTTTCTCAGGCATTTCCAAGTCCTGCCCTCCTTCCAGAATAGAGTCCAGGTCTACCTCTACATCATTTGTCTCAGACATTTTATCTTTTTTTCTGGACATGTACTGATATGGTTATCTGCTTTTCCTTCTTGGACATGTTTAGGGTTTAGTTGTCATCTTAATAGTTAATTGAGTGTGTGTTTTGGTATTTTTTATGCTTTCTGATTGCCTCCAAGTAGATATAATCAGGGGCTGGGCTCCCCTTTTCACTTTTCTTATTGCTTAAAACTCAGAGTAATTTTGCAGTTGTCTGCCTCCCTGATGTATGGCAGTTGGTATTGGTTCTTGCCTGGATTGTGTGCCTTTATAGGGTGTTATTATATCTTAACTATATGCAGAAATTGCTGTCTCTTCTTGGGCAATATAGGGAGAGAAATAGCCCCATATAGGTAACAACAAAATACAACAGAACTAAAGAAGAAGAAGAAAAAAAAAAAAAAAAAAACACACCTAAAAGCCAAAAACAAACAAACAAAAACCTAAAAAACAGACTGGATACTGTAGTCTATAATCATGGATAAAGGAGAAGAGAGAGAGAAGAAAGGAAAAAAGAAAAAAAAAGAAAAGAAAAAATCTGTAAGCATGAGTATGACTTTTATGTCCTCTTTCAGCTTTTTTCCTTCAAGGCTGTCTGATAAATTTCAAGATGCTACTGTTCGTTGTTATATTTTATCTCAGAGTTTAGTTTTTGGCCTGTTTTGTTTTTAAACTTTCTCCCTCTCCACTCCCCATTCTGGCCTTTTCCCTATTAATAAACAGTTCAGGGCAGGCTGTGGCTCTCTTAAATTGCCTGCTTGTAGCTTATTGGTTACGAATTGGGCTGCTAACCCCAAGGCTGGCAGCTTGAAACCACCAGCTCTTGTGCAGGAGAAAGACTATGTTCTCTACTTCCACACTGATTCACAGCTTTGGAAACTCTGTGCCATGTCACTATAAATCAGAACCAACCCCACATCACCCAAAAAGCAAGAAGGGACATCTATCTAAATGCTGAGAGGATCTGTGCCCATGTGTGGTGGAAGAATCCTTCAGTGGTGGGGTGGGGGGTGTCTACTCATTCAGGCACCCTGCCCCTTAATCACCAGTATTGAGGTACATACACCACAATGACCAGATACAGCTATAAAACAAACAAACAAACAAATAAACAAATCAGAACAAAGTAAAACCAAACAAAGAATATTATCACCTTTGCTCCAAGGTTCCCACATTGATTAATTCCGGCAGGTCTGTTCTCCCTGCTTGGTCTTGCTTTTTGTCTCACCCAAGTTGTGGGCTCCAGGCCATTGAGCCCAGCAGGCAGATTCTAAAGTGTGAGATTTCTTACTTCAGCTACAAGTTCCACTAGCTATAAGCCTTCAAACTTTTTAAAATTCCTACCTATGTGGTTCAGAGTTTTGGAACTCTCCCTGAACGCACTTTGTCTTGTATTCTATGGTATTGCTGATGGCGATCTTCATGGCACCTCTACCCTATCTGCCAGCAAGCCCCGCCTCCCTTCCCATAAAGTTTTGATAGGCTGTTGTTATTAAGTGCCATAAAGAATACAGCTTAAGCAATCTTATGGGATAGTTCTACTCTGTCAGATGGAGTAAGTGTGAGTCAGAATCCACAATACCACAGCAATTATCCTTTTAGCTGTGAACAAGGGACTGCTTTCAATTCTGAGACTTTGCCCCTTTTCCTTAGCTGTTGACAAAATATTGAACATCAGGGCCATTGAATTAATCTTCCCTTCTTAAGGTCAACTGCGTCATATAGCATAACATAGCTATTGGAGCAAAATGCATCATCCTCGTAGTTCTGGGGATTATGATAGGCATATATATCCCAGAAAAGAACGCTCTTGGGAGACACTTAGAACCCTTCCTAACACACCATATGTTGGAATGTAGTCATAATTGGGAATTAAAATTCAATTTAGATTTAATTCTGTATTGAGTATGTCCTAGTTTTGTGATAAAAATACAATAAAATATGTTAGAATCTTGAATAATTCAGAAATTTTGTCTATTTTATTGTAATCAGTAGCCAATGATGTAAGGAGAAAGGAAAATTATAAGATGTAATGTAATGAAACCTGTAAATATTTGGGAGATAATGCGTATATAAAACCAATAATATTTGTTTCAACTTTTGGATGATGTACTAAAAACACATACATGTACACTCAGTTAAATTACTTTGATGAATTATTAGGAGAAAAATAAATAAGTTCCATTTCTGCTGAAAAACATTCAAACTTTAAAACTGTATTCATTTAAGGTCTCAATCAATGTCAAATTAAATACCTGCTGTCATAATTCTGAATCCTTTATTTGAAAAAAAAAAAAAAAAAACACAGAAAAAACTATGATCTTTAAAAATTTAATAGCCTAATATCAATTTATTTCAATCAGTCATCTAATAGCATACATTTGCAAAAAGCAGTCAAAATTCAGCTTACAGCATGAGTGAAAGCTTTTTCCCTTTCTTTTCTTTTTCTTTTTTTTTTTTTTTTGTTGTTGTTGTTTCCTTAAACTTGAAGTCAGTGGGGGACTATTATCTTTTTAGAAGTTTCTTGCAAATTGTATTAGCCCTGCTGGAAAACAATTGAACCCTGAGAACTATCCCTACTTAATGTGTTTATGATGAGAGCTTTTTTAAAAAGCAACTTTGACTAACCTGTATTTAGAAGCAAGATGCAACCTAATGCATTTCTTACTTGGGATAGTTACTGTTAGTGTTTCTCATTAACACATTGAAATTGATCATTAAGGTTATTTATTTTCACAGTACTGGGAAAAATTAATGTTTGAGTTTATTAATTATCTTACAAATAATATCAGATTTACAACATCATAGACTATAAGAATCAGATGTGAATTCTGAACAGTGAATTTGACAAAAAAACAATTTGACTCAGAATACAAAGAAAGAAAGCTGTTTAAGATCTTGGATTTATTCTTTATGTATTTTTTATATAATTCTCTCAAAATCCATATAAAGAACTTATTGTAGAGTGAGGGAAGGAAATAAAAGCTTTCATTGAGGTGGTTACGTGCTTTAACACACAAAGCAATCCCCATAGAAATGAGAGTGCTATAGAAAATGGGTCACCTTCAAACCATCCTTGAAGACAAGCAGACACTGTACTTTAAGATTGTGTTCTTAACAGCATCATTTTACACGGTATGTATTTACTTAACATTTTAGTAATTCTGCAAAAATGTTCACATTCAATGACAGTCTCTCTTTTTTTCATTAACAAGCAGCATATATGTATAGATACACACAAATATATTTTTTTCACATATATTTACACTGCTATTTAAGTGGTTATAAGCTTATTGGGGTTCTGGTTAGTACTGTAGGATAAACACTGGACAGCTAACTGCAAAGTTGGCAGTTCAAACCCACCTGTTACCAAGAGTCAGACTTGACTCAATGGTGTTTAACAAGCTCATTGTTAAATTGCAAAAAAAAAAAAAACATATTTTAATCATCATTCATTAATTGAATTGAGTGATTCCATTAAAATTTTAATGTAATGGATGTTGCATGTCCCCAAACAAATTATGGAATGTGTATAAGCAAAAAGTATAAAAAAGAAACAATATTTTGGATGAACAGCTTTGGGCTGTGGTCCATATTGTTCGCCATTTGATGTATTTTTTAGTGAACTGATATCTATTAACAAGGAGCCCTGGTGGCACAGTGAGTTAAGCTTCATACTGTAACAGAAAATCTCTCAACAAAACAGAGATGAGGTTGGCTCTCCCATTAAGGTTGACAATCTCAAAAATCCCAAACAGTGGTTCTACTCTTTCATACAGGGTTGCTATAGGAATCCTGGAGGTGGGTTTGGTTTGTGCTTAGTCTTTATTAATGAATGCATCCCTAAAAATATAAATCAAATTTAATCCAAATTAAAAATGATAACACAAAATGTATTCTTGAGTAGTTTCCATCTGTTGGTAATCTGATTATTTGATCAAAGATCAAGTGTTTTCTTTCAAAACATACCCAGTTTTAAAGTTGTTGCTATTAAGTGCCATTGAGTTGGTTCTGACTCATAGTGGCTTTATATAGGGTTTCCAGTGAGTGGCTGGTGAACTTGAACTACTGAACCTTGTGATTCAAACTGACCTTGCAGTACAGAGCATTAACCCACAGTGCCACACCATTAAATATATATATATATTGAGAGAGAGAGAGAGATCCTGCATAAGGTTTCTGAGGAGTGACTCTTGGGTTTGAACTGCTGACTTTGCAACTTATGGTCCTATGCTTATCCTACAGCACCACACCTGGACTCTCTCTCTCTAAGGAATACCAACACCTGTACTCTCTCTTTTTCTCTCTCTTAGGATTTCCAAGGAGTGGCTGACGAGATTCAGCCAGAGACCTTATGGTTCAAACTGACTTAGAAATCCAGTGCATTAACTCACAGCACCACACCAGGACTCCCTAGAGAGAGAGAGAGACAGAGAGAGAGAGGTGAGAGAGAGAGAGAGAGAAAACTGTGGCTTTGTAGTGGTTGGCAGTTCACTGCTTATCCTACAGAGTCACTGTCCTCCATATATATACAAGGATATATAACAACAATATATATATACATTAACAACTATATATATACATATATATATATATATATTTGTTATTGTTGTTGTTGTTATGTGCCGTAGAGTTGGTTCCGACTCATAACGACCCTGCACAGGGTTTCTGAGGCTGTAAATCTTTACGGGATCAGAAAGCCTCATCTTTATCCCGAGGAACGGCTGGTAGTTTAGAATTACCAACCATGAGGTTAACATCCCGATTCGTAACCACTATGCTACCAATATTGTTGTTGTTGTTGTTAAGTGCCGTCGAGTCAGTTCCAACCCATAGCGACCCTGTACAGGGTTTCCGAGGGTGCCTACCAATATAACAACCTAAAAAGTAGTGATTAAAGAACAAGGCTGCCTACTTTATGTAAATAAATAATATTCTGCAGGCTGATCAGGAAACATATCTGAAAGTACAAAACAAAGTCAGCTCATAATGTATCTGAATTCAGGAAATGAAAACTAACTGGTGTAAATTAGGAAGCCCCTAGATACTATAGAATTCAGTTACTTTTTCAATAATTGGATAAACAGTTTTATAGAGTTTTTGTGTTGTTGTTGTGAAGTGCTATTGAGTTGATTCTGACCTATAGCGACCCTGTATATGGTGTCTGAGGAGTAGCCGATGAGCTTGAAGCACCTCTTTTGTATATTTGTAGAGTATATATTTGTAACTTTGTAGAGGAGATGCATTAATTAATTGAACAATTACTGGTGGAACTCAAGTATTTTATTTTTAAATTTTATTTATGTATAAAATGTTTACTAATTGTTTACTACCACTCCTTTACCAGGTTGTCTTTCTGTATTGGCTTATGTGTTTCTGTGATACTGGAAAATACGCCACCACTATTATAAATACTGGAGTCCTGTTGTGGCGCTGTGGGCTAATGTGCTGGATTAAAAGGTCAATGTGAACCACCAGGTCAGTGGCTCAAATTCATTAGCCACTCCTTGGAAATCCTATACAGGGTGTCTATGAGTCGGAACTGGCTTTATGGCATTTAAGAGCAACACCATTTTAAATACCAGCAGACATACCCATTGTGGACAGAATTCAGCAGAATTTGCAGAATAAAACAAACTAGGGAGAAGGAGAGGTGGACACCATCTGAAAGGCTAACCATTAAACACCTTATGAATAGCAGTGAAACATGGGTCTTCTATAGTACCAGAATTTAGCCCCTTTGTTGTAAGGGACTCAAAATATGACTGAGAAAGAGCTGCCTTCTCAGAATTGTGTTGCCTCAGTGACTTAACTGGTGCTAAGATTTAGGTACCTTCATTTGTTGAAATGGCATAACTCCAAATGAAAAGAAACAACTTCAAACATTCAGTAATAATCAGAATCTGGAATGTACAAAGTATGATTTTAGGAAAATTAGAAGTAATCAAAAACTAAATGGAATGCATGATGTTTGATGTCCTAGGCATTAGAGGGCTTAATGGGTCAGCATTTTTAATCAGAAAACCATATGGTCTTCTCTGCTGGGAATGGCAAATGAAAGAGGAATGGAGTCATATCCGTTGTCTTAAAGAGCATTTCAAGATATATCTTTAAGTAAAATACTGTCTGTAGTAGGATAATATCTAGAGGCCTACAAAGAAGACCAGTTAATACCACTATTGGAAAAATCAGCCTGGTTGATAGGAATGATGCTGACTATCACATGATAGAATTTTGCAAGACCAATGATTTATTCACTGTAAATACCTTTTTTTTCAATAACATATACCAAGACTGTACATTTGGACCTCAGCTGATGGGATACACATGTATCAAACTGACTACATGTGGGAAGAGACTATGTTGTTATTGTTGTGAAGTGCCATTGAGTTAGTTCCAACAAATACTATGGGGGATATCTATATCATCAGCTAAAACAAAGCCAGGTCCCAACTGTAGAACAGACCATCATTTATTGCATGGAAGTTCAGGCTGAAGCTGAAGAAAAATTAAAACAAGTTCATGAGGGCCAAAGTATGACCTTGACAGTGGTTGATGATTGTGCGTCACCAAGTCACTTCCTAGCCATAGTGACTCAGTATAGTTTCCGAGGCTGTAATCTTTACTGAAACAGAAAGCTTTATCTTTCTCCCATTGAGCGTCTGGTTGATTGGAACTTCTGATCTTTCAGTTAACAGCCTGGTTCCTAACCCAGGGTTCCTTGACCTTGAGTATATCCCATCTAAATTTACTGACCATCTCAAGGAACATTTTGATCCATTAGATACTAATGACCGAAGAACAGTGGATTTGTGAGATGACATCAAGAACATCATACATGAAGAAAACTAAAGGTCATTAAAAAGACAGGAAATAAACAAAAGACCAAAATGGAAGTAAGAAGGGATTCTGAAACTTGATCTTGAAGGTAGAGAAGCTAATGCAAAATAAAGGACCTGGAATTAAATAAAAGAGTTGAAATGAAAATGTCAAAGGTCAAGTCTAGAAGACAAATCAAGTATTATGATAAAATGTGCTAAGACCTAGAGTTAGAAAACCAAAAGAAGAAGAGCATGCTCAGTATTTCTCTAGCTGAAAGCACTGAAGCAAAATATTCATGCCTCAACTTGAAGTATTGAAGGATTTTATGGGCAAAATATTGACTGATGCAGAAAGCATCAAAGAAAGATTGAAGAAGTACACAGAGTCAAGAGGGAGTTTATAATCAAGAGCCAATAGTACTGAAGGAAGAAGCCCAAAGTGCATTGAAAGCATTGCAAAGAACAAAGCTCCATAAATGAATGGAATACAAATAAAAATCTTTCAACAAACTGAGGAAGCACTAGAGGCACTCATTTATCTATCCCAAGAAGTTTGGAGGATAGCCACCTGTCGAACTGATCAGAAGAGACCCATATTCAGGTGCATTACAAAGGGAGATGCCCCAAAGGAATGTGGAAATCATCTAACAATATCATTAATATCACATATAAGTAAAATTTTGCTGAAAATAATTCAAAGATAGTTGTAGCAGTACATCAACAGGGAGTTGTTAGAAATTTAAGACACATTCAGAAATGAACATGGAACTAGTAATGTTATTGCTGACATCAGAAGTGTCTTAGTTAAAAACAGATACCAGTATCAAGAAGTTCCCTTGTGCTTTATTAGCTATTTAAAGGCATTCAACTGTGTGAATCATAACCAAATATGGATTACATTGCAAACAGAGGGGAATTTAATTGTTTATCGTGGACATTTAGTTGTTATCATGAACAACCTGTACATAGAACAAGATATAGTCATTAGAACAGAACAAGGGGATACTTAATGATACAAAAGCAGAAAAGGTGTATGCCATGATTGTATCATGTTACCAGAGATATTCAACCTGTATGCTGAGCAAATAATCAAAAGAAAGTGGATTATATGAAGAAGAACACAGCATCCAGATTGGAGGGTGTATCATAAACAGCGTGGGATATGCAGAAGAAACAATTTTGCTTGCTGGACGTGAGGAGGTCTTGAGAAAATTACTGATAAATATCAAAGACTGCAGCCTTGAGTATGAATTGCACTGCAATGTTAACAAAACAAAAATCCTCACAACTGGACGAATAACCTCATGATAAAAGGAGAAAAGTTGGGAGTTGCTAAAGACTTGATTTTGCTTTGATTGATGATAAACACTCAGGGAAACAACAGTCCAGAAATCTAACAGTCTATTGCATTAAACAAATCTATTGTAGGTGGGCCTTTTAAAGTGTTCAAGAGCAAAGATATCAGCTTGAAGACCAAGGTATTGCTGAGTCAGTCATGGTATTTTCAATCACCTCATATGTATTTGAAGGTTAGACAATGAATAAGGAAGAGTAAAGAAGAATTTATGCATTTGAATTGTGGTGTTGGAGGAGAATATTGAAAAGTACCATGCACTGCCAAGCAAACAAACACATGTGTTTTAGAAGAAGTACTGTCAGAGGGCTCCTTAGAAGAAAGGATGGAACATGTTATGAGGAAGGACCAGTCACTGGAGAAGCACATTATGCTTGGAAAAATAAGAAAATCCCCAATGAGATGGATTTGCATAGTGGCCACAACAATGGAGTCATACAAAACAACCATTATAATAATGGTACAGGACCAGGCAGTGTTTTGTTCTGGTGTGCATAGGGTACTTATGAGTTAGAACAGATTTGATGGCACCAAAGATGTAGTATTCTTTCACCATACTTATTCAACCTGTATGCTGAGCAAATAATCCAAGAAGCTCGGTTCTATGAAGGAAAATGTGGCATCAGGATTGGAGGAAGACTCATTAACACCCTGTGATATACAGATGATACAATCTTGCTTGCTGAAAGTGAAGAGGACTTAAAACATTTGCTGATGAACATCAGAGAGCACAGCCTTCAGTATGGATTACACCTCAATGTAAAGAAAACAAAAGTTCTCACCACTGGACCAATAAACAACATTCTTATCAACGGAATAAAAATTGAAGTTGTCAAGGACTTCATTCTTCTTGGATCAACTATCAACACTCACAAAAGCAGCAGTCAAGAAATCAAATGATGTATTACATTAGTCAAATCTTCTGCACAAGACCTTTTTTAAAGTGTTGAAGAGCAAAGATGTCAGCTTGAGGATTAAGATGCGCCTAACCGAAGCCACGACATTTTCAATAACCTCATATATGTGCGAAAGCTGGACAGTGAATAAGGAAGACCATAGAAGAATTGATGATTTTGAGTTATGGTGTTGGAGGAGAATATTGTAAGTGCCCTGGGCTACCAAAAGAACCAATAGATCCATTTTGGAAGAAGTGCAGCCAGCGTGCTCCTTAGAGGCCAAGATGGCCAAAGTTCGTCTCTCATACTTGGGACATATTGTCAGGAGGGACCAGTCATTGGAGAAGGATATCATGTTTGGTAAGGTGGAGGGTCAGAGGAAAAGAGGAAGACCCCCAACGAGATGAATTGGCCAAGTGGCAGCAACGATGGACTCAAGCGTGGCAACAGTAGTGAGGTTGGCCCAGGATCAGGCAGTGTTTCGTTCTGCTGTGCATAAGGCCGCTATGGGTTGGTACCTACTCGATGGCACCTAACAACAACAACAAGATGTAGTTATTTAGATTTTGAGAAGAATTACATTTTAATTGGAATTTGGTGCATAATTTTTTATATTAATGTGACAGAGATATTCATCGCTTTTTAGCAGAGAAATAAATTTTGAAAAGATTTGAAGTAGTACTATACTCACAAATTATTGCTTTTAACATGTTATTATAGCTAGTTTCCTTTTCTTCCTACCATTTCCTTCATCCTTTCTTCTCTTCACTTCATCTCTTCATCCCTTCTGCCTTCATTTCTCCCTGATCCTTGTATCCCTTTCTTGCTTTCTATTTACTTTCTATCTTGATTCTTTTTCATTCTTTCTGCCCTCCCTTCATCTTCCCCTTCTTCTCTTCCTCCCTTCATCTTTTTCCTCCTTTCCTTCTGTGCTTCCTTTCCTTTCCTTGCTTCCTTAGCTTTCTCCTTCCCTTCATTCCACTCTCCATCTTCTCTATTTCTTCTTTCCTTTTTTCCTATTTGTTTTTTTCCCCTTTCACCCTTTCTTTTCTTTCCTTTTTCTTTTGTTTTCTTTTCTGTTCCTTCCATCCTTCTTACCCTCATTGGAGTTTGAAGCAAGTACTTTTTAGGTTACAGGATATGGCCTAAAGCAGATAAGATCATTCCTTTACTTTAATCAAGCCAAACTCACTTTACATCAAGCCAAACTGACTTATTACCAAGAAAAATCTAATCGTCTCTTTCTTTATTATTTTTGCATGTAATATGCCACATTAGCCCTAGCATATTGGTGATTTTAGCAAAGCACTTCAATAATGATTGGAATTTGGCTTACGTATTTTTTGATTTACACAAAGGCATTACCTTTTAGCAGAAATATTTATTAAATTAAAAAAAATAATTTAAAATAATGCTAATGATTAAATAAGGACCTTTGGTAGCATAGTGCTACCAGTCGGGCTGTTAAACTCAATGTCAGCAGTTTGAAACTAATAGCTGTTCTGTGGGAGAAAGATGAGACTTTTTGCTCTTTTAAAGACTTACAGCCTCAGAAACCCTATGCAGGGTTGCTATCAGTCAGAACTGACTCCACAGCATACCACCATCACTATCACCAATGGTTTAAATACAAATACAATTTGCTATCAATCCACAAATTCTAAAGCCTTGTAGAATCATTCTGTCAGAATTGTTGTTGTTGTTAAGAGCAATTGAGTCAGTTCTGACTCATAAAGATTCTGTGTGTAGGGTTTCTAAGGAACAGCTAGAGGGTTTGAATCACCAGCCTTGTGATAAACAGCCCAGTGTAGATCGTACAGAGCTACACCAGCACTTCTGCCACAATGACACTGTTAAAATGACTAAAATAGGCATTCCACGTAGTTTGTTAAATCTCAAATGCCCTATAATCATACAAAATATTATGAGATCCTTACATTTTTCTTGAGTTCTAATTACAAAATTAAAAACCTCTCCTTTCCACTTGTTCCTTATTTATACAATATATTAAGTTGAAAATGAAATACAACTCTCATATTTTTAAAGGGGCATAAATTCCAAAGTTTTAAACACCGGATGACACCCTTGGAGATGAAATTATTGCATTACACTACAGTCTATATATACAGAAGCTGAAAATTCAATACTCGTCTCCATTCTACCTAAAAGTCAACTGTACAACCTTTTTATGGGCAACTTTTCATTAATTTGTCTCAAGGTCTTATGGATGCTTTTTCTATCGCTTCCTTTTATTTTCTCTAGATTTCCTGGTACTGGAATGGTATTGAAACCACAGTTTTGTTTTTGTTTTTTCTTATGTCCTGAATATTACAAAATTCTAATTATGCACCTTTCCTTATTTGTAACCTATGCTAACTATTCTCTGAAGGGCATGTTCTGATTTAAAAAAAAAAAAAAAAAAAAAAAAGCCCATTAGTGTTTTGTGAAATAAATGGTAGTTGTCTCTTTGGGGAATTCTACTCTGTTCTTTCTAATTATCTTTCTATAAATATAATATGAAAGTCATTCATCAGTTTTGAACGTATTCTTTTTCTTTTTCCTATTTGACTTTAAATGGTTCTTCATATTAGCTTTCAGCAAACAATCTTCTAAAGCAAAATTTTAATGTGTTATTAGATCCAATTGGAAATTGAAATGTTCCTGTGAGCTCTCCTTGAGTGAACAACATGCAAAAATAATATTGAAAGAACTTTCATTGATCAGTACTATATGGATAGAATATTGTTTTGAATTAATAAAATAGTGTCTTTAGTTACAATTAGGAAGTAGAATCATAGCAACCAAATAATTACTTCCTTTATTTAGTATAAAAGAAAGAAACACTGAGAAGGTAACAGCTTACATTTCTGTTAAGAAATATTAAATAAAAATTAATAAAAGAAAGACTATTAATAGTCTTAGTTCTGTACGGAATGCTAGATGGTTAAAATTATTGTTGCCTTACCTACTTTAGATGATACTCTGAGACCCAGAATTACCATCATTGCTGTTAAGTGCTGTTGAATCTATTCTAACCCATAGTGATCCTGTATAGGATTTCCAAGGAATGGGTGGTGAGCATGAACCTCCGACCTTGCAGTTCAAATAGACCTTGCAGTAAAGCGCATTAACTCACAGTGCCATGCCAGGACACTAGCTCTCTATCTCAAAGAAAGATAGATAGATAGATAGATAGATAGATAGATAGATAGATAGGTAGATATGGCCATCAAAGGATGGAAAGTAAATGTCACAGACAAAATTGTTTAGAATGAG
>NW_006408884.1:1319956-1331509 GCF_000296735.1 Chrysochloris asiatica | reverse complement strand
TATATTTAAGAGATATTTTTATTATTGTAGGAATCCTAGCCAGAAAATATTCTTAATCACATTCCACTGAGATAGCCAGGGCTCAGAGACAGGGCTCCTAGCAAAGAGCAAAGCCTTTATTGTATATTCAGACAGGGAAGACAGGGTAGTAGGAATCTCCCAGATCTGCTTCCCTGAGGAAAAAGGGAAAGGAGAATTTATAGGCATCTTGGGCATTTGGAAGGAGTTCAAGGTAGTTAAGGAACTTCGTTGCTCATTTCTAATCATGCTGACTCTCTAGATATGTCCTTTCTAACAGGTACTATTAATTTTCCATTGGTGGTTTTCATAAGAGATTTGTAACAGTTTTTCTTCACTCCTGTCCTCGATGTGGGGGTCAGCTACCAGTTAGAAACCTCTTCGGGGGATTCTGATGTCCACTGTAGTTAAGAGTCAGTCAAGTTTGCACTTTGGATGCTCAAGTGCTAGTCATAATGATTATTCCAACAGTCCCTGTTTGCTGATTTTGTCTTTGTTTCCAGGAGGAGGGTGCACTTTGCGTTGGTACAAGTTCTGCTTTGCAGATTGAAAGGATGTGATTACTTATGAAATGTAGCTAAGGAGGGATTTAAACTGTTTTAAATGGTTCTGTTTTACTTTTGTTTTTAAGTTGTTAAATGCCACTGAGTCAGTTCCAACTCATAGCAATGCTGGATAGGAGCTGAAAGTCTCGTCTTCCTCTTGTGGAGGGATTGGTGGGCTCAAACTGATGACTTTGTGGTTCACAGTCCAATGCTTATCCTCCAGAGTCACACTCTCCTATTTTACGTTGGCTAATCCCCACTTTCTTAACACCTGCATTTTGACAAAGCCGTTTGCATTGCAAGGTCAGCAGTTCAAGCTCACCAGCTACTACTGCTTGGAAACCTTATATAGGGTCGCTATGGTTCAGAATCTACTCTACAGCACTTGACAACAACAACAACAACAACAACCTATAAATTACATATATTTTTAGAAGTTTTAAAAAGGTGAAGGAATTTAGGTGTGCTTAGCTTTAGTTTTTATATTATATATATATATATATATATATATATATATATATATATATATATATATATATATATATGTTATGTGCTGTGGAGTCTGTTCTGACTCATAGCAACTCTGCATAGAGATTCTGAGGCTGTAAATGTTTATGGGAACAGAAAGCCTTATCTTTCTCCTATGGAACAGCTGGTAGTTTCGAACTGCCAACCTTGAGGGTAGCAGCTGGACTCGTAACCACTACACTACTAGAGCCTCTTTTGTATATATATTTATCATATATACACATATAATATGATAATTTTATGTATTTAATGTAAGACACTTTGTAATATTAAATAAAATGTTTAATGTATAAAATTGGAGTCCTGGTGTGGCTCTATGAGCTAATGTGTCAGACTCAAAGTCATTTGAACTGCGAGGTCGGTGCTCCTTGGAAACCCTATACAGGGTCACTATGGGTTGGAATAGACTCATAGGCACTTCACAACAACAACAATGTATAAAATAAAAATAGAAAGAAGAAATAAAATGTTAATGAAAAGAATTGGGCTAAATAGAGAGAAATTAGGTTAGAATTTATTTTATATTATATTTAAGCTGAGGTTCATTAGTTTTATTGACATAGTTAAATGCATATACTATTATTACTGTTAAGATCTCTAAAGTTGGTTCCAATTCAAAGCAAAGCTATGTACAACAGAAT
Source organism: Chrysochloris asiatica (assembly GCF_000296735.1). NCBI lineage: Eukaryota > Metazoa > Chordata > Mammalia > Afrosoricida > Chrysochloridae > Chrysochloris > Chrysochloris asiatica. The sequence goes on along the minus strand of NW_006408884.1, from coordinate 1,329,777 downwards.
GCTGGATATATAGTTTTTAAAAATCAAAATCTACTTCTTACACTTTTACATTAATTTAAACATTTTATTGATCATATTTATTTTGTGACTCCCATCTCTCAGGGCAATGATGTGCGATGATGCACTTTTTATTGCAAGGTTTGCAGTTTAAGCACACCAGCTGCTCTCCGGACACCCTACACAGGGTTGCAATGAGTAGGAACTGACTCAAAGACACTTAACAACAACAACAATAATCTCTCAGTAGGACTACTGGTGTGATAATGTAGGATCAGCACTGGACTGTGAACCACATAGCCAGCAGTTCAAAGACACCAGCTGCTCCTCAATAACCCTATGCAGGGTCGCTATGAATTGGAGCTGACTTGATAGCACTTAACAGTAACAACAAATCTCTCAATAGTTTGAAAATTAAATGAAGCCTGTAAAATATTTAGCACAGTGCATGATATTACAATAGAGCTAACAATAAGAGCAATCAAATTAATCTTTAATGTTAATATATTATTGAATCATGTTGTTGTGCAGTGCCATGGAGTCGGTTCCGACCCACAGAGATGCTGTATACGGTTTCCGAGGAACAACTGGTGAGCATGAACCAGTGATTTTGCAGTTTAAACCGACTTTGTAGTCCAGCACATCAACAAAGAGCGCCACACCAGGACTCCATTAATAAGTCATAGCTATGTATAGTGCTGGGGTCCTGGTGTGGTGCTGTGGGTTTATGTGCTGGATTGCAAGGTCAGTTTGAACAAAAAGTTGGCAGTTCAAGCTGCTCCTCAGAAACTCTACATAGAGCCACTATGAGTCAGAATAGGCTCCACAGCACTTTCATAACAACAATGTATACTGCTACTATGATATATATCTTTATTACGAATACCTGATTATTGCTGTAATCTATTTTAAAACCAGATTGTCATTAAAATGTATCTATGGTGTGGTGCTATAGGATAAGCAAAGGATAACAAACCAAAAGCTCAGCAGTTAAAACCTACCAGCCACTCCTTGGAAAACCTATACTATGATTCAGAACTTACTTGATGGCACTTGGTGGTGGTGTGCCTGGAGTTGGTTCCGACTCATAGTGACCCTGTATAGGGTTTTTCCATGGCTGTACACTTTCTGCTCCCGTAAATATTTACAGTCTCAGAAACCCTGTACAGGGTCTCTATGAGTCGGAACCAACTGCACAGTACATAACAACAACAACAAAACTTACAGGAGCAGAAAGCCTCTTCTTTCTTCAATGGAACTGCTGGTAGTTTTGAACTGCTGACCTTGAGGTTAGCGGCTTGACTCCTAATGACTACATTACCAGAGCTCCTTGTTGTTGTTGTGAAGTGCCGTCGAGTAGATTCTGAGCTATAGCGATCCTGTATAAGGTTTCTGAGGAGCAGCTGGTGAGCTTGAAACACCAACCTTGCAGTTCAAACGGCTTTGCAGTGTGGCACATTAACCCCACAGTGCCACACCAGGACTCAATCAGAGTTCCTTAGCAACAACAAATACAACTATTCTAAAACACACACACACATTCTTTGAAGCCATATATAAAATTCACTTTTAGCCAAATAGAAATTGTATGACTGATAATTTAATAAAAATAGCTTATTGCCGGACATGTTTTATTACTTACAATTTGGATTTTATAAAACAATGTTTGACAGCTTTTGAAATGTAGAAATTTTATTTAAACCTTCTCCTCCTACATTTTTCCAGAGTAATGAAATCAATGATGTTTCCAACACTTAGAAAAATACTTATTAAGACATTGTGACAATATCAACTGATGTAATGTAATTTGGGTGAGCTCATGTTAGTAAGTTAGTAAACATGACAATCAGAGAAAACATTTTGGATAATCCTCATATGAAACTACACATATAGCATCCAAGGAGGAAAAACAGGGAGATTAAAGGAAACGTTGAGTGAATAATTTATTTATTTATTTATTTATTTATTTGACAGAATGTACAATATATCCTAGCACATTAGCTTTTGTTGCTCCCAAGCATTACAAAAAACCTTTGTTCTTCTAAGCCCTTTTAGGTATACCTCTAGGGAGGTGTGGGCTTCTTTGAAATGGATTTCTGCTTTCTTAAACAGAAGGTGAAATATTTCCCAGTGATAAATAGCTTTATGTCTGTTAGTCAAGCCAGGGAGTATTCAACTTACATTGGGCTGTTAAAGGGAATTCCTAATCTTGTAAAATGGTATTTCTCCTGCAAAAATGGCAACAGTCTAGCTAGGAAGAACAAATGAATGCTCTTTAGGGAACAGGATGGCAGAGAGGCAGAGAATGTCAATTATTCCCTGAGCATTCAGTGGATTTCTAAAGAGAAACGTGCCTGAAAGCATTGTTTAGGCAGAGTTATAGACCAACTTTGGGTCTAGTCTTCTTCTGTGTATAAACAATTCACTAAACAAAATCATAAGGCTTTGTAGTTAGTATAGTGGCCATTTGGATTGAATTGCAAGGTCAGCGGTTCAATCTAACCAGTCTTTCCTCAGAACCCCTATACAGGGTTGCTAGGAATCACCACAGACTTGAAGGCATTTAACAGCAATCACATTCCTTAGAGTTGAATAAGCATTAACAAGAAGCTAGGCAGCCAAGGATAGGTAAGTAAAGATCACAAGGTTTAAACTGCAAGACTGGCAATTTAACTTACCAGGCACTCCTCTGAAACCCTATGCAGATTCACTATGAGTCAGAACCAACTCAACAGCAGCTAACAACAACAAAGTAAGTAAAGAGAGTGCTGTGGCTCCATACGATAAACAGTGGACTTTGAACCACAGATCTTTGGTTGAGCTTGTCAGTCGCTCTAAGGGAGAAAGTTGAGGCATTCATTCAATGTCGGAACCAACAAGACGGATCTTAATAACAAATATGTAAAAGGAAACATAAAATATTTTCTAAATTTTCCAGAGTACAGCAAAAATAGTTTGTTATTTTGTGGTACCTTGAGTTTGCTTCATGTGGTTTTTCTATCCTAAACCTTGGTTTCTACCAAGTGATTGGATGGGACCATGCAAATAAGGTATACAGAACTCTAAAGCTGGGATTGGTTAGTTTTACAATCCTCTAGGTTTAAAAGGAACAATCTCAGAAGCAGAGATGGACAATCCCAGGACCATCAAGAAGGAAGAGCATGAGAAGAGCATGAAGCATCAAAGAAGACATCACTAGAGGCGACAGCAGAGGTGGTGACATGGAGAGACAGAGCAACTTCAGGCTCTAGGTCTGTGGACTGAGTAAAGCTGAATGCCTACAGGCAGGACACAGGCTTGGATGTGTCCTTTGTTTATTCATAGATGGATTAAAAGAACTTTGTAACCCATACTTCAGCAGGAAAGAGGTAAAGGGCTGAGAGGCTGGAAGAAAGAATGAGGCGTGCCCACAGTATGGCAGACAAGAGGCGTTCCTGACTGGAGAGCTGCTGTGTCCTGAATTGGTTTTGATCTTGAATTGCACTCTGTTCACTTCCCTAATAAACCCCACAATTGAGTATTGTCATGAGCTCTATGTGGCCACTGCAATGGATTATGGAACCCAGATGTGAAGCAGAGAGGGCTGTGGGAGGGATGGTTGGTGTCAGAATGGGGGAAAGAAGCTTGTAAGATGGAAGCATGTCTGACCTCTGCTTTCTAGAAATCAGCCTTGAGCAAATTTTGAGTTTGATTCTCTTTCTCCAGGGGAAGTCAGGCATTGGTTCCCAATTGGTTTTTTGCAATTGTTTACAATAAACTTATTTCAGTTTAAGATTCTGGCATAAAATAGTCTTATGTTCATTTTCATCAGTTAGGCTGAGTGAATACTGTATGTAAAAGTTACAGTGCTACTTCAAGTCTTATATCAAGCAGGAACTGCTAAAATGTATTTCTAAACAATTCTGGTGGTCATTGTGTGCTGTGTAGTCAGTTCCTACTTGTTGTTGTTGTTGTTAAGTGCCACCAAATCAGTTCCATCTTATACCGACCTTGTGTAGGGGTTTTTGAGGAGCAGTTGGTGGGTTTGAATTGATGATCTTGTGGTTTGCCATCCAGTGCTGGTCCTACAGCACCATACCAGGAGTTCTTGGAGTCTCTGAGGCTATAAATCTTTAATTGAGCAGAAAGCTTCAACTTTCTCCCATGAAGCAGCTTGTAGACTCAAAGTTCTGACCTTATGGTTAGCTATCCAATTCATAACCCATTAAACCATTCTACATCCTTAGTAATCATTGATTTTTTAAAAACTGATAATGAGTATCAACATTTACATGCAAGTCCTGGTGTGGCGCTGTGGGTTAATGCGCCAGACAGCAATGTCGTTTGAACTGTAAGGTCTGCGGTTCAAGCTCACCAGCTACTTCTCAGAAACACTGTACAGGGTCGCTATGGTTCGGAACTGACTCGACAGCACTTAACAACAACAACAACAACAACAACAACAAAAACAACAACATTATACCAAAATATATTCAGGTGCGCCCTGTACCAATACTTATTTAAAATTCTGTGTTAATAGAGATAACTAGGCAAAGTTTCAAAGTTCTCTCTATTAACCAAGACATAGTTACCTTTGTTCATATGATTTGAGACTGAGAAAAGATATTGTAACATGATACATAGAAAGGTTTTATCAGTCAAGTGCTTATCATACAGCACTCACCAGAACTCCTAACAGAAGGATGTTGTTAAGTGCCATCGAGTTGGTCCCAGCTTATAGAGACCCTGTATAGGGTTTCTGAGAAGTGATTCAAACTGACCTCACCGTCCAGTGCTTTATCCTACAGTACCACACCAGGACTACTAAAGAGGGATATCTTCTTATATTTAAAAATAGTAAAGAGGCAAACAAGATGCATAATAGATTAAGTTGGTTATTAAGTGTTGTGGAGTCAGTTTAGGCTCAAAGTGGCTCTGTATAGGGTTTCCAAAGGACAGCTGGTGAATTTGAACTGCCAGTCATGAAGTTAGCAGTCCAGTGATTATCCTGTAAGGACATCAGGACTCCTTAAGCTAATCCTTAAGGAGTCCTTAAGTCTTTATGTTTACTATAATTAACATTATATAAACATTAAATAACATTATATAACATTAAATAAAGTTCTAGAAAAGATATTTGGAGACACAACCTTTAAAATCTAAATGCTGGCTTATTATTAAGTGATGATAAGGAATTTAATTAATTTTAAATCAGATAGCCATATTGTGATTATGCAGGAAAATAGCATGATTTTCAAATGATCCATAAAATAGTGAGACTATGGCTCACATACTTTGGACATGTCATTCAGAGGAACAGCCTAGAATAGGACACCCTCTGCAAGGTCAGTGGTTCAAGCTCACCAGCTGCTCCTTGGAAACCCTATACAGGGTCACTATGGGTTGGAATCAACTCGATGGCACTTAACAACAACAACAATGTTCTAGCATAGGACATCCTGCTTGATAAAGTAGAGGGTCATCGAAAAAGAGGATAATCCCCAATAAGGTGAATTGACACAGTGGCTGCAACAATGGGTCAAACTTAACATCTGTGTGGATGGTTCAGGAGAGGGAAGTATTTCTTTCTGCTCTGCCTAGATTGCTATAAATCAGAGCCCACTAGCAGACACTTAGGAACAGCAACATATAAGAAAAATAATGCAAAAACAGCAACATTTTAATAATGGTCCAATCCAATGGTGAAAACACGCATCTTTGTTATGGACTGAATTGTGTTCCCCTAAAATATTTGTTGCAAATCCAACTTCTATGCCTTAGGTGATAATTCCATTTGGGAATGGACTGTCTTTGTTATGTTAATGAGGCAAGATTTATGTCTAGTGTATTTGTGTCAATCTCTTTTGAGATCTAAGACATTAAACAAACAAGCAAGTAGAGGAAAGATCAGGTAAGATCAATACCAAGACATATGAAGATTTTCCAGGAGACTTTCAATTCCATTATAACTGGCTCTCTGAATTCACACTTTTAGCTTTGTAAACTATCAGACCTCCTGTGGCACTGTGGTGTGGACACTGGATGTTAAATGCAAGGTTTGTGGTTTAGATCCACCTACTACTCTTCAGAAATCCTATACAGGGTTGCTGTTAGTTGGAACCAACTTGACAGCACTTAACAATGAACTCTGAGAAAATAGATTTTTGTTTGTTAAATCCATTCAGTTGTTATAGTTCCACTATAGGGTTACATGTTAACTAAGACAATCTATTTACATTGGATGAATATTTTAGCTCAGTTTTAATAATTAGTATATAATTTTGGAAAATAATTACTGTCCACATACTTTAAACTCCTCTCCTGAGATAATGATTAATTTATAGTATAAGAAAACAGTATCAGCTCTAATTTTGATGAGACTGGCTCCAAGGTCATTTAGTAAATTTCTGGAAAGTTTAGAGTCAGTGAAGGATTGGTGATTGATGAAATAAGTTGACAAAAGCTACATACAGGTATTCACATTGAGAAGACCTTAGAAATGAAGAACAGACCAGTTATAACAAGATTAAAACACAGAGGGAAAATGCAGCTATTGCTTTTAGAATTTCTTCCACCTCTATGAGAATGTGTAGAATTTAGGTACATGAATAATTTGTTTAATAAAAATCAACGCAAGGCTTATGAATTGAAGATTAAAGATAGCTTGCCTATTCAGCTTTTCCAAAATGTTCAGGGTTGCTATGAGTTGGAACCAACTCAACGGCACTTAACAACAACAACATAGTCTCAGGAGATGAGGAACCAAAATCAACAGGTCAGACAACAGGTTGTTGATGCATAAGACTGCAAGAGCTGGTGACTCTGGTCAGATGATTGTTGGAAAGTCCCAAGAACTTGAGGCCATACATAATGAGCCAGATGCAGATCCAGAGCAAGCGAACAAGCTTTTCCAAAGCAGTCTTACAAATTGAAGTCAGACCATGCCCCCAAGGGAAACTATGGGTGCTGACTGGAGTCATAACCTCAGCTAAGGTAGGAGCATTCTTAATAGTTCCACTGTAACTTTCTTGTTGTGATTGGTAAGTACCACTGAGTCAGTTCCAACTCATAGTGACCCTGTATACAGGGTTTCTGAAGAGCAGCTGGTGAGTTTGAACAACTGACTCTGTTGTATAAACTGACCAGTGCTTTATCCCACACCATGACACCAGGACTCCTATATTGTTGTTGTTAAGTGCTGTTAAGTTGGTTCCAACTCATAGCGACCCTGTATAGGGTTTCCAAGGAGTGACTGGTGAGTTTGAACCACTGACATTGAAGTTCAAACTAACTTTGCAGTCCAGCACATGAACCCACATCACCATACCAATTGTCCAGGGCTCCTCAAGCACCACCCTAATATTTACTCCTTTGTAACTCATTGCAAAATGGGTCCCTATTCACAGACATAAAGGCTAGGGTTAATAATATATCACAAAATGGAGAAATTTGGCTAGAAGGGCCATAATAAATAATTAGCTACCCTGCTTTACCATTCTGTCAAGATTCTGGAAAGAATTACAGCAATGTTGGAGCTCCAGCACACTCTCCCCAAAACAAATAGATAAAATGAAAGCACATGATTAGTTTTGTTCCCAAGAATGAAACTATAATAAATAAAGTAAACGTACAAATTCAAAGCTACAAATTAGACAATTTATCATTTATATGAACAGACAACTAATAATCATCTGATATATGAGGAAAGGCAGCAATATGAACCACAGCTCAAATTCCAAAAACAAAAATTTAACCTAGAAGGAGAAGACATTTTAAAGAAAACTTAAACAAATACACATCCGAATCAAAACAAACATAACCCCATTGTCTTTTAGTCTGTTTTGATTCTTATGCAGACTCTTTGCCTTCTAGGCAATTCCAACTCATAGCAACACTATGGAGGCTTTCTGAGACTGGAAATGTTTACAGGAGAAGACCAAATCATATCTATCTTGCAAGTGGTTTTGAACTGCTGACCTTACAATACCTAGCTCAGAGCACTGTCAGGGCTCCTTGCTCTTACTTACAACCTTATATTAAACTTATTTTAATAAGACTCAAGAAAATCAAGAGCTAAGAAATAAGGATCTAATTCTGTAAAAAGTCACCAGTCACACTAAAGTGTGTGTGTTGAATGTGAAAATAATTTTAAAAGTATTACATAATTGGAGGACAAACTGGATTTTTTTCCCCACAAAATAGAGCAAAAGAAACATAGATAAATAAATAATATATGGAAAACACAAAAAGTTGAAAGAAATCCTGATGGAGTAGTGCTCAGGCCCATGTGAGTTAACCCCAAAATTCAAATCCACAAGACACTCTAAAGAAGGAAGAAATGGCATCAAGTTGGTTTTGACTCCTAGTGATCCTGTATAGTGTTTCTGAGAAGTGGCTGACTGAATAGCAAGCCTTATAGTTAGCCGTCCATTGCTTATCTTAGAGCATTGTGCCAGGACACCTGTGAAAACCACAGGGGAAGTTCTCTTTGTTACAGAGTTACTATGGCTAAGAATTGGCTTGACAGCAATGGTTTTTATACATTCTAATATTCAACACCCACCACTCAGCTATCACTTTGTCATACTGTGCTGGCTATGATGCCACTGGTATTTTAAATACTAGCAGGGTCAACCGTGGTGGACAGGTTTCAGATTGGCTTCCAAACCAAGACAAATTAGGAAGAAGTAGAGGCAGACCACTTCTGAATGGTTAGCCACTGAAAATTTTATGAATAGCAACAGAATATTGTCATATATAGTATCCAAACAGGAGCCCCTCAAGTTGGAATGAAACCAGACTACGATTAGGGAAAGGAGTTTCCTCAAAGTACTAGTAGTTGTTGTTGTTAGGTGCCATTGAGTTGGTACTGACCCATAGCAACCTTATGCACAGCAGAATGAAACACTGCCCAATCCTGGGCCAACCTCACTACTGTTGCCATGGTTGAGCCCATTGATGCTGCCACTTGGCCAATCCTCAAAGTAGAGTACAACTTAATGACATGAGTGGGAAAAAGTTTGTGAGACCTTCATTTGCTGATGTGGCATGATTCAGAATAAGAAGAGACAGCCACAAACATCAATTAATAATCAAATATGAAATGTCTGTAATATGAATCTAGGAAAATTGGAAGTCATCAGAAATTATATGGATCAAGTTCTGTCTCCGGTCTTCTTGCTTCCAAGATGACAAAGAGAAGGAGAAACAACACGTTGTGCCAAAAAGTTCCATGGCCACGTGCAGCCTATTCGCTGTGTGCCCAAAGACAAGGCCATTAAGAAGTTAGTAATTTGAAACATAGTAGAGGCCGCAGGTGTCAGGGATATTTCCGAAGTGAGTGTTTTAGATGCATACGTGCTTCCCAAGCTGTATGTGAAACGATGTTATGGTGTGAGCTGTGCCGTTCACAGCAAGGTGGTTGGGAGCTATTCTGGTGAAGCTCAGAAGGACCGAACACCCCCACCCCGATTTAGACCTGATGGTGCTTCCCCACAACCGCCAACAAAGCCCATGTAAAGAAATGAGCCCTTAAAAGGCTGAAGTAAAACTAACCTGCAAGAAAATAAAATAAACATTACAACAAAAAAATTATATGGATCAAGATCAATATCCTAGGAACTAGTGAGCTGAAATAGAATAATTCTACCAAATCTTGAGTCTGAAATCAATCAAACATGCAATCAAGATGTATTGCTCATTACTGGTGACTGGAATGCAAAAGTAGGGAGCAACGAGGAGGGACCAGTAGTTAGAAAATTTGGACTTGGTGATAGAAATGATGCTGGAGAACAAATGATAGATTTCTGCAAGACAAATGATTTGTTTATTTCAAATACCTTCTT
>NW_006408884.1:1306841-1317872 GCF_000296735.1 Chrysochloris asiatica | reverse complement strand
GTTGGCCCAGGATCGAACATTGTTTCGTTCTGCTGTGCATGGGGTCGCTATGAGTCGGTTCCGACTCGATGGCACCTGACAACAACAACAACAGTGAGCTGAAATGGACATACATTGGCCATTTAGAAAAGCTTATGGTTTACTATTTTGCCAGTAACAAAAAAAAACTGTGGAGGAATGCTTTCACATTCATCATCAAAAGTGTATTTTCATGATCTGTCTTGAAGTCCACTGCTGGTATGATGATGTCTGTATGCCTACAAGGAAAACCAGTTAATGCCACTATCATTCTAATTTATGGATTAAAGCTGGAATTGAAAAATTCTACCACTAATTGCTCATATGCAAGTTCAGGTTAAGCTGAAGCAAATTAAAACATGTCCACAAAGACCAAATTACGACCACCAATATATTCCACCTTAATTTAGAGACCATCTCAAAAATAGCTTTAATACATTAGTGACCAAAGACCAGAAGAGTTGAGGGATGACCTTAAGAACTTCATACACAATGAAAGCAAACAGTTATTAAAAAGACACACACACGAAAAAGACCAAAATGGATGTCATAAAAGACCCCCAACCAGGTATATTGACACAGTGGAAGCAAAATTGGGCTCAAACACATAACAACAATTGTGCAGATGGCACAGGACCAGACAGTGTTTCATTCTGTTGTGCTGATCACTGAGTCAGCACAAACTCAATGGTACCTGACAACAGCTACAACAGCTAGTGTTGCTGTTGCTAAGTGCCGCCAAATTGATTCGGATTCATAGTGGTCTTGTACAGGTTTCCCAAGGAGCAGATGGTGAGTTTGAGCCACCAACCTTTGGTTCACACTCCAGCACCGTACAAGGAGTCCCAACATTCAACTTAAGTTCCAACAAATGTGACTGGGGAAGCTGCTTCTTCCAAGAAGAGTTGAAGTGATGTGGATTGGGTAAAGCTTTTAGTACCCTCGTTTGTTGATGTGGTAGAGATCAAAATGAGAAGAAACAGCTGCAAGCATCCACTAATAAGTGGACCATTCCACTTTACATGGAATGTAAAAATTCTGAATAATGGAAAATAGGAGATGTAAAAAATTAAATGGAATGATTGAAGAGCAATATTTTAGATATTGGTGGTCTGAAATGTACTGATATTGGCCATTTTGAACTGACCAATCATATGATCTGTTGTGCCAAGAATGACAAATTGAAAAAGAATGAAATTACATTCATTGTCAAAAAGACATTTAAAGAATTAACCTGAAGTACACTGTCAACAATAGAATAATATCCATAGACCTACAAGGAAAACCAGTTAATTAGACTGTTATTAAAATTTGTACACCAACAGTTAATATCAAATATAAATAAAATGAAGAATTCTACCAATTTATGCAGAAATTAGTTAAATATGCAATCAAGGTGCATTGTTAATTACTAGACATTGGTATGCAAAAGTTGGAAACAAAGAAGAGTTAGAAAATGTGGTTTTGGTGATAGAAACACTACCAGAGATTTATGACAGAATTTTACAAGACCAATGGTTTATTCATTATAGATACAGATATAGATATAGCTATATAGATATAGATATTTTACAGTAACATAAATGGTCACTACATAGGAGGACCTCACTAGGGGCATTACACACAAATCAAGTTGACTAATTCTGTGAAAAAAACAATGGGGAAGTTCATTTTCATCAATGAGAACAAACTTATTGTGAAATAGAGCACCAATTGCTCATATGCTAGTTCAACTTGAAGCTGAATAAAATTAAATGAAATCCACAGAAGTCAGTGTAACCTTGAGTCTATTCTATCTAAATATAGACACCATCTCAAAAATAGACTACAGATTGAACACTAATGACTGGATGAATTGTGCCATGACATCATAGATGTTGTTGTTATGTGCCGTGGAGTCGGAACCGACTCATAGCGACCCTGTACAGGGTTTCCGAGGGTGTAAATCTTTACGGGAGTAGAAAGCCTCATCTTTCTCCCGCGGAGCAGCTGGTAGTTTCAAACTGCTGACCTTGCGGTTCACAGCCCAAGTCGTAACCACTACGCTACCATCATAGATAGAGAAAGTAAAACATCACTAAAACACAGGCGGGAGGGGTGGGAAGAATTGGATGTCAGAAAAGATTCTGAAGCTTAATTTTGAATGCAGAGTAGCTAAAGTGAATGGAAGAAATTATTAAACAAAAGAACTTTTGAAAATATTTTATAGGACAGTTCAAAGAGATATTGTTGTTATTGTAAAGTTGGATCAGATGCAGAAACCTGTGCACAATAGGATGTAGCACTGCTGGTCCTGTGCCATCCTCACAATTTTTGTTACCTTTGAACTCATTATTCCTGGCAGTTTGTCAATCCATCTCATTAAGGGTCTTCCTCTTTTTCACTGATTGTCCACTTTGCCAAGCATGATGTCTTTCTGCTGATAACATGTCCAAAGTATGAGACACAAAACTAGAAGATGTGTTATTGTTAAGTGCCATAAAGTAAGTTCCCACTAATAGCAACACTCCCTAGGGTTTCTGTAGAGTGGCTGGTGGGTTTGAACAGTCAATCTTTTGATTATCAATTGAGTGCTCATCCGATAATTTTATTGTTGATGCGTGCCGTGGAGTTGGTTCTGATTCATAGCAACACTGTAGGGTTACCAAGGAGTTGTTGGTGGGTTTGAACTGCCAGCCTTATGGTTAATAATCCAATGCTTATCCTACAGCACCACACCAGTACATTTTATCTGATATAGTAAAGTATTATAATGAAATACACAAAGATTTGGAGTTAGAAAACCAAAAGGGAAGAACATGCTTGGCATTTCTCAACCTGAAAGACTTGAAGAAAAAACTCAAGATTCCAGTTGCAATACTGAAGGAGTCTATAAGCAATAAGTCATTAACAGCCTGCGATATGCAGATGATGCAACCTTGCTTGCTGAAAGTGAAAAACATTTACTGATGAAGATCAAAGAGCACAGCCTTCAGTATGGATTACATCTTAATTTAAAGAAAACAAAAAATCCTCACCACTGGAGCAATAAACAACATTCCTATCAAGGGGAAAAAGATTGAAGTTGTCAAGGACTTCATTCTTTTTGGATCAACTATCAACACTCGTGGAAGCAGCAGTCAAGAAATCAAATGACGTATTGCATTAGGCAAATCTGCTGCCCAAGAACTTTTTAAAGTGTTGAAGAGCAAAGAAGTCAGCTTGAGGACTAAGATGTGCCTAACCCAAGCCATGATATTTTCAATAACCTCACATGCATGCAAAAGCTGGACAGTGAATAAGGAAGACCCTAGAAGCAATGATGCTTTTGAGTTATGGTGTTGGAGGAGAATATTGAAAATGCTATGGACTGCCAAAAGAACCAATTGAACTGTTTTGGAAAAAATGCAGCCAGAGTGCTCCTTGGAGGCCAAGATGGCCAAATTTTTTGTCTCCTGTTTTGGACATATTGTCAGGAGGGATCAGTCACTGGAGAAGTAGATCATGTTTGGTAAAGTGGAGGGTCAGAGAAAAAGAAGAAGACCCCCAACGAGATGCATTAGCCAAGTGACAACATCGATGGATTCAAGCATGGCAAAAATAGTGAGGTTGGCCCAGGATTGGGCAGTGTTTCATTCTGCTGTGCATAAGGTCACTATGGGTCTGTACTGACTTGATGGCATCTAACAACAACAACATAAGCAATAACTTGAATTATGAAGGAAACATCAAAAGAAGATGAAAGGAAAAACTATAACAAAATAGTTGACATTCAATCATTCTGCAGGTACTGTGTGATCATAAACCAATGATACTGAAGACATTGGCTACACTGAAGCATTAGCTCAAAACAAGGCTACATGCAGGACTTGACAGATGTGAGAAGTTTCAACAAATGGGTGCAATGCTGGAAGTGCTCACTTATCTATCTATGGCAAGAAATTTGGAATACAGCTACCTGGCCAACTGACTGAAAAAGATACATAAATATATACATTCCACATAAAGGTGATCTAACTGAATGTGAAATTATCAAACAATTCATTAATATTAGAGAGTACAGTGGCTCCATAAGGTAAGCACTGGACTGTGAATCTTGAGGTTGGTGATTTGAGCGAATCAGCTACTCCATGGAAGAATGATGAGACATTCTGCACCCATAAAAATATACAGCCATGGAAACTCTTTACAGGATCACTATGAGTTGGAATCGACTCGGCAACACTTAACATCAACACCAACAATCATTATTATCACATACAAGTAAAAGTTTTCTAAAACTAATTTTAAAAACAATTACAGCAGTATTACATGGACAGGGAATTGCCAGAAAATAAAGGCAAATTCTGAAGGGGATGTAGAAAGAGGGATATCATTGTTTATGTCTGATGTTTCTTGGCTGAAATATATAATGTCAGAAAGATGTCACTTGTATCATACTTACTATACAAAGGCATTCTACTCTGTGGATCATAACAAATCATGCTTAAAATTGCAATGAATAGGAATTCTAGGATACTTCATTGCACTCATGTAGAACCTGTGCATAGACTGAGAGGCAATCATTCGAACAGAAAAAGAATTGTATAGTGTAGAATCAGAAATGTTCTTGTCAGGATTGAATCCTTTTGCCATTCTCCTTCAATCTGTATACTGAGATAACACTCAGAGAAACTGTACTACCTGAAGAATAATATCCCATTAGATTCAAAGAAGACTCACTGACACCCTTTGATAGGCAGATGACACACCCTGTTGGCTAAAGGGTTGCAATGGATCAGAACTGACTCAACAGCATTTCACAAGAGCAACAACAACAAACATGTTTGTTGGTTGCCCAGATCTCCTCCTTGGTGAAGTGTCTGTTCATGTCCTGTGCCCATTTTTTATTTGGGTTGTTTGTCCTTTTCTTGTCGAGGTGTTGTAGGTGCCTATATATTTTAGAAATTTGTCCTTTGTCTGACGTGTCGCTGAAAAAGATTGTTCCCCATTCTATGGGTTCCCTTTTTACTCTTTTGGTGAAGTCTTTTGATGCACATACATTTTTAAATTTTAGTATGTCCCCATCATCTATGTTATCTATTTGCTTGTGTAATTTTCAAAATATTTGTTTGTCTGTATATGCCCTGCATTAGAGTCCTCACATTTGTCCCTATTTTTTCACTGATGGCCTTTATAATTCTGGGATTCACATTTAGGTCTTTAATCCATACTGAGTTGGTTTTTTTATAGGGGGAAAGGTAAAGCTCTTTTTCAATCTTTTGCATATCGCTTTCCAGTTCTGCCAGCACTATCTGTTGAAGAGGCTATCTCCTCCACATGCAATATACTTAGGTACTTTGTCAAAAATCAGTTGGCTGTATGTGGATGGGTTAATTTCTGGATTCTCAATTCTATTCCATTGATCAATGTATCTTTCATTGTACCAGTACCATGCTGCTTTGACCACTGTAGACATGTAGCAAATTTTGAAGTCAGGAAGTGGTGAGAGGCTTCCAACCTTTTTCTTCTTCTTAAGCAGTGCTTTGCTTATCCTGTGTCTCTTTCCTTTCCATATAAAGTTTGTAATTGTTTTTCCATCTCTTTCAAGAATGTTGTTGGAATCTGGATTAGGATTGCATTATATGTGTAGATTGCATTGGGCAGTATTGACATTTTCACATTGTTAAGTCTTGCTATCCTGGAGCATGGTATATTCTTCCATTTTTTTAAGTCTCTTTTGGTTTCTTGTAGTAGTGTTTTGTAGTTTTCTTTGTATAGGTCTTTTGTTTCTCTGGTTACATTTATTCCTAGATATTTCATCATTTGGGTTGCTATTATAGTGGTATTGCTTTCCTAATGTCCTTGTTAGCACTGTCATTGTTACTATAGAGGAATTCAACTGATTTTCTGACATCTATTTTTGTATTTTTTTTTTCTTGATATTTTTGAGACAATCTTCTTTGTTTTTATTTGTTGCTCTTGATGTCATCCCACAACTTTTCTGATTTTTCAGTCATTAGTGTCTAATACACCAAATCTGTTCTTGAGATGGTCTCTAAATTTAGGTGCATATGTTAAAGTTCATATTATTGCAATCTTGGAATTTATTTAACTTTCTTTATTTTCAGCCTAAACTTGCATATGAGCTATTGATGGTCTGTTTCACAGTTGGAACTTAGCCTTGTTTTGGCTGATGATACTGAGCTTTTCCAACATTTTTTTCCACAGATGTAGTCAGTATGGTTCTTGGGTATTCTATCTGGTGTGATCTGTGAATATAGTCACAGTTTATGTTGTTTAATAAAGATATTCTCAAAATTATATCATATTATCTGTCACATCATTTCTGTCACTAAGGATATATTTTCTAACTACTGATCCTTTCTCTTTGTTTCCTGCATCTACCTACTTTTCACCAGTAATAAGCAATACATGTGTATATGATTTAAGTGAAGGAAATGTATGTATCTTTAGGTAAAATAATGAATATTATATATCTATACAACAGCAATAGTTATATAAGAGAGAGATGGAGGTTTTCATTTTAATGGCTCAGGCTTAGCAATGATTGTGCCGTTGATGTGGGCCAGGCAGTGTTTTGTTCTGTTGTTCATAAGGTTGCTATGAGTCAGTGCTGACTTGATGGCATTTAACAACAACAATAACCCAGTTGCTTCATATTTTATATAAATAAAACTCTTGATTACCCCACTTGAAGGCAACACCATTAATTTAATATTGAAATTGACAATGAAACAGCATCCATACTTTAAACTAATCATGTATGCACCTGAGTCAATCACCACTGAATACTGAAGAGTTCACGTGATTTCCTTCAGTGTATTATAATGTAATAAGCTGCTGCAAAGACTGTAATCCTTTCATATAATTTACATTAATTGACTTCATTTTCAGCTTACATTTCTAACAGTGTTTTATATATTTCTGAGGAAGTTTTATCTAATCTATGCAAAATTCACCTTTAAATTAGATGCACATAGAATAGAACCAAAATTCACCAAGATGAAGCAGGGTAAATGATGTTTCTTGGAAAGGACTGCAGTCATTGAAATGAAACAAGTTTATGATTTGTTGAACAGAAAACTGATGATCTGCTCTATAAACCTCCACTCAATTCATAATAAAAGGGTTTTTTGTTGTGTTTTGTTTTAAATTAGACGCATGAAGATGAAAGAGTGAGGAGTAGCAGGGAATTGGGGAATTCGATAGACATGAAAATATATTTGCCTTTGTCTTCATAGGTCAGTTTGAGAAGAAAACATATCTGATTTAAGTTAATGGAGATATTTTTTGTAGCTTTACTTGGGTCACAATATTAAACACTACCTAGAATTTTGACTGTTGTTGTTGTTGTTGTTGTTAAGTGCCTTCGAGTCGGAGCCAACCCATAGCGACCCTGTACAGGGTTTCCGAGGGTGTAAATCCTTACGGGAGTAGAAAGCCTCATCTTTCTCCCGCGGAGCGGCTGGTAGTTTCGAACCACTGACCTTAAGGTTCGCAGCCCGATTCGTAACCACTACGCTACCAGAGAATTTTGACTAGCTTCTCATAATATGTATTTTCACATATTCTTTGGCTATTGCATCGAGTCTACAAAGGCATTGCCTTGAGATGAGTTCTTGCCTGTATCACGTTATTGTTGTTATGTGCCATCGAGTGGTACTGACTCACAATGACCCTATGCATAACAGAATGAAACACTGCCTGCTCCTAGGCCAACCTCACACTTGTGCCATTTTTGAGCCCATTGATGCTGCCACTTTGCCAATCTCTTCATTTTAAGTTGTGCCTCATAAGCAAATGAAATTTATAAGGGCTTTACTCCATTTGTTTCATCACAGTCACCTCTATTTTGAGGAGGCACCTCTTCCCCAGTCACATTTTGAGTGTCTTCCCACCTGAAGGGCTCATTTTCTGGCACTATATCTGGCAGTGTTTTGCTGCTATTCATAACATTTTCAGTGAATAAATATTTGGAAGTAGACTATCTTTCTTTCTAGTCTGTCTTTGTCTGGAAGCTCATCTGAAACCTGTCCACCATGGGTGACACTGTTGGTATTTAAAGTACCTGTGGCATAACTTCCAGAATCACAGCAACTCACAAGCCATCACCACAACAAACTAACAGATGAATGTGGTGGTGCCTGTTTCATAGCTTTAGACAAACTTGAAGTGAAAACCAAAACCCACCCTGTTTAGCATCATTGATAGTATGGCCAAAATTTTTATTTTGAAATTCCTAAGCTCACAAAGCTTTTATATGTTGATTTTATGTTAGATAATATCTATGATTCACAGTATCTGTAATATGTTTTTGTTGTTGATGTTGTTAAGTGCCGTTGAGTCAACTCTGACCCATAGCAACCTTGCATAGGGTTTCCAAGGAGCAGCTGGTAAGCTTGAACCACTAACCTTGCAGTTCAACTGACTTTGTAGTCTGGCTCACTAACCCACAGCATCCCAACAAGCATGATATAATAAAGCCCTAGGCCTTGCTTAGTCATGTAATAAACATAAACTTAACATTAACTCTTTACAAGATGGTGGATCGGGTAGACGAGCAGTAAAGAGCTCCATCAGCAACAACACAGAATACCGAACGAAGCAGGCTTAAGGGATGGTTCTAGAACTCTGAACTACATATAAAGGAATATTCAGAAAATTGGAAGTCTTATAGCTAGAGGAATTTGTAGCAGAATCAAGAAATCCAGCACTTTCTAATTCAAGACACTCAGCTGCTCTCAAAGCCTCCATCTTGGGAGAGACCAAGTAGGGGAAGGTTCAGAACAGCCATGACTGCCTGACAGAACCACAGAGATACAGGAGTGGACATTCTTTTTTCTTTTTTTTTTTTTTGTATCTGTTCATTGTTGGTCTCTCACTGTCTGCGCACCTCCATACTGGTGACTAAAGGGGATGCCTGAGTGAATGGAAATTCCATCCCTTCCCCTGGAGGGTTCTACTATACATGAGTATAGATCTCCTCAAAATTTAATGTGAGAGTTTTCACTTAAAACCAAACAGCCACCACTCATTTGTCAGTTGGACACACTGTTGTGACTTGTGAGTAGCTGTGATTCAGAAAGCTATGCCACTGGTATTTTAAATACCAGCAGGGATAACCATGGTGGACAGGTTGCAGATGAGCTTCCAGATGAAGACAGACTAGGAAGAAAAAGTAACAAACCATTACTGAATATTTAGTCATTGAAAAACCTTATAAATAGCAGAGAAACGCTGTCAGATATAGTGCCGGAAAATGAGACGCTCAGGATGGAAGGCACTCAAAATGTGACTGGGGAAGAGCTGCCTCCTTAAAGTAGAGTTGACCGTGTTGATGTGAATGGAGAAAAGCCCGTGGAAGAAAAACCCTTGGGATCGTAATTTGCTGATGGGGCACAACTTGAAATGAAGAAAAACAGCTGTAAAAATCCATTGAAAATTGGAACATGGAATGCACGAACTATGAATCTGGGAAATTTGGAAGTTGTCAAAAATGAAATGGAACACAGAAACATGGATATCTTAGGCATTAGTGAGCTGAAATGCACTGGCATTGGACATTTTGAATCTGACAACCACATGGTTTACTGTGCTGGGAATGACAAACTGAAGTGGAAAGGTGTTGCATTCATTGTCAAAAAGAACATATCCAGATAAGTCATGAGGTACAATGCTGTCTGTGATAAGATAATATCCAAGCGCCAAAGGAAAGCCCAGTTAATACTATGATTATTCAAATTTACGCAACAACCACTAAAGCCAGTTAGGATGAAATAGAAGAATTCTACCAACTTCTTCAACCTGAAATTGATCAAACATGCAATCAAGATGTATTGATCATAAGTGGTGATTGGAATGCAAAGGTTGGAAGCAAAGAGGAAGGATCAGTAGTTGGAAAATATGGCCTTGTTGATAGAAATGATGCTGGAGATTGCATGATAGAATTCTGCAAAACCAATGATTTATTCATTTCCAATACCTTCTTTAGACAGCATAACAGATGATTATACACATGGACCTCACCAGATGGAATACATAGAAATAAAATTGACTACATCTGCAGAGAGAGACAATGGAAAAGCTCCATATCATCAGTGAAAACAAGGCCAGGGGCAGACTGTGAAACAGATCATCAATTACTCATATGCAAATTCAAACTGAAGCTGAAAAAAAATGAAAACAAGTCCATGAGAGCCAAAATATGACTTTGAATACATCCTACCTGAATTGAGACCATCTAAAGAACAGATTTGATACATTAAACACTAAAGACAGAAGACCTGAAGAGTTGTTGGATGATATCAAGAACATCATACATGAAGAAAACAAAAGGTCACTAAGAAGACAAGAAAATAGGACAAGGTCAAAATGGATGTCAGAAGAGACACTGAAACTTAGTCTCCACCATGGAGATGCTAAAGCAAATGGAAGAAATGAGGAGATCCAAGAAGTGAACAGAAAATTTCAAAGATCAGCTCAAGATGATAAAGCCAAATATTACAACACAATGTGCAAAGGTCTGGAGTCAGAAAACCATAAAGGAAAAACACGTTCAGCATTTCTCAAGCTGGGTGAACTGAAGAAAAATTCAAGCCTCAACTTTTGTTATTGAAAGATTCTCTGGGGAAATTATTGAATGATGCAAAATGCATCAAGAGAAGATGGAAGGAATACACAGAGTCACTGTACCAAAAGGAAATGATTATTGTTTAGCCATTGAAAGAAGTAGCATATGATCAAGAGCCAATGATACTGAAGGAGGAAACCAACGTGCACTGAAGGAATTGGCAAAGAACAAAGCACCAGGCATTGATGGAATAAAAATTGAAATCTTTCAAGAAAGTGAGGGGGCACAGGAGTATTCACTCAGCTATGCCAAGAAATTTGGAAAACTATCTGGCCGAATGATTGGAAGAGATCCATATTTGTGCCCATTCCAAAGAGAGGTGACCCAATGGAATGCGCAAATCATCGGACAATTTCTTTGATATCCAATGTGAGTAAAGTTTTGCTAAAGGTAATACAGAA
>NW_006408884.1:1300723-1302029 GCF_000296735.1 Chrysochloris asiatica | reverse complement strand
TACCTTTAATTTCCCTGTCTTGCCGTATAGCTCTTGCTAAGACTTTCAGCACAATATTGAATAGAAGTGGTGACAAAGGACATCCTTGTTTGGTTCCTGTTCACAGATGGAAGGCTTTCAATTTCTCTCCATTGAGAGTAATATAGGCTTTGTATATATGTGCTTTATTATGTTGAAGAATTTTCATTCAATTCCCATTATGTTGAGTGTTTTTATCAGGAATGGATGTTGGATTTTGTCAAATGCCTTTTCTGCATCAATCGATATGATCATGTGGTTCTTTTCTTTTTTCTTTTTTATATGGTGGATAACATTGATCATTTTTCTAATGCTGAACCATCCTTGCATCCCTGATATGAATCCCACTTGATCATGATGTATTATCTTTTTGATTTGTTGCTGAATTTTGTTGGCTAGGATTTTGTTGAGAATTTTTGCATCTATGTTCATGAGGGATATTGGTGTACAGTTTTCTTTCTTAGTAGCATCCTTCCCTGGTTTGGGATTGAGGGTTATACTTGATTCATAAAATGTATTAGGAAGTTTTCCACCCTCTTCCATATTCTGGAATAATTCCAGTAGTATTGGTGACAGCTCTTCCCTCAATGTTTTATAGAATTCACCTGTGAAGACATCTGGGCCTGGAGTTTTTTTGGTTGGGAGTCTTTTGATGACTTGGTCGATTTCTTCTTTTGTTATGGCTCTGTTCAGGTTTTCTACTTCACTGTGTGTAAGTTTAGGTTGTTGTTGTTGTTATGTGCCGTGGAGTCGGTTCCAACTCATAGCGACCATATATAGGGTTTCTGAGGCTGTAAATCTTTATGGGAACAGAAAGCCTCATCTTTCTCCCTCGGAACAGCTGGTAGTTTCAAACTGCTGACCCTGATGTTCGCAGCCAAATTCGTAACCACTACGTTACCAGAACTCCATAAGTTTAGGTAGGTCGTGTTTGTCCAAAAATGTATCCATATCTTCTAACTTTTCAAATTTGTTGGAGTACAACTCTTCATAGTATTCTGTTATTATCCTTTTGATTTCCTTTGTTTCCGTTGTGACATCATCCATTTGGTTTCTAATATGTGTTATTTGTGTCTTCTCTCTCTTTTCTTGCCAATGGTCTTTCGATTTTATTAATTCTTTAAAGGAACCAGCTTCTTGTCTTGTTGATTGTTTCTATAGTTTTTCTGTTTTCTATCTCATTTATTTCTACTCTGATCTTTATTATTTCTTTTCTTTTGGTGGTTGTGGGTTCTCTCTGTTGATCTGTTTCTAATTGTTGTAAATGCCATGTTAATGTGTTAATTTT
>NW_006408884.1:1286281-1300623 GCF_000296735.1 Chrysochloris asiatica | reverse complement strand
ATTGTGTGGATCATGACAAGCTATGGACAACATTGCAAAGTATGAGTATTCCGGAACACTTAATTGTGCTCATGATTTATCTGTACATGGACCAAGTAGCAGTTGTTCGAACAGAATATGGGAACACTGAATGGTTTAAAATGAAAAATGTGTGTGTCAAGGTTGTATTCTTTCACCATACTTATTCAACTTGTATGCTTAGCAAATAATTTGAGAAGCTGGGTTCTGTGAAGAAAAATGTGACATCAGGATTGAAGGAAGACTCATTAACAACCTGTGATATGCAAATGATACAGCCTTGCTTGCTGAAAGTGAAAAGGACTTAAAACATTTTCTGATGAAGATCAAAGAGCACAGCCTTTGGTATGGATTACATCTCAATGTAAAGAAAACAAAAATCCACACCACTGGACCAATAAACAACATTCTTATCAATGGAGAAAAGAATGAAATTGTCAAAGACTGCATTCTTATTGGATCAACTATCAACACTCATGGAAGAAGCAGTCAAGAAATCTTCAGACATATTGTCAGGAGGGACCAGTCATTGGAGAAGGGTATCGTGTTTGGTAATGAGGAGGGTCAGAGAAAAAGAGGAAGACCCCCAGGGAGATGGATTGGCCAAGTGGCAGCATTGATGGACTCAAGCATGGCAACAGTAATGAGGTTGGCCCAGGATTGGACAGTGTTACTTTCTGCTTTGCATAAGGTCACTATGGGTCGGTACTGACACGATGGCACCTAACAACAATAACTATGATGGGACCCCTGCCCCCTGTTAGAGATGTTTATCTGTCACCAAGAGATGGTGGATATTCTACTAAAGACATATATTCAATCAGAGATTACCCAAATTCTCATGATACAAAAGATTATGCACCACCACCAAGAGATTATACATATTGTGATTATGGTCATTCCAGTTCATATGATGACTATGCAGTCAGAGACTATAGTGATAGCTATGGCCATGATTCAGGAGTTCTGGTAGCATAGTGGTTACGAATCAGGATGCTAATCTCAGGATCAGCAGTTCAAAACTACCAGCAGATCAACAGGAGATAGATGAGGCTTTCTGCACCTGTAAAGATTTACAGCCTTGGAAACCCTGCACAGGGTCACTATGAGTTGGAACTGATGCCACGACACATAACATCAACAACAACATTGCCATGATTGTGACTCTTCAGAACATCCTAGTCGTGGCTCCTATGAGAGCTCTGGTAACTCACGTAGAGATTCCTATGAGAGCTATGGTAACCCTAGCATCTTATGGTGGAATCTGTTGAGAGCTATGGTAACCCTAGCATCTTATGGTGGAATCTGTTGTTTGGATGTTTACAGCAGCTTACATAAGAGATATAGTAGAAATCTAAACAGTTACTCAAGCAGCTGGTAGTGATCTATACTCAACTGTCAGGATCGGGTTGGCAGACAAGAAAGAGGGATTCCCCCTTCTATGGAAAGGGATTACCCTCCTCCATGTGATTCCTTATGCTGTGGAACACCAAGAAGTAGGTGGTGGGTGGCAGGTGGAGGAAGCCGGTCTGATAGAGGGGGAGGAATAAAGTTTGGAATAAAATCCCTGTTCAAAGAAACAAACAAAAAGTGGAACCTATTCTGTCATAACTACCCAAGGACTCTTACAAGGAAAACTCATGTTACTTAAAAAAAAAAAAAAATTGTGTTAAGTACTCCATAAGTTTTATGTTCTTGTGAAGAAAAAGTAAAACCTGTTTAATTTTATTTGATGTTATGTCATTGCTTTCAATATGTAAATGTTAAGTTTGTAATATTTGACTTGTGTACTAGAGTTGTAATTGTCTTAAGTGTCCCTGAAGACCACTTCTTATTCGATTCTTGGCAGTGAATGAGACAAGCAATACTAAGATCTTCCACAAACATCAAGCCATCTAAAATGGAGAGGTGAATCATTCTACTTATATAAACAAGGTAGCTGGGTTTGCTACGCTTAAGATTTAAGGGTGTCTTCAAACTGAAATCTCAGTATTTTTAGTGGACAAAACCTGAGATCTGATGCTTAAGTAAGGAAATTGCTATTCACCCAGTAAGCCCAAAACAAAAGGATAATGCTGGGCATATATTTCCTGACATTTCCTTGAGATTCTGCAAGAGACTTCTGTTTTCCCTCCCCCTGCTAGCACCATAAGTGTATGTTAAACAACTAATACTAAATAAAAAGTTTGTTACAAACCAAAAGAAATAAAAAATGATCATGCTATGTCTAGGACAGTTTCTACCACCAATGCCATCATGGTGTAGTGAATTATCTAATGTTTCTTCTAGCCCTAGTTTGTAACTCCCACTAAGTGATGTTTCTGTTCCACTGTGTCTGAGTAATAGAAGGTGGGAGAAGATACTGATAGGATGGCATGATTCCACTGTGGGTGTTAGCAGAATTAATTATAAATTATGAAAGCTTGAAACTCTAGCATGGATATAAAATGAGCTGGCTCAGAAGCACACGGGTAGATTTTACTACCATTAAAAAAAAGAAGATCCATCCTTTGGACCCCCAAATCTTTGTGCCTCCTTGACTCTGGACCAGAAACCTGTGATGCCAGATGAGTGACAGAGCAGCAGCATCAGCAACAGAACTGAGAGGCAGACAGAGTAGTGGACTTCCCAGCCCACAGAGCCAGTATAGCTGAGTGACTTGGGGCAGGATCCTCTCTTGCAGAGTGTGGTGCCTCCAGTCACTTAAGTGAGGGAGCAAAGTTAGCTGACCCATGAAGCTGGAGCTCAGTGATTTCAGCCTGAGGCTTATGGTAGAGCAGTGTGTCCTGTGGGTATTATCAACAGTTGACTGGAAAAACTGTGCCTGAGCACTTTCTGATCCTGAACTGTAACTGTTAACTTCCCTAAAAGAACTGTGAGGATATTGTCTGAGTTCTGTATGTCCACAGCAATGAATTATGGAACCCAACAGCAAAACACAGAGCGATGTGGGAGGAATGATTTGGAGTCATAGTTTGCTTTTGCAGTTTAGTATCAGAAGCACTGTTCATTGAAATGGTTCTAGACTCATTGAAGTAACGGGGGTTTGTAAGAAAAAGAATGAAGGGATATAGGAAGTGAAACTTTTTGTTATTTTTGTTGTTGCTGTTATTTATAAGTAACTTTATTTCAAAATTGCTCGAAACCACCTAAATATGAGTAAAAGAGTGAATGGAAAAGAAACTTTGGCACAGCCAAATTGCATGACCTGGTCAAACCTCAGACATTATGCTGAATGAAAGAAGTCAGTATGCATAAGTTACATCATGTATGATGACACTTAGGTGACATTCTGGGGAAAGCAAATCTATAGGGACAAAGTATAGGTCAGTGTTTCCAAGTGGGGCAAGGGCTTAATGGAATTTTGGAGGGTGAAGGAACTGCTCTGACCTAGTCATAGTGGTAAGCAAATGGATAGACTTACAGAATTGTACACCCCTAAAGAACAAGCAAGCACTGGACTGCTAACCACAAGGTTGACAGTTCTAACGTACCAGCTGCTGTTTGGAAGCCCTAACAGGGTTTATATGAGTTGGAACAGACTGGACAACATTTAACAACAATATAACAAAAGTTAATATTGTTGTTGTTGTTAAGTGCTGTCGAGTCGGTTCTGACCCATAGCGACCCTCTATAGGGTTTCTGGTGCAGCTGGTGAGCTTGAACTGCCGACCTTGCAGTTCAAATGGCTTTGCAGTCTTGCTCATTAACCCACAGCACCACACCAGGACTCCAAAGTTAATATTACAGTATGTTAATTTAGAAACAAAAAAATGAAAATATAGACAAGTCAATTTCTTTTGAAAAATGTTTTAAGTAAATTTCTCCTCTGGGATTCTCCTAGAAAGGTTGGTCTTTGCGCCCATTTGTCCATCTCTGATAAGAGAGGCTCAGTCTAGACCTGTGCTTTTTATTATTTTTTTCCTTGCAAACTGTGCTCCTGGATATGTCCATGTGGACCTGGGGATGGGGTGAGTTTAGAGAGTAAGGGCATTTGAACCATTTGTGCTTTTGCCTGTACACATTAACCTTTGGGTTAGAATAGCTGGTCTCAAGCCAAATCCCCAGAAACTTAAGTATGAACACTTCCAGATTCCAGGCTAACAAGTAGGGGTCCTGACTTGTATGTCTTCTGGCAAGTGCCCCCATGGATACCACTGGTGACCTGGCTCTACCAGTAATTTTAAAAAGGCATTTTAGGGAGAACTAGAATTGTGTTCTCCACTCAAAACACCTTGGCCACACATAGATGAAACACAATAGGATGTCTGAAAAGGTTAGTTGGGAAAGGACCTAGAGCCTTTTTTTTTTTTTTAGACACATAAGATGATATTTTGAAAGAGCACTTTGTAAATATAGAGGCCCTAGTGGCACAGTGGCTTAAGCAGGAACCGTGTCATCCTCACAACTGCCGTATAGAGAAGGGCTGTCATTGCTTATTGTTATTTGTAATGGTTGAAAGAAATGTAGTGATGTTATGGAGTCATCTGGGGGTGAAATCACTTGGGTTTTTGCATAGAGTTAGGGACTTAGGTAGAAACTTTAACCCCACCCAGAGTTTCTGAAAGAACAGATTTATGTTTCAAGGAAAGACTTGTGGAAAGAAAAATCATTGGTATTTAGAGTTTCAAGCAAGCAGTTTCTTGTTGGATGCATTGAAGCAGGAAAAATCTGTACCCATCAGAGAAAACTCCAAAGTAGGACTGAAAGTTAGAGGGAGCTGGAAAGTACTTAGAGTAGTATGGTCACTGGTGACCACCTGGGTCAGACTGATGAGTGGAAGTTGTTGAGAAAGCAGCAAGGAAGCAATATGTTGAGAGAGAGATGAGGAAGGGATTGTTTGTCTGAAGTTCAGGGAGTTTTATGGACTCCTGATCCTATGGACTCTGACCTAGCCTATAGGGAACAAGGGATGACAGAGTGAGTGAAGGAGTTAGCTGATCTGAAGTGCCATGAGGAGTGTGGGGATTCTCACCCAATCTTGAAGCTGGTACCCATTTGACCTAACATCTCAAAAGCAGGAAGGGGAATCTCAGTACCATCAAACAAGAGTCACGAGAGGAGCATGTCCTTATGAAGCCTGAGTTCCCTGCCCATTGGACCAACTCCACCCAACAACAGAAAGCCGTGACACCAAGAGAATGACAAAGGAGCAGCAACAGTCAAACCAAGAGCCAGAGCCCCAGACAGCTTCCAGCCTTCAGAGAAAATAAAATGGAGTGACTTTGGACAGCAGTCTTGCTCGTAGAGTGTGGTCCCTCCAAGCACAAAAGTGGAGGAGACAGGTTTGTTGACCCATGGAGCTAGAGCTGAGTGTCTTCAGACTGAGGCTTATGGTGAAGTGGTGTGACCTGTGTGCATTTATCAACAGCTGATTAGAACGACTGTGCCCTGAGCATCGTCTGATCATGAATTGTAACGTATTAACTTCCCTAATAAACTCCCTAATTGACTGAGTTCTGTGTGACCATTGCACCAGTTCATCAAACACAATAGAGAAGCAGACAGTGCAGTGGAAGGTATGGTTTGGTGTCTTTTTTTTTTTTTTTTTCAGTCATATTTTCAAACTTTCGATCTTTCCTCTTTGTTTCCAACTTCGCTTTCCAATCACCAGTAATTATCAGTGCATCTTGATGGCATGTTTGTTCAAATTCTGACTGCAGAAGTTGGTACAATTCTTCAATATCTTTTTGTTTAGTGGTTGGTGTATAAATTGGAATAATAGTTTTATTAATTGGTCTTCCTTGTAGTTATGTACAGGTTACCTTATGGACTCCTACCCTATGGAAATTAAACAAAGATGCCATCACAGACAGACTTGTACTTCAAGATAGACCTTAAAATGTCTTTGTTGATGAATGCAATACCACTTTCTCTTCAATTTGTCATTTCTGGCATAGTAAACCACATGATTAACAGATTGTAAATGGCCAGTATAGTCCATATCACCTCTCTAATGCCTAAGATATTGATCTTTAAATGGTACATTTCTTTTTTGAAATTTTTCTAGATTGGTATATTTTATAAGCTATAATTATTAATGGATGTTTGTAGCTACTTCTTCTCATTCTGAATCATGCCATAACAGCTAAGTTAGGTCCTGAAAGCTTTTCTCCATCCATGCCATTAAGACTGATTCTACTTTAAGGAGTCAGCTCTTTCCAGCCATATTTTGAATGTCTTTTAAACTGAGGGGCTTATCTGTTGATACAATACCAGACATATTTCAATGCCATTCATAAGATTTCTAATGGCTAATTTTTCAGAAGTGAAAAATTAGTTCTGTATTTCTCATCTAAGCATGGAGCTCTACTGAAACTTTTCCTCCATGGGTATCTTTGATGTAGCAAATTTTCTAATGTCTCTTCTAATCATTGTCTGTCTTTTAATTCAATTTTTTCAGAAACTTTTTGAAGTCTCTTTATATAGTAAACTATATGTATTAACTTCGAAGTTATCCAATGTTTGAATAAAACTATAGAATATTTATTATATTATATTATAGAGTAAATAAATAAATATTATAGAATAAATGAAACTAACCCATTTTTCTAAGAATAGGAAAGGATAATCAATGATTGTATCAAGCATTTGCCTGAATAACACTGAGCAACTTGTTTGAATTCAGTATGTAAAATTGAGAGACGCTGCTCTACAAGGTTGCTATGAGTTGGAACCATATTGATGGCACTTAACAACATCAACAACCATACCCAAAACTCACTCTTATGGAGTTCCTTTAGACTGAAAGCAAAAAGTAGAACTGCCCAATAGGCTTTTCAAAGTCGTAAATCTTCAGCAAACTGCCATAGCGAGTCATTTTCTTTCTCCCATGGTTATGGTGGTGGATTGGAATTGCCAACCTTTTGGTTAGCAGCCAAGATGCTTTAACCTCTGCACAAGGCATCTGAAAAATATACTGGCTTGCTAAATCTTTCCTCTCAAAAGGAGACAGCTGCATGTTTTTTTGGATTTCTTTAACTATCTTTGAATTCAGATCAAGTGTTCTGTCTTCAGAACACTTGAAAGGTTTATAAATTAGTGATGCTATGGGTTAATGTGCTGGACTGCAAGGTCAGTTTGAACCACAAAGTTGGTGGTTCAAGTTCACCAGCCACTCCTCGGAAACCCTATACAGGGTCACTATAGGTCAGAATTGATTTGACGGCACTTAACAGTAACAATAACAATGTGAAGATGGTATTTTAGCAACTCAAAGTGAAGCTTAAAGAATACAATATTGGTTGTTGTTGTTATGTGCCATGGAGTAGGTTCCAATTCATAGCAACCCTGTACAGGGTTTCTGAGGCTGTAAATCTTTTTACGGGAGCAAAAGACTCATCTTTCTCCCATGGAACAGCTGGTAGTTTTGAACAGCTGACCTTAACGTTACCAGTCTGATTCGTAACCACTACGCTACTAGAGCTCCTTTAATATTGATTAGGTAGGAATTATATTCCATCATATTTCTAACTACATGTTACTGTATTCTCTAAGCAGAAAGGATTATCTTGTAATGATGGTATTTCTAACACTAATAATAACCCCAGGAGTACCGTGGCTCTGTAAGAAAAGCACAGGGCTGTGAACCACAAGTCCAGCAGTTTGAGCTCATCAGCCACTCACCAGGAGAAAGATGAGGCTTTTCTGCTCCTGCAAAGATGTGTTCCCTCCTAAACCCTATACAGGGTCACTATGAGTCTGCAGCAAGTGGACAACATTTGACAACAAACAACAATGTCCATGAAAACAATTCTTTAAAATGTACTCATCAGTGTACTTAAGATTTTTATATTTCCTTTCAGAAAAAACAAACAAACAAAAAAACACAAACACAAAACCAAATAGTTACAAAATAAATAGATCCAATCTATAACATAATGATTTTTATGCACAGCACTGCATTTTTGTTCTGTTGTCTGTATCTTACTTTGAAATTCTTCAAAGAGCATGATGAATCTTTGGATGGACAGAAAGAGGGATAAAATAATTGATATGTCACAAGTAATAAGAGTAAAAGATAAAAGTGCAAATATGCAGTCTGCAGTACAGGTAGCTATATAGGTGGTCACTATAGTTGTTTGTTTTTTTTTAGTTTTTCTGTTAAAATTTTTTTAAATGAAAATAAATGTAAAATTTACATATGTTTTCAAAATGTATACTGTTAAATATGACTTTTTTTTAGGAGATTACCCTTTGAATAAGTGTACCTTTTCTCTTTCTCTCTTTCTGGTAAAGCTCCATTCCGACTTAGACAAGGGAGAGGGTACTGTGAAGTACACCCTCTCAGGAGATGGTGCTGGCACTGTATTTACCATTGATGAAACCACCGGAGACATTCATGCAATCCGGAGCTTGGATAGAGAAGAAAAGCCTTTCTACACTCTTCGTGCTCAGGCAGTGGACATAGACACGAGGAAACCTCTGGAGCCAGAATCAGAATTCATCATCAAAGTGCAGGATATTAATGATAATGAGCCAAAGTTCTTGGATGGACCTTATGTTGCCAGTGTCCCAGAAATGTCTCCTGTGGGTGAGTAGGCAAATGAAAAATTTTACAGGCCACAAGACCTCTTCAGCATTTTTTTTTTTTTTTTCAGGTTGACTTACACTTACACTTATAGAGTTGAACTCATAACCCAGAAGATGATTTAGTCTTTAAACATTTATTTATTTCCTATTTAATCTTTTATTTGGTTTCCATTCTAAAATTGATCACTATAAAGTATATTTAATTGTGTTCCAATGTGTGGATTTTTCTAAACTCACAGAATCCTTTTGTACTTTAAGTACGAAATTCAATTTGTATTTAAATTAATTCTCATTAGAATTCTAGGCATCTAGAAAGTACTAGAGATTATCAAATACAAAATAGTAATTATTTACTCAAACAAAATGATTCAAAGTGTGTCGAGCATCTGAGCCTAGAAGTTGTGTAGAAAAGTGTATGTTGAGTGCTTTGTAGCTATCAATAATGATTCAAGAAGAATGATAGTCTCCCCTTTGGGTGTGTAGAGTTCAAGTAGTGATGACATCAAACCAGAAAGTAAATATCTTTGCCAAGTTATTATTGGGAAAAATTTACAATCACACTACATCATGATCATCTTTCTTAGTAGTTGGAACTTTAATATAAAATTGTTATTGCAGTATTAGTTGCATAGTTCTATAAATTCTGTCCTGGTGTGGTGCTATACAGTAAGCACTAGACTGCTAACTGCAAAGTCAGAGGTTCAAATCCAACAGCCACTTATCAGAAATGCTATGCAGGGTCTCTATGAGTTGGAACTGAGTCAGTGGCACTTAACAACCTTAGTATAAAACCTGTAATGAGCCCTGGTGATGCAGTAGTTAACACATTACTGCTAATGGTTGGTGTGATTTGAACCCAGCAGCGACTCTGCAGACAGCATTGGAAGCTTTAAGGAACAGTTGTTCTCTGCTTTCTATAGTTATGTGAGTCATAATTGACCAGGTGACAATATATTGGGTTTTTATCATCTCTATTATAAGGGTGAGTTAAAGGATCTAAACTTTAATAAGCATTTTGAATTATTATTTTTACTCTATTCACTATCAGTTCCTCGGTATGCTAACTTCTTGTGTCTAACTCATTTTTAAACTTAAAGTAACTTATACTTCTACCTTAAAACTTGAAATTAGTATGTGTGATACTGCTAATATTTTCTAAGTATGGCATTTTACAGAAAACTCCTGCTGTTCCTATATGCATCCAGAATGTGCAATGAAGATATCACAGACCACCCTAAGGACAGAAATAGTTTAGTGGCTGCAGAAGTTGTAATATGGATTTATCAGTAATGCATTGGAATGTGTGTGTTTGTGATTGTATCGGGTATTCAAAGAACATATTCTCCTCTTGATCAGAGAAATTGGTTCATAGTAGTTGACTCAAATTTAAAATTTTAGTGTTCATACCCAGGCCTGCAAATCTGCTATTCAGTTTCTGATGCATTTTTGGAGTCCCTCATTTATTCTGGACCTCAATATTAGACCAATAAACAACATTCACCAGAATTAAGAAAATATTGAAGTTGTCAAAGATTTCATTTTGCTCGGATCAATCATCAATACTAAGGGAAGCAGCCATCAAGAAATCAAACAACATATTGCATTAGGCAATTCTGCTGCTCAGGACCTCTTTAGTGTTGAAGAGCAAAGATGTTGGTTTGAGGACTAAGGTGAGCCTGTTCCAAGTCATGGCGTCTTCAATAAAATCATATAGATGCAAATATTGGACAGTGAATAAAGAAGACTGTAGAAGAACTGATGCATTTGAGCTATGGTGTTTGAGGAGAATATTTTAAGTACCATGGACTTCCAAAAGAACAAATAGATCTGTGTTGGAAGAAGTACATCCAGAACGCTCCATGGAATCCAGGATGGCCAGACTTCATCTCTCATACTTTGGCTATATTATCAAGAGGAACCAGTCACAGGAGAAGGATATCATGTTTGGTAAACTGGAGGGTAGAAGAAAAAAGAAAATTATTTGGAATTACACAGCGGTGGCAACAATGAGTTCAGGCGTAGCAATGATTGTGCCATTGGCCCAGGACCAGGCAGTGTTTCTTTCTGTTATACAGAAAGTTTCCAACTCAGTGACATCAAACAACAACAGCATGATTGCTAGATTTAAAACTACAGCTGGGCAGAAGCATGATTTATTAAAAGTTCTAAAAATGAGGAAGATTTTTATAAAAATGTGTTTTGATATTACAGAGCGTGTAAAATAAAGGTAATAATTTGAGAAAAAATAGGCTTTTAAGGAAACAAAGATAGTAAATCAATGGATTGATGGATACTACTTCAGGTAGGTAGGGATATCATCATATTTGCTGGAATTATGACCTCAGCCATACTGTCAGGAAGGACCAGTCCTTGGAGAAGGGTATCATGTTAGGTAAAGCGGAAGGACGGTAAAAAAGAGTAAGAACCCCAACACGATGAACTAGCACAGTGGCAACAGCAATGGGCGCTGGCTAAAAATGATCATTTTTGTTGTTGTTGTTAAGTGCCATCGAGTCGGTTCCGACCCATAGTGACCCTGTAGAGGGTTTCCAAGGGTGTAAATCTTTACGGGAGTAGAAAGCCTTATCTTTCTCCCGCGGAGCAGCTGGTAGTTTTGAACCGCTGACCTTAAGGTTCACAGCCCGATTTTTAACCACTAGGCTATTAGGATGGTGAAACCCGGGCAGTATTTCCTAATGTTGTGTATCAGGTTGCTATGAGTCAGAATCAACTTGGTGGCACCTAACAACAACATGTTCATGAGGGATATTGGTCTGTAATTTTCCTTTTGACTGATGTCTTTACCTGATTTTTGTATCAGGGCTATGAATTCAGGAGTTCTCCATCCTTTTCTATACTCTGAAGTTTTTAAGAAAATTAGTATTAGCACTTTTCTGAATGTTTAATAGAATTAACCTGTAAAACCATTTGTGCCTGGACATTTTATTTGTAGCTGTTAAATTATTTGATCAATTTGTGTTATGAGATGTTTTACAGATTCATCATCATTCTTCAGTGGTGCATAGTAGTCCATTGTGTGTATGTATCAAAATTTGTTTATCCATTCTTTCATAGATGGTTATTTAGGCTGTCTCCATTCTTTTGCAGTGTGAATAGTGCTAAAATGAACCTGGTTATGCACATATTTGCTCATGTTATGACTCTTATTTCTTGTGAAAAGATAACAAGTAGAGGAATTGCTGTTTCATGGGGTATTTCCATTTGCAACGTTATGAAGAATAGCCATGCTGTTTTCCAAAGCGATTGCATCAAATACCATCCTACTGGTAATGTAGCACCATCACTCATCTGTTAGTTTGTTGTCACTGTACCAAAAGGAAATGGTTAATGTTCAACCATTTCAAGAGGAAGACCCCTAACTAGATGGATTGTCCACATGGCAGCATAGGTGGACTCAAGTGTGGCAACAGTAGTGACGTTGGCCCAGGATCAGATATTGTTTCATCCTGCTGTGATTAGGGTCACTATGAGTTGGTAACAACTCGATGGCACCTAACAACAACAACAACAACAATAATTTATTGGAGCCAACAGTCTCATTATTCTCCTGTGGAAAGGCTGCTGGCTTGGATCACCAACCTCAGTGCCACCAGGAGTCCTTATATATGCACACAAGGGGGCTTAAAAAAGTTTGTGGAATTTTTTTCTTTATTTTTAAAATTATGTATTGATTTAGCATTGTTCAATTCTATTCTTCAATGAACTTATTGAAGCTCCCTCTTAGGACTAATCTGGAAACTAAGTAGGAATGGATGCTGTAATTTTAAGGCTGAATATCTACTCTTTGAGAAAACTCAATTTTTGTTTCTTAAGGCCTTCCAATTGACTTGATGAGGCCTATTTATGTCATCAAGAATAAGCTTTATTTATATTCTGCTGCTTATAAACATTCACCCCATCTATGTAGTACCTTCATAGCAACACTTAGATTCATGTTTGACTAAAAGGAACATTATAGCGTAGTGGTTACAAATCAGGCTGCGAACCTTAAGGTCAGCAGTTTGAAACTACCAGCTGCTTCGCAGGAGAAAGTTGAGGCTTTCTACTCCTGTCAAGATTTATAGCCTTGGAAACCCTGTATAGGGTCGTTAGGGGTCAGAATCGACTCGACGGCACTTAACAACAA
This sequence comes from Chrysochloris asiatica, assembly GCF_000296735.1. Taxonomy (NCBI): domain Eukaryota; kingdom Metazoa; phylum Chordata; class Mammalia; order Afrosoricida; family Chrysochloridae; genus Chrysochloris; species Chrysochloris asiatica. The sequence goes on along the minus strand of NW_006408884.1, from coordinate 1,287,926 downwards.
CAGCTGGTAGGATGCTGTAGGATCAACACTGGACTGCTAGCAAACCCATCAAGCCTCTCCTCAGAAGCCCTATACAGGGTTGCTTTGAGTCACAATCCAACTAAAGGTCACTTAACAACAACAATAAGCCAAGGTGACAAACAAAAACATCATCATGATCATTTATGTTAAAAAGAAAATATCATGTATTCATTTTTGTTCTCATCTCTTAAAATCCTACAATCAAAACCAAAGATACATGTATATTTGTGATGTTTTTTGTTCCTGTCATTACATGACCAATCTACAGCTAATGAACCTTTGCATCCAGATCATATTATAGTCCATGGACTCTATTTTCATTTGTGTCCTTCTTAGATGGAAATGTTTATGGAAAAGTTATGTTTCCAAAAGTTTGTTCAGTATTATTCTTTCATTTCCTATCTCAAAACTTAGAAACTCCTATGTCTGCCATTGTTTAACTAATAATATTACTCTGTGTTTGTTTAGGACCAAATGCAGCTGACAGTGATATATTTGACAGTATGGATTTGCTACTACCATTTCTATATATTTGTGTTGACAGTATACTTTGCAAAAACAATAGCAACAACCAAAGAAAATTGCCTTTGCTCATAGTTGAAAAGGTTCCCATTTAATTTTTTTTAATGTTTTATTGTGAATTATATGATAATTTACATGGGAGAACTTTAGTTTTACATTCATTTCATCGTATATCATCTCACTGCCATGGTTCCAATCCCCTCCATGCATCATCAACCACCCAAAGGGTATATCCCAGAAACCCGCCCCCTACAGTTTCCCCTCCATCCCCCAGTTTTCAGCCCACAGTCCCTTTCCCTCTCTGTGTCAGAAGCCCCAGTCACTTCATCACTCCACGTCATGATCTCTGTCTCTATCGCAGGCATCACTGTTTCTATGGGTAGGGTCCCGCTTCCGGCTCTTCTCCTTTGATGGTCCCAGAGGCCTCCGCTCCTATCCTGAAGAATTAATCACTCCCTTCCTTGTTACAAAACCTCCACCTCTGCATTTCCAACTCTCATAATCCGTCCCGACAAGCATTATTCACTACAGTATCACAAGTTACCCATCTGTATTTCATTTCATTAGCTCCGGCCAGACAGATTGAATAATACCTAATGGAGATTCTGCCTTCTGCCATGCTCCCTAGCACCAGGTTCCCTCTTGAAAGCTTGTAAGCCCGTCACTTCTTGCCTTTGTAGCCTCCCCCTCCCCATTTGAGTATCCAATGTCCAAGCTGCCCTTCTCGGTCCACTCTATGTGTGTGGGTGTGTGTGAATGTTTCTTGCTGTGAGAATTTGTTCCTTCTTTTGAGTCGTTGCTCCATAGGTATAGGTCAAGTTCATCAGACTGCATCAACTTACTATTTTTTTTTTTTTTCTTTGTCCCCTCTTCTTTCCTCTCCGGGTTGAGCTCTGATCATCCATCCAGTCATTCGATCCAGGTCACGTGGGTATCATCTGCAAGTGTGGGCGCTCCTGTCCATATGTCCTCTCTTCCCGTCAGCTGGTAGCTCCACTCTCCTCTCAAGTCCTCTGTGGCCACGCCACTGACTCTGGGCCCAAGAGTCCCCAGGCCTCTTCACACTTCTTGCCAACCAGGTCCCCAACTGGGTCCACAGAAG